>NC_074694.1:40170180-40507958 GCF_029448725.1 Salvelinus fontinalis
ACTGTAATTCACATTTGCTCTATCCTGCGACATTAGGGCTGCGTAACCTGATTCCTGCTACATTGTTGCTGCATGCCAGCATCTCACTTTCTGTACACGGAACCATTGACGTACTAGACCAGCAGGGGGAGTATGTTTTTGAGCGACGTCACCTCGGGTTGTTGTTCTAGAGAGGAGGTCTTGTGCGTGCTATTCCATTCCACACTGCTGCTCATTGCTCCATCGGTGCACGGAGCAGACAGACAGATATTAGCGCGCAGAGAAACAATATTTGGCTGTATGGATGTATTTGCTGCACTAGGATGATGCCATTTATGTTCATTCAAGTGGTCTAGAAGGTAAATGTATCACAATAGTTTTTTCAGGTTTAGGATTTTGCACAGATAGATTTCATTGCAGTAAAATACCATATTTCTGAGTTGTAATGCTATGTGCAAGGCTGGTTATTATAGCAGAGTCATTCCAGTAAACTGTCTCACTCATAGATGGGTATGCATTTTATTTTTGTGATAAATCTGCAGTTTGATCGCATATTTAATTCCTCGGAATGATGCCAGAATTACAGTAAATAGGCTATATTCTTATATCTGGTGTTCTCATAATTAGATAGTTGGGGTGACACTAATCTTTTTTTTTAACAGACTGTTGGAGAAAATATGGGTTGTGTTTATAGTTATATATATTTTTTACAAAAGTCTCTCAAAAACATTTGGATTATAATTAATCGCAATCCTATTCTGGGCATCAACTGCATTCAATGTGCAAATAAATAGATATTCTCTCATTTATATTAAACTTGGAATCAATGTGCCCCAAGACAGCCATTGGGGTTTAACTGTCCTAAGAGGATTAGAAAAGACTTGGCAAAAGACAACGAGAACAACCAACCACCAATTACATGTTGTCAGGCATACCGCTTCTTAAAGATTTAAACCCAAACCATAACTGATCTTATTAAATTGAATTGTGCTGTCTGGACATTTTCTATGACTGACAATTAAATTGCCTCGCCTTAGGCTATGACTGTTATGGTTGTGGATTTATTCCAACAAGGAATAACCAATTGGTCTCAATTGTTGCTTTACTATTTGAAATGCAAGTTCATTAGAAATTGCAGTAATTGATCAGTCTGATTTATAGATGCAAACACAGTAAAGCAATCATGTCAGTGTACTAACTGTAGTAGCAATCATTAATGTGTTATATCAAAGTGTCTGACATTTCATATCTGTGTCATTGTTTATTATTGTGTAAAAGCACCTCAAGTTGTAGTGATACCTTACAATCTCATTGTCTAGTCTCTAAATAGTACCTCATTGTGTTTGCTTTTTGATAAGGTCCCCAGTCCTGCAACCGTCCAGTCTGGCACCTCCACCTTTGAAGAGGGTGCCAATGCCAAACTATTAGAAAGGATTACTGAGAATCTGCCACCTCACCCAAAGAGGTGAGAACATCCCATCACCATGGGGAACCAGCTGACCGAGATAGCCCCCAACACCCCGTTCCTGCAAAACTTCCAGTCCTTGCACGTGGTAGTGATTGGCCTGGACGCGGCTGGCAAAACCTCTCTGCTCTACAGATTGAAACTCAAGGAGTTTGTCAAGACCATCCCGACCAAGGGCTTTAACACAGAGAAGATCAAGGTAGCGGTGGGCAGCTCGCGGGCCATCACCTTCCAGGTGTGGGACGTAGGGGGCCAAGAGAAGCTGCGGCCCCTGTGGAAGTCGTACACGAGGCGGACCGACGGCATGGTGTTCGTGGTGGACTCCACCGAGACCGAACGTATGGAGGAGGCCAAGGTGGAGCTTCACAAGATTACCCGTACCTCGGAGAACCAGGGGGTGCCCGTCCTGGTGCTGGCCAACAAGCAGGACCTGGCCTCAGCTCTGTCTGTGAGCGAGGTGGAGAAGGTACTGGCCGTACGTGAACTGAATGCCTCCACCCTGCACCATGTACAGAGCTGCAGCGCCGTGGATGGACAAGGCCTACAACCAGGCCTAGAGAAACTCTACGAGATGATCCTGAAGAGGAAGAAGATGGTGAAACACAACAAACACAGAAAGAGATGAGCCTTTGGATTGTCCTGATTTTAAAAGGGCCATTTGTGACTCTTTGAGCGGAGGTCCTGTCCCTTTAAATAAAGGGGAAGGCTTTTTTGCCAACAAAGGACCAATTCCAGATGACACAGGGGTCAGGAGAAATGGATTTGGCCTTTATGTGACATGCAGTATTGATACACCGTCTTTCATACCTTGTATTAGCCACACAGCTGCCCTTTGTATGCAATGAATATGTGATAGCCACGAGAGGCTGTAGCTGCCTATGACATATTTTGTCCCAGAAAGTTGGACTCACTTGTTTTACCCTACAACACAGTAGAAATGTGATACCGAACTCTGAACTCCTGTTGGATCTGAACAAAGACACACATTTTATATGATATGAAGCTAAATCGTGTTGATATCAAATGGAATACCATGGCGATTACAGTATTATTATTTTGGTCACTTTTGAAAGAACAATTCCAAGTGCATTCCCCTTATGCAACACAGAGTTTCAGTTGGATTCACAGACTGTTTTTACAAGTTGTACAATTTTTGTAACACTGAAGAATGAATAAAACAACCCACTGTATTAAATATGTTGCTTTCTTTTGAGACAACATCAAAGTGTAACGTTAACACATCTTGCATTTTAAAGGGGACACAGAAAGTGTTTAAAGAAGGTGTTTTTTAAAATTCTTTGGCTTCCTTTTGCCGTCCTTTAACATAAAGCTATCCTCATTTAAACCCTCAGCAGGAAATGCAAATTGTAGTGTATTCAAAGGTTTTTAAAGGCTTCTAAAGTTTGTACTTTCCACTTTAAAATGTCAGACTTGATTTATCCTAACAAAAATGTTTACCAACCCATACAACATGTCCATTAATTATAATCCACATGTCCTGTTACTCCAGGATTATTTTCCTGCTGTGGTCAAACTGGTCAAATGAAGATAGCAGATCTGTAGGTCATAGACATTTGAATAAGTAAGTTGCAGCAAAGATACCCTTTCAGCCATGAATCTAATTTGATTTATGCACAATGCAGAGAGCTACGGTATATGATGGATAGGTTATTCAAAATGCAAATCCTGCCCTGAGGGTGATGTACTGAACTTGACTAGCTTTCCCTTCTGTACTATAGATAGACACAATACAGCTTCTGCTGATGATAGTCTCACTGCCAGTGCAAAAAGAATGTCCTACAGCAAATCAGCCACCATTGAAAGAGCAAAGTTCACCATAATCCCATAGAAAGATGACCTAGTATTGCATAAGAGAACAAGAGTTACTGTTTAAGTTTACATATGCATTCAAAGAAGACAATTACAAACACATACCGATAGTACTGAATATTAGCCCAGTGTTTTAGAACAACCTACATGTGCTAGCTGTACAGAGCAGGTCTGGATATGATACATTCATGTGGAATGGCGGCGCTCGTCCAGTATGTTCGTCACATTTGGCGTCGTATGCATTGTAATCTCTTCTACTCTATTCATGGCTGAGTCAGCACATTGGCTATGGAGAGCAGCCTCGCCCCCAGCCACCATATCCATGTCCTTTGATTTCCACATCAGCTAGGCTGCCAGCTTGCTTGCAATTGTAAGTCAATCAATTAGTAGTGTGGTTGTGGGCAGAATCAAACAGCTTCGGGGGAATAATAGAGATGGATCGCCGTGACTATGGCAGAGCTACTTTAGGACACCTCTTGAGTCAGTAATGAATGTGATTGGTCATTCTATAGATCTGGCTCACCAATATGCATAATAGGCAAGATTGCATACTTCAAGTATAGAATATAGAAGGATTTGGTCAGACATAAGGTGTACACTTTAGCACCAGGAATATACATTATATTACTAGTGCTAAAGTGTACACTATTGTGAAACATTTGGATCTTGTGTATTCTCAATTATAAACAGAATAGTGAAAATGAATTATTGGGAGGACTTTAAGGATGATATGAGACAAAGCCATGTTGCTGTAGCAGTCCAGACAGTGATGGCATTTAGGTAGAATGAAACTGACCAGCTACTTAAATGTTTTCTCATAGTGGATAAGACCCACGCCCCCTGTCTGAGAAGTCCAATTAAGAAGAGACACTACTGTCCCTAAGACCTAGAGCAAGCAAACATTAACACTCTCTCCCCTACTACACAGTGGAGATTGTAGTAGATGGAGACACATACTGACTGCCAAATAAATATGCTTTATTTTTAATCCAACAATTGTGGAATGAGTCCTTGATGAAAAAAACAACTACAACATTTCATATTATTCAGTCCTCACTATTGTAAAGTTGTTTTGTTTGAGTGCGGCCGACTACAGAGAAATGTATATGTCAGATGGGACATTGGTTGAAGCTGTTGATTTCACAGAAGGTATTCTCAAGATGGAGATCAATAGAGGGAAATCCAGCAAACTCAACAATACTCCCAATTGAAAACTTTTGCTATTTTGGGACTTTTCTATCACTGTTCTCTCCTAAATGTACAAATTGTTTCTTTTTTTTTATTGCATTTGTGTTTTTTTTAATCCAAATATAAAGTTATGCAGTGACTAGAGCGTCCCGTTGCGCAATGAACCAATCTAAAATCTACATTTCTTGCACTGATCATGCGCCAGTGATGTGTTCCAGCTTCTATAGAACACTGTACATTAGTCTCTAATGAGATGACTGATAAGGTGTTCCATTATGAACCATCCGTTGATATACAGTAGGATACAACATCCTTACCACAACCTTATAACAACCTTAGCTGATCATGTTTTGCGACGCAGAGGGACATGTCATTTGGCTGCCAAACAGTCTGGGCCTCTTCACGTTGACACAAACCATGACTGTAACCGGCATGATCTTACACACCCAAGTTATTCACTCCAATCTGTTCATTAACAATTCTGAGAGGTATTTGTGGATTCCTGACACAGCAGCTGGTAACTGGAATTCATTAGCCTATCCTCGGAAAGGAAGCTGCTAAACTGACATACAGTATATTCCTTGTCTGTGGGAACTTCAATGACTTCAAATGGCAAATATTTGAACGTTGAATGCATAGACATGAATAGGAGAAATTGAGAAATAGGAGAAATGCATGCCTCTTCAAAAAGGTAGCATCGTGAGATGATGTAGTCATTGTTTGCATGTGTCTGTAAGTTGTTGTTTGTATGTATGAATTCGTTTTTGGACTGTAATTATTATATATTTTTTTAAATTACGATATTTTTTCTCTCTCTCTCTATATATATATATATATATATGTAGTCGTGATGCCTCTAATGAGAAAGGGATCCTGCGGTGGACATAAATATGTTTTCTATCCTTCTACCTTCGTTCGCCAATGCTGGTTCGTTGACAGGAGAAACACAAGAGCGGGAGCTTGCGGGATT
Source organism: Salvelinus fontinalis (assembly GCF_029448725.1). Classification (NCBI taxonomy): domain Eukaryota; kingdom Metazoa; phylum Chordata; class Actinopteri; order Salmoniformes; family Salmonidae; genus Salvelinus; species Salvelinus fontinalis. The sequence continues at coordinate 40,175,613 of NC_074694.1, forward strand.
ATGGGAGATTAAGCAGGGGGATCCTAAGCTGACAGGTGCATCCCTGAAATCATGTCACACGCTTCGAAGACCGGCTTATCCAATATCCAGAGGGTTCCCCATGGTATTTCCCTTTTATCGCCCACCTCGGTCTTACTGTATTCTCCCTTCAGGTTCACTTGTCATTGCATTGTATTGTATTTTGATACTGATACTTCTACAACCCTGTCCATATGCAGTATCTCAAATTGGACTCACCTGGGTAAATAATGAATAAACCAATATATTTTCATGCACAAAAGCTCTGTAAGGATATGTAGAGTTACTCAGAGCAACAAGTCCTGCGTCTAAGTGCTGTTTCCAGACAGCAGTATGTATTTGGAGACAATATCACGTAAGCTTGAGCACCTCAACGGTATGCAGTATATTATCCAGAGTGTTTTATCAGACAAAGACTGCTGAAGTGCAGAGGAGCCCCTCTTTGGAACAGCAAGAAACTCCAACTGGCTCAGACATAAGTATTTATCACCACGGCAACCATGAGGTACTTACCAATTGATCAGTGACCTGAGAGGGCAGAGGCGGGGGTTAAATTGCTTTTGTGGTTGGAAGTCCAAATTCTCAATTTCGGCTGTGGTTACCAAGGGGCCAACAGGATTTCAAAGAAGCTCCAATCAATACTCAGACTCCTCCAGCTTGGGATAACATTGGCCTGAATATCTCTGATTTCACTGACACTGTGATTGGAGAAAGCATGCTGACATTGCAATGTGTCCAGGGTCAAGCTATCGAGAACTGGCGGTAAGAAGGGGTCTTGCTTGTGTGTAGGGAAGGTATTTTCAGGGTGAGGGGGGCGCTGAAGTTTATCACTTATGGCTGATGTTAGAAGGCTGGATTAGTCCATCTATCCCCCCCCCCCCCAAAGACCTATTAAAGTGCCACTCTGGGCTCAATGAGAGTAGAGACTATAGCCAGTAGACTATTGTGAGTGTGGAAGGAGTGATATAAAAGAGTCCCAAAGGCGAATAGGAGCTTGGGTCATAAATTCACTTTGAGTGTATTCACTATAGGATCTGTGTCGCTTGTTTTGCCTCAATGTCTATAGAGGAAGGCAAGAGAAAGCAACCGAGCCCATATTTCTTGGTCTTGGAAAAGGAGCTTTAACACGGGGCTGGAATTTCAATGTTTCACGAGAGATTTGATGTGTTTGCGTCAAACCATTGCCTTCACCCTGCGGCGGAAGAAAATAAGTGACCCAGAGCCACAACATATGGATTAAATTGTCTCTTTCTCCATGTCCTTGGCCACAGGCTACAGACACTAATTATTTTCATATGAATAACTGATATTATTACTGGGAGTCAAAAGCACAGATATTCATATTCATAAATACAACGTGCTTCTCTGCAGACTGTAGGCTGGGTGTGATGCATCGCTCAGGGGAGGTTTGAGGGATAATTGCTGGCATATTTACAGACATTTAAACATTCATGCCCAAAGTTTCACCCCGTATTTCCCATTTCAGCTACAGAGGGACTTAACATTATTCCATTAATAATGTTTTCATGCAGAACCCTGCCAAATGGAGTCAATCAGCGTTGCCACTGAGACGAGGCTCCACTTCACTTCTCTAAAACAAGCAGGGTAGACTTGGTGATCAATGCAAATGCATTAGATCACGAACAAGACTGTTTAGGAGTAAAAAGATTTACATTCTAGAAATACAGTAAATGATTTGAATCATGGTGGAACATTCCCCTTCACTGTAATAATGAGCCCTTCTCATTTAGCTTTCTTACTCAGACAATGTTAGCGCGGGTCTTATTTTTGTCTGGGAGAGGCTGCCCAGATTAAGGTTTTTGGGAGGTTTTGGGGGCTTATGATGTTTTTCAGCTTTGATTGCAATTAATCCATATCCAGCCGAGACCCACCAGAGGTCTCCTTATCTCCCCACGGCTGTATTACCCACAAACCCATCTGGAGCGTGACCGTCTGCCCTGCCTGGAAGAGCTGTAGGGTCTGATCCACAAGCTGATTGCTCTGGAATGGATGTGATCTGTTGCTATATATTTATCTTGTTGTTGTTGCTGTGTTGTTGGCATGGAAAGGTTTGGAAGTGTGCTGAATATGAGAGAAACAGATGATTTCATGTATTTAATGCAGCCCATGTCATATCTTGCATAGTGTATGTAGTTGCATGATATACACATCAAATACGATACAAATTATAAATGAGGTGAGTCACATCATAGATTCATGTAGAATGTAGTATACATACTGTACACATACTATATTATACTCATGTAATATGCTATTTCAGTGTACCTTATAAGCATTACACTGATCAATTAAGTCAGTCACATGATGACATTGCACCGAGACAAATGAATGTACTGTAATCCACTGCAGACTGCACGTGCTTTGGACTGCCCAGTGCCTGTCCATGTGGTGTTTGATTTCACCGCTCTCTGTACGAGAGATCAGGCTCACCACAGCATCACGTGTTAGATCCCTCCATCCCTCCGGCTGTATTGTGTCTACCGTTCCTGACTAAAGGAATATGTGACCGTTCCTCTCCCCCGGGAGCCTGTCACTCCAACTAGTGCTATAGCCTTGCTAGCTATGCAGACTGTAGTACTAGCGCACACGCCGCCTCTGCATGCTCCACCAGCCGTGAAAACCGGTAGGTGAGCAAGACCTCGTTGAGATAGGGAGCGCACATGTGAAGGAGTGACCACGTGAGCCGAGGAGCTCGCGGGACAACTGGCTGTCAGCAACTTTTTCCTGGGTAGAGTAAAGATATCACCTCGCTGTTACTCAAACCTCCTACCGCCCAGGACAAGATCTATTTCTGACCTTCACTCTCCTCCAGCTGTGCTAAATGCACTATTGGAAATCATTGGGCAGTGACATGGGGGACACTAGCCTTACGCATATGTTACGATTTACTCAAATCGATCCAAGTGCAAACAGGAGATGGTGCAGAACTTTCGGTAGAAGCATGTTAGAATTATTAACATCCCGATAGGCAAACAATAATGTCGTCCTGTTTTATCCTCTTCGAAGTGAGCTTTTCCTCATTTGACACCAACACTGCTCATCAACTTCCTCGAGTAACTCTGAGTGTTTGAGTCAGGTGACGAAACAACCGTTCAGGTACAGTAGCTCTACATCATGGGAGTGTAGCGTGTCAGGACTGGATTTGACTTTGGGAGAAAGAGCCTGGGTTCCTGGCCCAGACTGTAAAGGGGAATCCATGTGGAGAAGATCTGCTATCTAGGCCCTTGAAGAGACATCTATAATGCTTATTCTGTTCATCACAGTTAAGTTAAAGTCTTTTATAGGCCATTACACTCTGTTTTGTCCCTCTTTTTGATTTTTCAATCAATAAATTGGCTGTTGGAGGCTTTTGGAACAGACTGCCAGGTCTGTCAGACGAGCTGGTTCGGTTCAGAGACTGGACATCACGTTTTACCCTAGAAGAGTTTTACCAAATTCTGTTTTTCAGGCTCCTGTTGCCTGTGAACCATGCCAATGGAGTTCAATGGTTGGAGCACGGAGTTAGCTTAGCACTGCTATTCCTAGACACTACCGCTTCAGTGAACATGAACTACAGAACAAACCGACCATCAGTATGGATATAACACAAACGACGATCGGCCAAACTCGTTGTCTAATTATTCAGAAGAACAGCCAGGTGTAACAGTATAACTTTAAACCGTCCCCTCGCCCCGACACGGGCGCGAACCAGGGACTCTCTGCACACATCAACGACGGTCGCCCACGAAGCATCGTTACCCATCGCTCCACAAAGGCCACGGCCCTTGCAGAGCAAGGGGTAACCCTACTTAATGTCTCAGAGCAAGTGACGTAACTGATTGAAATGCTACTAGCGCGTACCCGCTAACTAGCTAGCTATTTCACATCCGTTACACAGGCACAAATAAAATAGCAGAGGCAGATTCCACTCCCTAATCGTTTGGCTGGGACACTTCATAATTAAGACATAGACTGTGTACATCTTCAATTATTTTGAGTTGACTCCATTTGACGTCGTGTCAGAGCCACTGCTGGTACCGTGCTTTGACTGTGGTTTGCTAGCCATGTAGTCCACTACATGTAAGAACATAAGTATACGGACTAAAATTCAAATATAATATAAGCCCATAAGAACACAGGCCAAAGGTATTATACAAACACAAACCAAATGTATCATACATACAGTATAAAGATAGACCAAAGGAGACATGGACTAGGTAAATGTATAAAGGGCTAAATGTATTATAAAATCTCCCATTAGGCTATTACTATGGTCTCCTTTGTCTTGTCGTTACACTATACATTAAGCATTCTGAGTATGGTTGGTATTTGACCTCTGTGTCCATGTGTGACATGTCCAAAGCACTCTCATCCTCCATTATTCCTGTTATACTACACAGAGGAGTGTTGCCAGGCATCACTGATGTCAGAGCAGAGAGTCAGGGGTCAAAAATGATCATGAATCATACATGGGAGCCAATGGATTGTGACCTCTAAGACTGTGCCAGGCAGTCCAAAGCTCTGGCCAAGATGAGAAAGATACTGTAGTACAAGAAAAATGTGATCCAATTTCATGGGTGTATTTGTTGTTGGTATTGAATGATGCAGGAACAGCCATTTGTAGACATGAATCATATTGTAGTAAATTCAAATGGTAGAGGCAACTGGGACTTGAAGCCCAATCCAGCAATTGTCAGTGTTGCTAGGTGTCGGGTTAAGATGACTACAATTATGCAATTTCCTGAGAAGAAATGCACCATCATATTGTCTGCTGCAGCCATTTCCCTATTACAGGATAGGAAAGAAAAATGACCGGAAACCATCTGAACATTCTGAGTAAATGATCCGAACGTGTCCTTCTGCACACTTCTAAATGACCTCACGTGTAAGGCCCAATGATCTGTAAGCGTTAATGGCAAGGTCCGCCTGAACTTTTCCCTTCAGCAGCTCATTACAGACCTGAGTGGAATGTATCAAATAAATCAAATCGTCCCGAATCGCAACCATTGAAAGTCAGTTAGTACCCAGAGACACTGTCAAGGGCAGACTGCAGCTGTGTAAATCACTGGTGTGGAAAGCTCTGAAATACACGACCTGCTTTGCCATGACAAGAACACATTTTTGCTACATTCAACGTAGCAGGAATAATAGCGCTGTGATAATAGCTTAAAATCGGGTCTACACTGTACCTTTCACCATGATTACAGAGAAAAAAAAACTGACTTAAAAAAAATTGAAATCACCTGAAAATTGCCTTTCATTTTAACACATTTATGCATTTTGTGGCAATAGAGAAGAGCAACATACCTATACTACAATCATACGCAGTAGCTGGGTGGCTGAACAACAACAAAAACGAAGCAAGACTCTCTTCTCTACTGTGGCCCAGTACTGCTCACAATTCAGTTCAGTACGTGCCACGGGAGCACTGCTCAAAATGTGAAGTCAAAGGACAAAGGCAAGAGTGTATGATATTACTGATGTGCTGTCTGTGGCTAGGGCAGAGCTGACAGGCAGAGGCCACAGATACCGGTGGCACGTACACACGTGACAGCTCCACACGCCACACTGCAACGCAAGAGGAAGTGGAACACGTTGTCACAGGTAACCAATTGATACAGAACACCTAGTGTTGGAGCAGAGCATCTTAATGTAGCCGACAGTGAGCTCCAAAAGTCTTGGGACAGTGACACATTTGTTGTTGTTTTGGCTCTGTACTCTGAAGCACAAATATTTCACCCCCAGGACATTCTAACCATTACAATAACAGGGGAGTTTTTTTGGGGGGGGTATGATATTTATGCCTCTGTAACTTTCTCACTCATTATTCCACGATTCATTCAGGACTATCCGTAATCATGGTAGCATCCACGTTAATGTAGAAGTGTTTAGAAACACATTCAAACCTTTTTAGAATAAGTGAATCCAAAATGACACAATGCATTTACCATTCATTTCTATGGGACACAAAATAATCTGAAACACAACCAAAACAGCAAATGCATCCAACACGTTTGTAGAGTCACAAGCTTGATGTAATAATTGCATGCTAGGAATATGGGACCAAATATTAAACTTTAATCAGTGGTGGAAAAAGTACCCAATTCTCATAAATTAAGGTAAAGATACCTTAATAGAAAATGACTCAAGTAAAAGTGAAAGTCACCAAGTAAAATACTACTTGAGTATTTGGTTTAAAATATACTTAAGTACCAGATGGCACCATTTTCTTATATTTTTATTTATTTCTGGATAGCCAGGGGCACACTCCAACACTCAGACATCGTTACATACGAAGCATGTGTGTTTAGTGAGTCCTCCAGATCAGAGACAGTAGGGATGACAAGTGATGTTCTCTTGACAAGTGTGTGAATTGGACCATTTTCCTGTTCTGCTAACCATTCAAAATGTAACGAGTACTTTTGGGTGTCGGGGAAAATGTATGGAGTAAATAGTATATAATTTTCTTTAGGAATGTAGTGAAGTAAAAGTAAAATTGTCCAAAGTATAAATAGGAAAGTAAAGTACAGATACCCCCCAAAAAATGACTTAAGTAGTACTTTAAAGTATTTTTACTAAAGTACTTTACACCACTGACTTTAATTTGTCCCAATACCTTTGGTCCCCTTAAAAATGGGGGGACTATGTACAAAAAGTGCTATGGATGGAAAAACCCTCATATTAAAGCCGACAGTCTGCACTTTAAAACCTCATAGTCATTGTGTCATTTCAAATCCAAAGTGCTGGAAGTACAGAGCCAAAACAACAAGAATGTGTCACTATCCCAATACTATGGAGCTCACTTTATGTTGTCAAAGCAAAATGATCCTGCAGCGACAGGATTGGAAAATGCTGTCCACGTTGCTTGATCGGTGGTTAAGCTATTAGCTGCTCAAAAGTAGGCCACATGAAAAGTGCAACACTGTTAATATAACCATGTGTCAGTGTGGGTTTTCAGTGAATTTATGTCAATCACGATGCTCAGCTGCATTTCATGCGATGCAGGGAAAATTCTAAACAATAAATGAAGATCCTACATCTGTATCTCACTCTTTCCTGTTAGCTCTGATAGACAATTCTACACCTACATGACTGAAACGTAAAGGTCCCAACAGTAAAAAAAAATAATTGTTTTTTCATCAAATTGGATGATATTTGGATGAAACCATTTCAATGTAGAGTGATCCAAGTATGAAAAATGACTGTTGCTTTACATTGATAAAGCTTGATCATAAAGTTACTGGTCTTCTCCCCCTGTGTCAAACACTTGGATTCAGGGAGCAGGCATTACCAAAGATTTACTTCTGCCTTCATGCAACGTCACATAAAGCCGGAAATGTTATACACTAATGGTAGTGTCTTATCAGCTGAACTAATTGAAATATGTACCGCCTAAAACTATCACCACATGTTTATAAACCGTAAACTAGCTAGCTCAAGCAGAACATACGACCAAAGATACTGGTAACCTTTCATCTGTGGTGCAACTTTTGGCTAGCAAGCGACTTAGCAGCATGCCGGCAAAAGCACATTTTGTTGTGACGAGATGCCATCGAGTAAATTTAACGGTACACTATTTTATGTAGAATGAAAAGCTTGACAGCAGTGGCTGCTTTTCATTTTGGGTGGACAGGCTGCACCGAAAAATAACGATCATGTCAAACGTGTGCAGGATCACATTTCGAGCAAAGTGGCTCTATCAACTGAGAACATGCGATGGGTCTTGCCAGGATGCTAATCCTGAATACGGATGCTGTACCATCATTGACGATGGATTTTGCAAGCGATGACCTTAATGTAAGTATCAGAAGTTTGGTAACCAACATTTCTGGAGGATCGGAGGGCTAATGTTAGATAATGCAACTGTGGCTGCTTTGACTTGTGAACGGTATATTGTAACACACCTGATAGTCACTATATGGTTTTTGATCTTCCATCCAAGCCCCCTACATTGGGTGGCAGCACACCAACAAGGTCGATTGGGTGTCAATGTAAGCTTCCATTACCAACAAATGATGTTGCTTACCAGTCAGTATTACCAACAAATGTTATTGCTTACCAGTCAGTATTACCAACAAATGTTGTTGCTTACCAGTCAGTATTACCAACAAATGTTGTTGCTTACCAGTCAGTATTACCAACAAATGATGATGCTTACCAGTCAATATTACCAACAAATGATGATGCTTACCAGTCAGTATTACCAACAAATGATGATGCTTACCAGTCAGTATTACCAACAAATGATGATGCTTACCAGTCAGTATTACCAACAAATGATGATGCTTACCAGTCAGTATTACCAACAAATGATGATGCTTACCAGTCAGTATTACCAACAAATGATGATGCTTACCAGTCAGTATTACCAACAAATGATGATGCTTACCAGTCAGTATTACCAACAAATGTGGTTGCTTACCAGTCAGTATTACCAACAAATGTGGTTGCTTACCAGTCAGTATTACCAACAAATGTGGTTGCTTACCAGTCAGTATTACCAACAAATGTGGTTGCTTACCAGTCAGTATTACCAACAAATGTGGTTGCTTACCAGTCAGTATTACCAACAAATGTGGTTGCTTACCAGTCAGTATTACCAACAAATGATGTTGCTTACCAGTCAGTATTACCAACAAATGATGTTGCTTGCCAGTCAGTATTACCAACAAATGATGTTGCTTGCCAGTCAGTATTACCAACAAATGATGTTGCTTGACAGTCAGTATTACCAACAAATGATGTTGCTTGACAGTCAGTATTACCAACAAATGATGTTGCTTGACAGTCAGTATTACCAACAAATGATGTTGCTTGACAGTCAGTATTACCAACAAATGATGTTGCTTGACAGTCAGTATTACCAACAAATGATGTTGCTTGACAGTCAGTATTACCAACAAATGATGTTGCTTGACAGTCAGTATTACCAACAAATGATGTTGCTTGACAGTCAGTATTACCAACAAATGATGTTGCTTGACAGTCAGTATTACCAACAAATGATGTTGCTTGACAGTCAGTATTACCAACAAATGATGTTGCTTGACAGTCAGTATTACCAACAAATGATGTTGCTTGACAGTCAGTATTACCAACAAATGATGTTGCTTGACAGTCAGTATTACCAACAAATGATGTTGCTTGACAGTCAGTATTACCAACAAATGATGTTGCTTGACAGTCAGTATTACCAACAAATGATGTTGCTTGACAGTCAGTATTACCAACAAATGATGTTGCTTGACAGTCAGTATTACCAACAAATGATGTTGCTGACCAGTCAGTATTACCAACAAATGATGTTGCTGACCAGTCAGTATTACCAACAAATGTTGTTGCTGACCAGTCAGTATTACCAACAAATGATGTTGCTGACCAGTCAGTATTACCAACAAATGTTGTTGCTGACCAGTCAGTATTACCAACAAATGATGTTGCTGACCAGTCAGTATTACCAACAAAAGATGTTGCTGACCAGTCAGTATTACCAACAAAAGATGTTGCTGACCAGTCAGTATTACCAACAAATGATGTTGCTGACCAGTCAGTATTACCAACAAATGATGTTGCTGACCAGTCAGTATTACCAACAAATGATGTTGCTTACCAGTCAGTATTACCAACAAATGATGTTGCTTACCAGTCAGTATTACCAACAAATGATGTTGCTTACCAGTCAGTATTACCAACAAATGATGTTGCTTACCAGTCAGTATTACCAACAAATGATGTTGCTTACCAGTCAGTATTACCAACAAATGATGTTGCTTACCAGTCAGTATTACCAACAAATGATGTTGCTTACCAGTCAGTATTACCAACACATGATGTTGCTTGACAGTCAGTATTACCAACACATGATGTTGCTTGACAGTCAGTATTACCAACACATGATGTTGCTTGACAGTCAGTATTACCAACAAATGATGTTGCTTGACAGTCAGTATTACCAACAAATGATGTTGCTAACCAGTCAGTATTACCAACAAATGATGTTGCTAACCAGTCAGTATTACCAACAAATTATGTTGCTAACCAGTCAGTATTACCAACAAATTATGTTGCTGGCACGGTGGAATGTTGTCCCCAAAAGGAGTCGCTGTGTGTATAGTATTTGTAATTTACCCCTGACAATCAAATTTTGCCATTCCATTGTGAGGGTTGTTGTCTTACAGTTGATGTAGCTTGTGTCATTGGGGCTAATCATCATGATTAGGGGGGGGTATTACTTTTTCAGATTTTGTCTTTTGTCTTTCCGTTATCGTCAAGCTGTAATGATAGACATCTTTGAAAATTTAACATCTACTCTGTCTGCACAGCTTCCCAGGCAACCACATCCACCCAAACTGTGGGTGTCGGCACCACCATGCTCGAGTCACCTGTCGAAGACAGAACATCCCAACCTGCACCTGCAAAACGGTCACGGATGGAGTCCTGTTTGGATGAAAGCCTCTATCAACTTGTTAAGGGCTAAGTGGAAGCATTAGGGAGTGAATTGGGACTGGTTGTGACACTGCTCTGAATGTCTCTACACCTCACTCCACTAGATATAAAATACTTACTTACTCCCATCCATGTGTCCTCAGCTCCTCTTCTCAATATCATTGCTCCTTGGAGGAGGAGATCTAAGTGGATAGACCTTTGATCCCCTCCTCCGTCATGCTTGGAGAGGTTGTCCATAAAAGGGACCACAGTGACGGGAGGAAGCAAAGATTTGATAGAGAGTTACTCTAATCATTTCTGATATGACCTTTTACTGCGGGGCTGTTGTCTGCACTCATACTGACAGAATGTAGATTCATCCACAAAACATTATTTCCATGATTGATAACTGGGATAAAGTAGCCTAAAGATGATCATAATTTGAAATGGATTTTGAGTCTGGATACTTTTTTGAGTGTTGGGAGATTTATTGAGTCATACCTGTGTGTGTGTGTGTGTGGATATTCCATGGAGGACATTCCAAAATACATTGTGTATGAGGATTGCCCGTTGGAACTTGTCCAGGACTACCCCATCTGCAGAAGGGTGCACAGTGTCACATGATTCATGAGGACGACATTCTTGTCTGCTCATTTTTTCAGACAGTGGAAGAGCCAGCCTCTCATTGGTAGCATCCCAGCTGGTAGCATCCCACCCAGATGGGTCATCTTTTATCCAGACAAAGGCAAGTTAAATGCACATACTGGGATATATTCTGCTGTTCAATTGCCATTCCAGTTCAAAACCATGTACTCAACCATAATGTCTTTACAGATGCTGACAGCTGTGCGTGTGAGGATGATTTGCAGCTACCATCATTTGTATTTATCACAGAGCATGCATAGCTGATTCGGTCCATGACACAGAGGGAGGGAGGAGTTGCCACTGAAGTAGACATGATGGCAGAATCCCCAGTCCGCTCGGGTAGGGGATGCATAACCCCAAGATTGCTCTTCGTCTTATGGTGATTTACTGTGGCTAGCAATGTTTCAACAAGTAGGTGTGTCTGGTGGTGGTTGTGAAAACATGACTAAAGTTTGGGTCATACTCTGTGATGGACCTTGAAACTTCCAAGATTGTGGATGTCCCGCTTGTACAAGTTAGTCTTTATTCCATAGTATCATGTGTTGATGATCGGTTTGATAATTGGTCTGGTGGCTGATGGTCTGGAACAAATGCCTTGCGTTGACCCATCATAATATAGTGCCGTTGCCCACCCCAGTCACAGGTATTTGTTATCTGACCAGGTGTTCTTCATCACAAACTCACTTGAATTTCTCTTTTAAAAAGAGCAATAAGATTGTCCAATGTGAGGGTCGCATCTATGATCACGGATCGGTATCCCCAGATCCAGGAATTCCTCAGAGAGGTGTATCCTGAGATCATCCACTTCTATGATCCCTGGCATGTGACAAAAGGTAAGAAGTCATATAAAAACTTGATTTAGCTAGACTGGTACAATGGCAATAATTCCAAAAGTGCCAAGTTTGCTCACCCATCGAACTCAAGCAAGCGTACCCCAACAACATAAAAGAAACATGATTTTATGTTTGATAAAATCCATTGTTCCTTTGTATTTTTGTTGTGAATTCTACATTATCAGGTATCTCAGGGAAAGTGGAGGTAGTAGCCAAGGACAAGGAATGTCTGAAGGGGAAAAAATGGGTGCAGAGCATCACCAACCACCTCTACTGGTCGACGAGTCCTGGAGCAAGTGAGGAAGAGAGGTTGGCCAGGTGGACATCGCTTTTCAATCACCTGCAGAATGTCCACACACATGACAATCCTCTCTTCCCTAAGTGCCTCCATGCTCCAGAAGCACCAACAAATGGCTGATACAGTATGTACCGTAATACAAGAAATTATCATCAAATCTGTGTGACTTTTTGAGATATTTAATACCACTCACTAACTACCACTTTTCTAGCAACCAAACCAAGCTGATTACAAGCTGGAGAAGCAGCTGCTCAACAAGCATTTACTGAAGGATGTGGCCAAACTGAGCCCTGTCCACCAGACTTCTGCCCTGGAAAGCTTCCACAGCCTTATTCTTAGGTTTACGCCCAAGAAAGTTTTTTTTTTCATGCGTTGGAATGCTGTGCAGGTATATTACGTCACAAAAAACGTGTTTTTTAACATCTGTAATGAGCAGTGACTACAGTAGTATCCTTTTCCGTAAACAAACCCTTATAATTTTAGGCTATACCTAGCATCTATGCGTTTCAATGAGAACACCAACCGCAGGCAGGTACAAAATGAGCTTACCCAAGGCTGTGAACACAGACCCAACATAGTGGAAGTCATAGTTATTCATTTCAAAAATGCATCAACTGAGCATTTCAAGTACACAAAAATGTGAAGTACAAACATTGAGAAGTTTCACGACCAAAAAAGTACACAACCAAATATTGCATATTTCAAATTGAGTACTTATGAAACGCCAGAAAACACATTGTAGAATGAGTAGATCACTATGAATTGATAGCATCATAACTCAGAACTAATAAAATGTACTACACCTTTAACAAACATTTCCCTTTTCAAAAACATGACATGCTACGTATTGAGATGATAAATTCCCCTACGTTGATGACATTTTGCAAATTCAATCAGTTTCCCCACGTTGATTCAATGTCATGGCAAAGATTTTTTTTGTTGTTGAAATGATGTGGAAGCAATGTTGATTCAACCATTTCCCCCCCAGTGGGTAGCATGACATTCCCCTGAGCTACATACCTTTTTTTTTCATGTAATGTATATCTGACTTTGACATCCATTTGGATATAACGAGTCGCAAAGAGCAAAGCACGATATCCATTCCTGATGTGAGAATGACCCAATAACTATTTAAAGTCCCTTGTTTAATGGTAAACCATGGGCCCTGTCATTCCAATCCTAAATAGTATGCCTCAACCCATTTTCTCAGCAAAATGCTCTCACGGTCAACAGAGCTGATCATGGACTGTTGGAACAGCAGAAATACACCATTGAATTCCTATTGTTTTGTAACTATTTACAGAATACAGTTCACCTACACACTTCTTCACACTAATTAGTAAAGCCTGAGTTACCTTGGAAGTTTAAACATTTATTTTATTTAACTAGGCAAGTCAGTTAAGAACAAATTCCTATTTACAATGGAGGCCTAACCCGGTCAAACCCTAACCCGGACGACACTGGGCCAATTGTGCTCCGCTCTATGGGACTCCCAATCACGGCCAGTTGTAATACAGCCTGGAATCGAACCAGGGTCTGTAGTGACACCTCTAGCACTGAGATGCAGTGCCTTAGACCCACTGCGCCACTCGGGAGCCTACAAAAAATATAGAGCTTCCCCGCATAAGGGAATGTACATGAAAACAGAATGCAATAAGTGTACTGGACAATGTATTGGTGCCTCTGCATTAGCATTGTAAATGACAATATGATCTGAATTTGATGTATCGATCAACATGAACATTCATGTCAAATAAAGGCGAGAAATAATGGGGAGACATCATTTGACATAATAATTAGATCCATAAGCCTAATCTAGGCTGCCCTACAGTGTGCAGGACCCACTGATTCGTACAATTTGTGGCACTCATTTCCCTCCCGAAATCTTGAATAAAACAATACAAAGTAACAAAATGTGATATCATATCACGTAAAAGTGAATTACGTAGGCTTTAGGAAATGCAACCAACTACAAAGATTGATGGGGAGGGGAGCGAGAGAGGAGCGGGACCCGTGTAACCCGGTTCAATTAAGTAGGCTTCAGTCACCCACTTAGCTTCAAGATTGAAGTGGGAGACAATTCCAGCTATGGCCTCCTCCTTGTCAGGCCTCTCACACCGGGCAGACAGGGGTCCTGGGAAGGGCCGCGCACACAGCTTCCCCTCATACGGCCGTGGATCAAGGGAGACCTCATTGAAGAGGAGATCCAGGAGCCTGTCTACGTAAATGACATGGTGAATGTTTTAGTTGAATTCACATTAGTTGACAATTCAACAGAATGTAAATAAAAAAAATCGATGTTGAACTGACATCTGTGCCCAGTGGGTAAACTCTCGTAACTTCACAGATTCTGATAACCATCTGAAATACCGTACTTACTGTATATCAGACGGTCAGGTCTAAACCGAGAAAGGAGGACATGGGAAATGAATCAGCTTACCCATATACAGATGCTGTATCTTAATTTGAACCAGTTTGCGACAGCAGGAACATAATCCTGCAGCAACAGGAAATATGAATTGTTATGTGGATTATAATTAATTAATATTTTTTGTAGGGGTTGATATATTTTTTTTAGTTAGGGCAAATCAAGACTGCCATTTTAAAGTTAAAATTACGTACCAACTTTAGAAGCTTTTTTAAACTTTGAATACACTACAAGTTTGGATTTCCTGCTGTGCAGGAGTGATCAAATTAAGATTGTACATCTGTACCTCAGATTCTTCTGGCATCACGTGCCCCAGAGATCTCAATAGATGCCTGAAAGGAAGCCATTTAGTTGCAGCCTACCAATGATAAGGCCTCATGGTATCTGACCTAACAGTGTAAACCTGGCTAATTGGCTTGGCTCTGTTACACCTCTCTCTAAAACGTGGCTGGAGTGACTGACCCTGTATTGCCCTCAATCCCCCGTTGGCACACCCGCACAGACGTATTACACAGACCGATATGAGTGAGCAAGCTATTAATGGACTAGACAAGGGTGAAAATTGTTCTTCAAATACCTTGATTCAACTTGTCTTGCATACAAGAACCAATGGAATAGTCACAAAAGGGCAAAGTAACCATGTCACCCAGAGTGAGCCAGTAAGCTAAATCACAGGCACTATTCTAGTCTATGTATAGTTACAGCAAATATATTCAGGCTGTAGGATAAAGCTCTTGCAGGCAATCCCTTTGGCATCACAGAGCACACTATCAGCCAGAAGATATAGAGGTCCCAGCATTCTGCATTCCACACCATCACCACTCGTGTGAAACAAATGTATTCCGCATGTGCAGAGCCAGTGGGTACTTCCCAGTGTACAGTATATCCTCTGCCCAGGCCTGACAGATGCCGGCTGGCAGGAATCAAGGCCAGCGAGTGCGATTGCCGTTTCTTTCACTCTGCAACAAAAACAAACATGTGGCACGTGTTTTCCCACAAGTTTTTTTCCCCCCTGCTAATCTGCCCGGTAACAGTTCAGTCTTGTTTGCAGTGAGTGAGTGATGTGGGCTAAAGGGAGAAGAGATGGAGCAGGAGGAGTAGAGAAGGAAGAGGCCAGTAGAAAACCATCTACAAAAGCTAAAGATAGCACATGCGCTCCCGGACACTCTGAGTTCTCTCAAGGTTACAGTATGCGCACGCACGCACACACACACACACACACACACACGTACACACACACACACACACACACACGTACACACACACACACACACACGTACACAGAGGCACAGAGGGAGAGGAGCAGGTACCTGAGCAAACAGAACAGGGTTTCTACAGAACGAGGGCCCTCATCGAATGGCTGGTGTAAAACCACTGCTGGGCTGAGAGTAGGCTTCACATAATGAATGTCCATGGTTGAGGAATATTACATAATCAAGTATAGAAGTATGCGTTCATCATTTGTTCCATGTAGTGAAGGACAGCTTCTTTGGTTAATTGGTTATTTTCCCTCAACTAAGAATAGACTACATTGCACGTCGTGTAGTCATTTACTTTGTGCTTTACTACTTTGCAGTGGCTACAACCCTCCAGGAAATGACAGGTCCTGAGACTTCGTCTCCTGATCTTTCCCTGGTAAACAGAATTGAATCTTAACTCCGCTGTAATCTCAGGACACCAAATCCTCCGTCCAATTTTGTTTCTTCGCATTTTCTTCCAATTGCCTAGGATTTGAGGGCTTACATGAATATTTTTCACCAATCCGCCAAAAGTGTAACCCCATGCATGTCGCTTCTGGCCCAAGAGTGGCTGTTAGCATTGAATATGTGTCACCACACCAGAACTCTGCTTCTGACATAGTGATAGTTATGGTCAGACTTGGCACATCAGCCCCATCACACAGTGTTATGGACGGAATTAGCAGAAAATCACACCAGGCTCAGTGATCCACTTTCTGTTCAGGCTCCCGTTTTGATACATCTTGCCAATCCTGCTTGTGGTTAGCTTGTTGAGCTATAGATAGAACTGGCCCTGAACCATTCCAAAATAGGGCTACGGTAGTAAACCTCCTTGAGTCGGTCTGAGACGCTTGCCTGGCCCTGGGGCTGCTGTTGATGATGTGGGTGCTTCTGAGGTGTGTGGTGGTGTGATGTTTTGGCCAGGTAGCCTAATCTTTCTTTAAAACCACTAAGCCACACGCACTCAGAACCCTTGTCTGAGCTAGCTGTCTAGCGGTCTCTCTTTCCCTTTGACCCACTCTAGTCTTATTCTTAGTTACAGCGATGGTGTGACGGCCTATATTTAACACACCCAATCCTACTGCGTAGACTAGAGGTACTGTGGAATGAATGCCTAGAGGACACAGATAGAGATCACGAATGAAAAATGGAAACGAAACAATGTATTACAGCTGCCTTCGCAAAATGGTTTGACAGTGCTTTTCTCCTAGTCAGTCCAGTGTTCAAATGTAAGTCCATTGGCTCATAGAACTTTTCAACATGGCTGGCTTATTTTCGTAATGACTGACAATCACAATGAAACTTAAATGGAAAGAGTGGAAACGTCATTAAATCCCATGAATTATTTTGGATGTGACAATCACTTTGTCCAAGATAAAATGCTATGAGAGTTAGAAAAGCTATGGGGACACCATGCAATGCCTTTTACACCACTCTGTTGCACAAGTAGACATACAACAAATAGAACAACACGCAAATAAAGCATTAGGCTCTTATAAAAGCAAAGAAAAATGTTAATGGAAAGGGAAAGGAAAAAGGGGATACCTAGTCAGTTGTACAACAATGCATTCAATTGAAATGTGTCTTCCGCATTTAACCCAACCCCTCGGAATCAATGCTCAGTTGAGGATAAATTCATTAGAGTTAACTGCACCTCAGATTACAGCCCAAATAAATGTTTCACAGAGTTCAAGTAACAGACACATTTCAATATCAACTGTTCAGAGGAGACTGCGTGAATCAGGCCTTCATGGTTGAATTGCTGCAAAGAAACCAATACCAAAAGACACCGATAATAAGAAGAGACTTGCTTGGGCCAAGAAACACGAGCAATGGA
Organism: Salvelinus fontinalis; assembly: GCF_029448725.1. Lineage (NCBI taxonomy): Eukaryota > Metazoa > Chordata > Actinopteri > Salmoniformes > Salmonidae > Salvelinus > Salvelinus fontinalis. The sequence goes on from NC_074694.1 coordinate 40,193,335, forward strand.
CATTAGACTGGTGGAAATCTGTCCTTTGGTCTGATGAGTACAAATTTGAGAGCCCCGTGTCTTTGTGAGATGCAGAATAGGTGAACGGATGATCTCCGCATGTGTGGTTCCCACCGTGAAGCATGGAGGAGGAGGTGTGGGGGTGCTTTGCTGGTGACACTGTCTGTGATTTATTTAGAATTCAAGGCACACTTAACCAGAATGGCTACCACAGCATTCTGCAGTGATACGCCATCCCATTTGGTTTGCGCTTAGTGGGACTATCATTTGTTTTTCAACAGGACAATGACCCAACACACCTCCAGGCTGTGTAAGGGCTATTTGACCAAGAAGGAGAGTGATGGAGTGCTGCGTCAGATGACCTGGCCCCCACAATCACCCGACCTCAACCCAATTGAGATGGTTTGGGATGAGTTGAACCATAGAGTGAAGTAAAAGCAACCAACAAGTGCTCAGCATATGTGGGAACTCCTTCAAGACTGTTAGAAAAGCATTCCAGGTAAAGCTGGTTGAGAGAATTCCAAGTGTGAAAAGCTGTCATCAAGGCCTTGGGTGGCTACTTTGAAGAATCTAAAATCTATTTTGATTTGTTTAACACTTTTTTGGTTACTACATGATTCCATATGTGTTATTTCATAGTTTTGATGTCTCCATTATTATTCTACAATGTAGAAAATAGTCAAAATAAATAACCCTTGAATGAGTAAGTGTGTCCAAAATTTGGACTGGTACTGTATGCCTGCATGACATTATTTATATCCACTCCCCTATCCTAGGAGCTGACAGCAACCCATTGTCAGCTTAGATAAAGAGTTTGCCTTGTTACTACCCACACACACTTTTGCTGGGGTCAATATTTGATTACTCACAAACAAAGATTACTTGGCAACACTGGGCTGCTATGATAATCACCTGATGGTTGAAATAACATTAGAACTAGTCAGGGGTTGAAAACAGGGCCATTGTTCAGCCACGTTGACAAAGGGGTAGTAAATCGCATTGCAGAAAATGCTAGAAATCCTTTCCACAGACAGCCATTTATGTACTTTGTTGCCTAGCAAACGCTGTAACTCCATCCAAATGTCAATGTCAAAAGCCCAAATCGAGCTTTCAGGCACTAGCTAGATATTAGCCTATATATGACACAAAAGCCGTGTTCCATATTATAAAAGAATGAAAATCTACCCTATAAAAGAGAAGCAGTTAACTCAATATGCGATGTCTGACTAATATAGATGGTATTAAATCATGTATTTTTTTTTGTTTGGACTTGTAATGTTAATAATTTAGCTTTAGTGCAGGGAATAAGGCAAGGAGCAATATGATCCTCATTCAACTCTCAGTCATGTGGGTGGACATTAACAACCAGAATAATTCCTCTTATAGAAACAAAAGTCAATAACTGGAGGCCAATATCCCTCCTGCGTCTGTAGTACAACACACCATTGATTACTCCCTGTGAATCGAGGAGCCGCTTGTGGTGAACTGGTACGAACCACTGGCAAAGGCACGAGCAGGTCCCAGCAGGTTTCTGCATGCGACATTTTGAATGGTCTGACTAATAGTAGACCGTCATCTCCCGTTGCTGTGATGTCACTCTCTGATCGTCCCCATCCTACTTACACGATGCGCACGCTGTGTGGATTCATCCGTTTTTCTCCCTCTTTTTCTGGGCCGTTATATAAGGCTTACAACGAAGGAACCACTTTTTCTTTTGAAATGACTGTTTATCTGTAAAAGTCTTTGATATAATGTCTTGAACAAGAAAAAAAAACGAAAGAGTAAACCAATCGTTGACCTAATAAAAAAAAAAATGTACACCTGTGTCTGAACAAGAGAAGGTCAATCGTTTTTTGGCCCCCTAACAAACAGACAACAGACACAACGGGTCTGTTGGTTAGGGGGGCAGACAACAAAATGGTGAGCAGACCCTTCTACCCAAACAGAGTAGATGACCCCATCTAAGAGAGAAACATCAAAGGTCATGACCTCATTTCTCAACTTTAGGGTTAAATGCACCCACAGTCTGGCCACCTAGGAGAGGGGTGGAGTGGTCGGCAAGGTCAGTCTCATCCCTCAGCTCCAACACACACACACACACACACACACACACACACACACACATACACACAGGATAAGTACTTTCATCATGCATTTTACACATGCTTTGCAAAATGTGTACTATTATACATAACCTTATATAGTTTCAACGCATTCAGAGCAGTAAGCTAATTCTATAGTCATGTTTGATCAAGCTGCCTATACAGGCTGATGGTTGTATATTAATCATGGATCACCATTGTTGGGCCCTTCCCTTTGGAATTAGGTATTGTTGAGAAGCAAGATGAAATGATGGACCACTGCTATGAAGGGAAAGGCAATGGTTTCTTATTCATTGGGATGCACTGATTTTGATATGAATGGGGAATAGGCAAAAAAATCACCCCATGCTTATATGCATGACAATGGGATAAACATATAGAGAGGATGCATATAATGATAGAGTACAGCACAGAGCGTCTGGATGATTGTATGGTACTGTAGTTTGGTTTTTTTTTTTTTTTCATAGGGGAGAGTGACCCCTACTGGTTAGTCAATGTCTGGGCCTGAAGTGATGAGATCACTGTTGTGTCATCGGCAAATTGAATGATGGTGTTGGAGTCGTGCCTGGCCGTGCAGTCATGAGTGAACAGGGAGTACAGGAGGGGACTGAGCTACCTACATGTACAAATTACCTCGACTAACAAGTAGCCCTGCACATTGACTCGGTACCGGTACCACCTGTATATAGCTTCGTTATTGTAATGTAATTTTCTTGTGTTACTTTAGTTGATTTAGTAAATATTTTCTCAACTTCTTGAACTGCATTGTTGGTTAAGGGCTTGTAAGTAAGCATTCAACGGTAAGGTCTACACCTGTTGTATTTGGCGCATGTGACAAATACAATTTGATTTGATTTGTTGTGTACAACTAACCTTGTGGGGAAACAAAATCCATTCCAAATCCTATTTCCCCTAACCCCGAACCCTAACCTTAACCCTAAACCTAACCCTAACCACAGCTCCTAACCCTAACCCTAATTCTAACCCTAACACTAATTCTAAACTTAACCCTAAACCCCCTAGAAATAGCATTTGACCATGAGGGGACTAACAAAATGTCACCAGTTGGTCAAATTTTGGTTTGTTTACTACTCTTGACGTTCAGGCCCTACCCAGGCCCGATTGCTTCTGCCAAATGTAAGTTCCGGCCCTACCCAAAACCCGAAATCAGAAATAACTTCCTCGGTTATTAAATCCATTAGCTGCTCCTCTCTGTCTGTCACTTGCTCCCGACTTGCAACTCACTCTACATGCGTTTTGCTCATGGCGGCTCCGAGTCTGTGTGTATCCATAGCAACAGCTCCGCTAAGGCTACTCTGCTCAATAAAGAGACACGAGAGAGCAGTTGGCTGTTAGCTACTTTTCGTTACTCCAAATAAATCTCTTCTGTCTTATATTTGAAGAGGTTGAAGGACTTCTCACACCATGTTATGATCTTAGTCAGTTATGACTTTGACTGTGCAGCAGAGCACGAGCAAATGGCTCAGCTTTAAAATGTTAGTGATCAATTTAGTGATACCCTGCCCTGCCCGTACCGTAGTTATTGATGAAAAATAACCTGATGTATAATGTCGGGGCCCGTCGGGCTCGGCTCAGGTCGGGTAGCAGAGCTCTACACATACACTGCTGCTACTGTCTATTATCTATCATGTTGCCTAGTCACTTTACCCCTACCTATGTATATGTACATAGCTACATCAATTACCTTGTCCCGCTGCACATCGACTCGATACTGGTACTCCCTGTATTTAGCCATGTTATTTTTACTCGTTATTGATATTCGCTATTTACTGTGTATTTATTCCTTGTGTCACTATTTCAATAGTTATCTTTATCTTTCACTGTGCATTGTTGGAAAAGGACCCGTAGGTAAGCATTTCACTGTTAGTCTACACCTGTTGTTTACAAAGCATGTGACAAATAACATTGATGATTGCTTTGTTGCCACTAAAATGACTGCTTATCCAAGCTGCACTGCTTATCCAATCAGCACTGCTTATCCAATCTGCACTGCTTATCCAATCAGGATGCAAATGAAACCAACATATTCCCTATGGATGTAGCCAACCTCCCCCAGAGTGAGACAGAGACCTTGCTGGTGTATGTGTAACGGATGTGAAATGGCTAGCTAGTTAGCGGTGGTGCGCGCTAATAGCCGTTCAATCGGTGACGTCACTTGCTCTGAGACCTTGAAGTAGTGGTTCCCCTTGCTCTGCAAGGCCCGCAACTTTTGTGGAGCGATGGGTAACGATGCTTCGTCGGTGACTGTTGTTGATGTGTGCAGAAGGTCCCTGGTTCGCGCTCGGGTCGGGGCGAGGGGACGGACTAAAGTTATACTGTTACATGTGCTGATATTATGTCACTCTCTGTGGGAAGGCTCTTTACTCATTGTTAACTGACATGTACTGTCCCTGCCTGGGATCCAGTCAAAGACAATGAAGGGCAAGAGTATGCGCTGGTCCAGAAACAATCCATAGCCCCTGCTGATCTCTTAGCCACCTGTGTACTGTAGATATGAAAGGATTGGACTGGCATACGTATATTCTATCCAACATAGAGGGCAAGGTGGAACGACAAGAAGTATTAGGCCTATGTGACATGATATCTAATGAATTGCATCCGGAAACCCGCTGTTCACGTCTCACGTTAGCTTATCGAACTTTAGCGGCAGCAGACATGAATTACCCTGATTAGAGTTTGGGTGGGCTCTTAGATTTACAGCCTGGACCCAGCTGGTGAACGTTCCAAACAGCTGGTCAGCATGAGGGATGACCTGAATGAAACTGTCAATAGAGATGTTTTTTAAATGAATGCCCTGCCCTGACAGTATCAGCCAGATGGGCTCTTCACTCCGATCGCTCAGCTAGAAACATCAGCTTAGATGGACTCACTTTTATAATGTTGTTTTAGGTATCTCTGTAAAGAATGATGTCCTAGACAAAACTTCTCTGATGGCTTATGTTTGACATACTGCGCAATAGCATTTGTGGGCCATTATTACACAAATACGATATATGACGCTAATCTTACTGGTGTTTCAGATGTATGGGAGAAAAACCCGGATACATATAGAACTTCAACAGAATCAGGCCCCATATGTGAAACGTGTGTGCGCTCAATACACACAAACGCACACATTCTCGCGAGAAAGAGAGGAAGAGAGACATGACGGCATTTGATGGAATAATAATGTTGCAGCTCCAATATGCATAAAATGGCCAAAAGCCACAGTATATTTAAATCTGCACTAATAGTTCACTTACCGCAAGTACTTTGTTACAGCCTACTGAAAAACATGATTGCAGAGGGACACGTAATGGAAAGGAATTGGAAAGAAATAGGCTAAGGATACAGGATATATTAAAATATCACTCAAACAAAGCGATGGGGCATAGAGAAAGGGATCATATAATAGACATGAACAGTTTTAGATACCAGATTTTGTTGTCGGGGTAGACTACATTTTTGTAAGTTTCAGTGTCCCAAGAATGGGGTACACTGACCCCTTGTGGAGAAGAATATGAACTCAACAATCAGAGAGCTTCACTGTAAGCTGAAGAAGGTGCATTAACATGTCAACGAACTGGCCTGCGTTCAATATTTACCTGTACACTTCTGCATGAACATGTTGTCCACCATTTTAGTAGATTATGTTAGAATATATCTAGTTTGGCAGCTACATCGTATGGAAATATCAAGCAAATTCCATTTCCCCATCCATTGGTAGCGTGATTATCCACTCTGTGTGATCCAGAGCCATAGATAGGCCTATAAGTCTATGTAACTATAATTCTAGTGTGACCTCACTGTCTGTTTTGATCAATGTAGTTTCGGTCACTGCCCGTGGAGACTGGAGAACCTAGGACCCAGTTATGCAAGACTGGCTGTGACGCAACAAGGTTGACATCAAATCTTTAGGGCACCAATGACAGTATACTGAAGTCATAAGACCCAATGTCTTACTTAAGTTAAAGTGTATGGACATGGGCTATTATGACTGAACAGGTGAATGCTCTACTTAAGTGACAATGCCAGAGATGCTGGTGTATGGAGGATATATTGGCAGGGGTGTTGTTAGGGTTGAAGATCCCTTTTTGGTTCTAAGTAGAACCTTTTTGGGTCTAGGTAGAAAAAAACTATTTTGGGTTCCATATAGAACCCTTTCCACAAAGGGTTCTGCATGGAAGCCAAAAGGGTTCTCCTATGGGGACAGCCAAAGAATCCTTTTTTCTAAGAGTGTATAGACAGCTTTTGCATTCTATAAGTGCTGAATATTGCCTAAATGTTGATAGGTCTATGCAAATGTAGGCCTACGTAGACCAACATGTCCCTTAGAAATCAGTAGCAGCCCTAATTGGATAATTGCACTGTCAGCTGTGACTGTCAGCTGTGACCTTGAGTTCGAAAAAACGTGTTTTGGTTATTGAACTACAGTAGGTGAAGTGGATTAACATCTGGTAAAGAAATCACAGTAACATAATTACAGTGGCAAGAGAAAGTATGTGAACCCTTTGGAATTACCTGGATTTCTGCATAAATCGGTCATTAAATTTGATCTGATCTTCATCTAAGTCACAATAATAGACCAACATAGTTTGCTTAAACTAATAACACACAAATTATTGTATTTCTCTTGTTTATATTGAATACATAATTTAAACATTCACAGTGTAGGCTGGAAAAAGTATGTGAACCCCTAGGCTAACCTTGAGTCCAATCAATGAGACGAGATTGAAGATGTTGGTTAGAGCTGCCTTGCCCTATAAAAAAACACTATAAACATTTGAGTTTGCTATTCACATGAAGCATTGCCTGATGTGAACCATACCTCGAACAAAAGAGATCTCAGAAGACCTACGATGAAGAATTGTTGACTTGCATAAAGCTGGAAAGGGTTACAAAATGATCTCTAAAAGCCTTGATGTTCATCAGTCCACGGTAAGACAAATTGTCTATAAATGGAGAAAGTTCAGCACTGTTGCTACTCTCCCTAGGGATGGCGGTCCTGCAAAGATTACTGCAAGAGCACAGCGCAGAATGCTCAATGAGGTTAAGAAGAATCCTAGAGTTTCAGCTAAAGACTTACAGAAATCTCTGGAACATGCTAACATCTCAGTTGACGAGTCTACGATACGTATAACACTAAACAAGAATGGTGTTCATGGAAGGACACCACGGAAGAAGCCACTGCTGTCCAAAAAAAACAATTTCTGCACGTCTGAAGTTTGAAAAAGTGCACCTGGATGTTCCACAGTGTTACTGGCAAAATATTCTGTGAACAGATGAAACTACAGCTGAGTTGTTTGGAAGGAACACACAACACTGTGTTGAGAAAAAAAGGCACAGCACACCAACATCAAAACCTCATCCTAACTGTAGGGTACAGTGGAGGGAGCATCATGGTTTGGGGTTGCTTTGCTGCCTCACGGCCTGGACAGCTTGCTATCGTCAACGGAAAAACGAATTCCCAAGTTTATCAAGACATTTTGCAGGAGAATGTTAGGCTATCTGTCCGCCAATTGAAGCTCAGCAGAAGTTGGGTGATGCAACAGGACAACGACCCAAAACACAGAAGTAAATCAACAACAGAATAGCTTCAACATAAGAAAATAATCCTTCTGGAGTGGCCCAGTCAGAGTCCTGACCTCAACCTGATTGAGATGCTGTGGCATGACCTCAATAGAGCAGTTCACACCAGACATCCCAAGAATATTGCTGAACTGAAACAGTTTTGTAAAGAGGAATGGTCCAAAATTCCTCCTGACCGTTGTGCAGGTCTGATCCACAACTACAGAAAATGTTTGATTGAGGTTATTGCTGCCAAAGGAGAGTCAACCAGTTATTAAATCCAAGGGTTTACATACTTTTCCCACCCTGCACTGTGAATGTTTACACGTGTGTTCAATAAAGACATGAAAACGTATAATTGTTCGTGTGTTATTAGTTTAAGCAGACTGTGTTTGTCTATTGTTGTGATCCAGGTGTTTGTCTAGTGCAGAAATCCAGGTGTTTCCAAAGGGTTCACATACTTTTTCTTGCCACTGTAAATCATGGGTTCCTGATCTGTACTATACAGAAATGCATAATTATGGATATGAATATCATTATCTTGATGGTGATGTATCCTGAATAGGTACACAAAGAATATAAATATGACATATCCTTCTTTTGCATATTTGGGTATTATTATGCACACTGGCTATTATTGTAATGAGTTCCACAGTTGGTTGGTCAGTACCAGACCTAATCTGAAACAATCATAGACGTCTATGTTTGGACAGTCCAGCACAGCACAGAAGAGTTTAGTACAGTACAGTAAACTCAAGTAAAGTAGATATAGTAGAGTACAGTACAATATACTCTACTCTAGTGTGCTCTACTGTACTGAACTCTATTGTATAGTACTGTAATGTACTTTTCTGTTCTATACTGTACTGTTCTATATTGTGCTCTGTACTGTGCGGTCCAAACTTGGGAAACATAAAGGTCAATGACTATTTCAGATTTGGTCAGATTTGGTCTGGCCAGGGTGGACCAATTACATGAAGGTACTTTCAATGTCCATGGACGTCCAGTCTCGGTCAGTGCTCAGTGGGTGAGGATGCTTGTTACAGTAAATGGAAAGAGGGTAGGTGGTAGGTGTCACTAAGAACCGGGAGAGCTAGAGAGAGAGAGAAAAGAGAGAGAGAGAAAGCGGCAGAGAGATAGAGGGAGAGCGAGAGGGAGGGGTTGTCCAGACTGTTTTCTCAGTCTTGCTTTGACCACCAGACAACGGAAAGATAAAAAAAAAAAAAAAAAAAAAAATGATAAACATTACAGCATGCCAGTTGAAGGGAGGACAGTAGCAGGTGACCCAACATTTTTTTAAATATCTTTTTTACTGGATTTTTTAAAACCATGATTTGTGACTACTATTATTTCCCATTGTAAGCAATTCAATTGCTGTCATTCTGATTTTGGTAACAGAATTACGAATTTTAATGACGTAATAAACTTGATATGAGTAAAAATGCTATAACTAATTGGTAGGTCTACCTTTGTTACTTTTGTGAACTTTCATTATCCTCCCTAAGGGAGGGAAATGTGAAAATATCTTAAAGGTGACGCGGACGGACACGGCGTCCTTTTTATAACTCGTAGTCAACTTTGCACTATATTTATTTTTGTGTTATTTCTTACATTATTTGCTTAGAATTGTTTTTTGTATTATTACCTACAGCCCAAAATAACTTTCGGATATTAGATGGGTAGTCACTCACCAGAAATCTATCAGAAATTCCCTTACCTGAATCCTTTGTTTGAACTTCCCAAGGCAGCTCTATCAGAAGAGGAAGAAGAAGTGGGGCCCTAGTCAGACTCTGGTACTGTGCATACCATCCACCGCTTTCCAGTATATTACTTGCTAACGTTCAGTCCCTGGACAATAAAGTGGACAAGCTCAGGGTGAGGATCTTCCAGAAAGACATCAAGGACTGCAACATACTCTGTTTTACCGAATCAGGGCTCTCTCCTGATATTTTATCCCCGTCCGTTTAGTCATTAGGGTTCTCTGTCCATTGCACAGACCGGAAGAAAGAACTCTGGGAAAAAGAAAGATGGAAGAGTTTGTTTTATGATTAACAACTCATGGTGTGATTGTGGTAATGTGAAGGAACTTCCGATCTGGAATATCTACCGACATAATTTTCTTTGGTGATAGTCACGGCCGTTTATATTCCTTCCCAAGCCGACACCACGACAGCTCTCAAAGAACTACACTGGAGTTTGAATCACTTAATAATGAATAAACAAACTTCATATCAGTAAAAACACTATAACTGAATTGGTAGGTCTGCCTTTACTTGTTAGTTCTGTGAAGTTTCATTATCCTCCCTCCTGGAAACCACATTTCCTGAGGCAGCATTTATTGTAGCTGGGGACTTTAATAAATGAAATCTGCGCAAAACGCCACCAAAATTCTATCAACACCGCTCCTGTGCTACCCTCGCATAGAGGACTCTGGGTCATTGTTACTCTACCTTCGGGGAAGGCTACAATGTTCTCCCCCGCCCTCCCTTCGGAACCTATAGGCAGAAATTTAAGCAGGAAGAACCCGTGGTAATGACTGTTCCACGTTGGTCTGACCAATCGGAATATATGCTTCAAGTTTGTGTTGATCATGCAGACTGGGAAATGTTCCTGGTCGCCTCTGAGAATAGTATCAACGTACAGTTGAAGTCGGGAGTTTACATACACCTTAGCTAAATACATTTAACTCAGTTTCACAATTCCTGACATTTGATCCTTGTAAAAATTCCCTGTCTTACGTCAGTTAGGATCACCACTTTATTTAAAAAATGTGAAATGTCAGAATAATAGTAGAGAGAATGATTTATTTCAGCTTTTATTTCTTTCATCACATTCCCAGTGGGTCAGAAGTTTACATACACTCAATTAGTATTTGGTAGCATTGCCTTTGAATTGTTTAACTTGGGTCAAACGTTTCGGGTTGCCTTCTACAAGCTACCCACAACAAGTTGGGTGAATTTTGGCCCATTCCTCCTGACAGAGCTGGTGTAACTGAGTCAGGTTTGTAGGCCTCCTTGCTCGCACACGCTTTTACAGTTCTGCCCACAAATGTTCTATAGGATTGAGGTCAGGGTTTTGTGATGGCCATTCCAATACCTTGACTTTGTTGTCTTAAGCCATTTTGCCACAACTTTGGAAGTATGCTTGTGGTCATTGTCCATTTGGAAGACCCATTTGTGACCAAGCTTTAACTTCCTGACTGATGTCTTGAGATGTTGCTTCAATATATCCACATAATTGTCCCTCCTGCAGCAAAGCACCCCCACAACATGATGCTGCCACCCCCGTGCTTCACGGTTGGGATGGTGTTCTTCGGCTTGCAAGCATCCCCCTTTTTCCTCCAAACATAATGATGGTCATTATGGCCAAACAGTTCTATTTTTGTTTCATCAGACCAAAGGACATTTCTCCAAATAGTACGATCTTTGTCCCCATGTGCAGTTGCAAAGCATAGTCTGGCTTTTTTATGGTGGTTTTGGAGCAGTGGCTTCTTCCTTGCTGAGCGGCCTTTCAGGTTATATCGATATAGGACTCGTTTTACTGTGGATATAGATACTTTTGTATCTGTTTCCTCCAGCATCTTCACAAGGTCCTTTGCTGTTGTTCTGGGATTGATTTGCACTTTTCTCACCAAAGTACATTAATCTCTAAGAGACAGAAACCGTCTCCTTCCTAAACGGTATGATGGCTGCGTGGTCCCATGGTGTTTAAACTTGCGTACTATTGTTTATACAGATGAACGTGGTACTTTCAGGCGTTTGGAAATTGCTCCCAAGGATGAACCAGACTTGTGGAGGTCTACAATTGTTTTTCTGTTGTCTTGGCTAATTTCTTTTGATTTTCCAATTATATCAAGCAAAGAGGCACTGAGTTTGAAGGTAGGCCTTGAAATACATCCACAGGTACACCTCCAATTGACTCAAATGATGTCAATTAGCCTTTCAGAAGCTTCTAAAGCCATTTCCAAGCTGTTTAAAGGCACAGTCAACTTAGTATATGTAACCTTCTGACCCACTGGAATTGTGATACAGTGAATTATAAGTGAAATAATCTGTCTGTAAACAATTGTTGGAAAAATTACTTGTGTCATGCACAAAGTAGAGGTCCTAACCAACTTGCCAAAACAATAGTTTGTTATCAAGAAATTTGCGGAGTGGTTGAAAAACGAGTTAATGACGTGTATTCCGACTTCTGACTTCAACTGTAAGTCTTGCCAATGATTTTCAAACAGATTTAACTCAACACTGTAACTCGGCCACTCAGGAACATTCACTATATTCTTGTTAAGGAACTGCAATGTAGATTTGGCCTTATGTTTTAGGTTATTGTCCTGCTGAAAGGTGATTTCATCACAGTGTCTAATGGAGAGCAGACAACCACGTTTTCTTTTAATATTTTGTCTGTGCGTAGCTTCATTCTGTTTCTTTTATATCCTGAAAAAGTCCTTAACGATTACAAGCATACCCATAACATGATGCAGCCACCACTATACTTGAAAATAGAGAATAGTACTCCGTAATGTTTTGTATTGGATTTGTCCCAAACATAACACTTTGTATTCATGACAAAAAGGGAATTGCTTTGCCAAATCTTTTGCAGTATTACTTTAGTGCCTTGTAAACAGGATGTATGTTTTGGAATATTTGTATTCTGCACAGGCTTCCTTCTTTTCACACTATCAATTAGGTTAGTTTTGTGGAGGAACTGCAATGTTGCTTCATGATGAAATCCCCGAGCGATTTCCTTCCTCTCTGGCAACTGAGTTAGAAAGGAAGCCTGTATATTTGTAGTGACTGGGTGTAATAATACACCATCTAAAGTGTAATTAATAGATTCACCATGCTCAAAAGGATATTCAATGTCTGCTTTTTGTGTAATAACCCATCTACCAATAGGTGCCCTTCTCTGCGAGGCATTGGAAAACCTCCCTGGTTTTTCTGGTTGAATCCATTTTTGAAATTCACAGCTCGACCTTACAGATAATTATAAGTGTGGGGTACAGAGATAAGGTAAACATTTAAAAATCGTGCTAAACACTAATATTGCACAGAGTCCATCCAACTTGTGAAGCACATTTTTACTTATTTACTTATTTAGGCTAGCCATAACAAAGGGATTGAATACATTTTGAACATCTTGGCATAGTTCTGTTATAATCTCCACCCGGCACAGCCAGAAGAGGACTGGCCACCCCTCATAGCCTGGTTCCTCTCTAGGTTTCTTCCTAGGTTTTGGCCTTTCTAGGGAGTTTTTCCTAGCCACCGTGCTTCTACACCTGCATTGCTTGCTGTTTGGGGTTTTAGGCTGGGTTTCTGTACAGCACTTCGAGATATTAGCTGATGTACGAAGGTCTATATAAAATAAACTTGATTGATTGAATACTTATTGACACAAGACATTTCAGCTATTCATTTTTTATTAATTTGTAAAAATGTCAAAACACGTTTCCATTTTGACATTACGGGGTATTGTGTTTATGCCAGTGACAAAACAATCTCAATTGAATCCATTTTATATTCAGGCTGTAACACAACAAAATGTGGAAAAAGTCAAGGGTTATGAATATTTTTTGAAGGCACTGTAGGTATTACTGCACTGTTGGAGTTAGAAACACAAGCATTTCACTACAGCTGCGATAACATCTGCAAATCTGTGTACGCGACCAATAAACTTTGATTCGATTTGAGATGTGGGTTTTTGATAATTGAATTACAGGTACAAGGCATTTTTTTTTAAACTAGGCAAGTCAGTGAAGATCAAATTCTTATTTACAATGACGGCCTACCACGACCAAACACTAACGACGCTGGGCCAATTGTGCGCCGCCCTATGGGACTCCCAATCACGGCCGGTTGTGATGCAGCCTGCTTAAACTTACAGAAGGCAAATTTCTCCCAAACTAAATATAAAAGTGTTGATTTTAGTTAGCAAGGGTCTTTCCTTCAACATTGTGTTTTGGTGCATTTCTAATGCCTTTTAGGAATTGTTCTGGTAGATGTTGTACATGGCCTCTTTTCCATCTGTTTGACTTAGAAATCAAAGCCTTTTTAGGATTGAAAATGGTTGAAAAATGATCAGTGCATTCAGAAAGTATTCAGACCCCTTCACTTTTTGTTATGTTACAACCTTATTCTAAAATGTATTAAATTGTTTTTTCCCCCCTCATCAATCTACACACAAATACCCCATAATGACTAAAGCAATACAGGTTTATAGATTTTTGCCATTTTACAAAAATATCACATATACATAAGTATTCAGACCCTTTACTCAGTCCTTTTGTTGAAGCACCTTTGGCAGCGATTACAGCCTCGAGTCTTCTTGGGTATGACACTACAAGCTTGGCACACCTGTATTTGGGGAGTTTATCCCATTCTTCTCAAGCTCTGTCAGGTTGGATGGGGAGCGTCGCAGCACAGCTATTTTCAGGTTTCTCCAGAGATGTTCTGGGATCTGGCTGGGCCACTCACGGACATTCAGAGACTTGTCCCGAAGCCACACCTGTGTTGTCTTGGCTGTGTGCTTAGGGTCATTGTCCTGTTGGAAGGTGAATCGTTGCCCCAGTCTGAGGTCCTGAGCAGGTTGTCATCAAGGATCTCTGTACTTCGCACCGTTAATCTTTCCCTCAATCCTGGCTAGTCTCCCAGTCCCTGCTGCTGATGGTGCCAGGTTTCCTCCAGACATGACGCTTGGCATTTAGGCCAAAGAGCTCAATCTTGGTTTCATCAGAGCAGAGAATCTAGTTTCTCATGGTCTGAAAATCCTTCAGGTGCGCTTTGGAAAACTCCAAGCGGGCTGTCATGTGCTTTTTACTAAGGAGTGGCTTAGCAAAGGGTCTGAATACTTATGTAAATAAGGTTTCTGTTTTTTATTTGTAATGTATTTGCAAACATTTCTAAAAACCTGTTTTCGCTTTGTCATTATGGGGTATTGTGTGTAAATTATGTAATCTATTTATGAATAAGGCTGTAACGTAACAAAATATTGAAAAAGTCAAAGGGTCTGAATTTGACATGCTCCTCTGAACTTCATGTTGTTGCTCATGGGTTCTTTTAGATGGAAATGCCATATTATGTTTCATTACAGAGATAATTGGTAGGCACATTTTGCTGTCTTCACTTGCCATTGATTACAATGCATTATTAAAATGTGTCTAAAACGTTAGAAAATGCTCCAAAACACTCCAAAACAACTCATATTACATCAGAATCCCATTCGGAATGTCTCTGCACTATTTTTTTTAATGTTCCACTGTCCCATAAATCCATATTTTCCCATTTTTTGATGTTATATTTGTAAACAGCGTAATTATAAAAATTGATTTGTCAGTGGACATTTTTATTTTGCAGAGTCATCATTCAGAATGGGATTCTGATCTAAATTGTCTTATCATCAGACTGTTACCATACTAACTGCATGGCTATCAGTCTGAAAGAAGTTGCTGTAAAAAAGACACAATCGTCTCAGATTACCTGCTACATAAGGACAAAATCAGCAGACAACAGGTAAAGTATGTACAAATTAAGTTTATTCAACAGTCGGATTTGTGATGGGACTGTTCACAAAAAGTGCACCTACATGTTAGAGACATGTCTTCTACTCTCTGATTAGTACAAGCTATGATGTAATATGAGTTGGTATGGAGCGTGTAATTGTTTTTAAGAAAAAAAAGGAAAAAAATAAGAAAAAAGGTTTTTAAGACGCTTTAGACATATTTGCATATAGCATTATAGTCAATGGCAAGTGATGACTCACCAAAATGTGACAACCAATTTTCTCTGTAATTAAACTAAATATAAAAAATATATATTTGGTGGGGGATCAACTAGCACAGAAAGAAGGAAAATAAGGACACACGTAAAAATGGGTTTATTTCCTTTAATGGCGCCCGGATCTCCGCCTTATTATCCGGTAGATACTCTTGTGTTGCGCGCGCGTGTCGTCAACCAATTCCTATCTCGAGTGTCTGACCCGCGGTGGGCGAGTTGGGCTGTGTCTGCGAACGATGAGAGCGTACGTTTCAGACACCGTGTAGGTTACACAACATGACTTAACTGAGAATAAAATGCTGCAAAATCATAAATTGACACGACTCAGAGACTGACACGTTTGTTCGCCAGTTTGGAGAGAGAGAGCCCGGAACCATGAAAAAATCAAGCCCGGCCAAGCCACCACCAGCTGAAGTCACCGTGCCAGACGACGAGGTTACCGTGCAACAACTGAACGCGCTTTTGTCAAACAGCAGCGGATTTTACAGTTTACCAACACAGCATTTCAACGAGGTCTTCCCTAGAATATACGTTGGTAACGCGTAAGTTATTTTTATTTGGCCGAATTCTGAGGAATGTGTGCTTTAGTTGTGCTGAAAAATGTCTAATGTATAACAATAATTGTATAGAACAGGGCTCTTCTGGTTACACTGGTTTGGGAACCAACCCGAGGTTGTAATTAACATGATTGTTAAACGAGTTAATTATTAGAATCAGGTGCGCTATATTCTGTTTGGAGTGAACCTACAGAATAGTAACTATCCAGGATCTGGGTTGGAGAGCCCTAGTATACAATTTCATCACCATCAATGAATCACCATATTTCATCACCATATTGTAAACGAACATTTTCCAAATCAAACCATTCCAAAAACATCGTCAAAAGGTGTCTCCGCATTCAATTGTATTTTACTAACCTTGTCAAGTAATGTATTTTATGCATTAGGCTAATGCAATCTCTTCATAATATTTGCCACGAGCATGGGAGGCGGTAGCCCAATATTGGGCTAAAGGAGTCTAAAGTTACTCCAAGGATATTTCATGTTCTTATTAAAGGAGCAATATGCAGAAATCACTGCCATTTCCTGGTTGCAAAAAATTCAAATTTTGCCTAATTTCAGTTTGTTACAGAACAAGCAATCATTGTGTAGGGAATCATTGTACCATCTAAACTGCTGTGAAATGTATTTTCCATAACCCAAAATATTGTATTTACAGCTGTTTGAAGCTGGTGTACAAACCTAAAGTAAACAAAAAGGTAATAATGGGAAGCATAGAAATGGCGCACAGAACAGATCTGCCTCAGATTTGCTTTAAATGAGTGACAGATCAATAACTCACATTTCTATGTGAATTTGTTCAGTCGCCAAAAAAAGTTACTTATTGCATGACAACCGGAAGCAGCAACGGTTTCATTTTCAATGAATGTTTTCGGAATATAATTATTTTTCTACAGGATTCTATTTTCAGGTTAAGATTTCTGCATGACCCAAAAACGTGCTATGATGTAGGGTAAGCGTACCTAAAGTATTAAGCCCACTTCCATCTTTGGATTCAAACAACGAAACGTTCTGTTCTAATGTTTCAACCAATTCATCTGGTTGTTATAGCCAGAAGTTTGTATTCTAAGACAATCTGGTGTCTTAAGTTGACAGTGATGTCTAAGTTCAATTTCATAAACTTTTTTCCCCCTGATATTTTCTGTATCTTCTCAGATAAGTGATTGTACTTTATGTAAAATTTAGAGATTCATGTACTTATATGCACATGATAGCATATTTAATTACTTTCTTGCCAGTTGAAAACGTTTATTTTTATGCAAGCAGTCGTGCCTGCATGTCAGTCACACAGTAGCAACATAACTTGGTGAACTACAACAAGGTAATAGATTTTAGGCATTCACAGCTTAGATCTTTATATGCATTTTATCTTAAATGAGCCTTTCATTGTTATATAGTTCATTGGGAAAGTATTCAGACTCATTCAATTTATCCAAGTTTTATTACGTTACAGCCTTATTCTAAAATGGATAGTTTATTTTCCCTCAAACTACACACAATACCCCATAATGACAAAACATTTGTTCAGGAAATTGACTCAGTACTTTGAAGCACCTTTTGGCAGCAATTACAGCTTAGAGTGTTCTTGGATATGATGCTACAAGCTTGACACAACTGTATTTGGGGAGTTTCTCCCATTCTTCTCTACAGATCCTCTCAAGCGCTGTCAGGTTGGATGGGGAGTGTCCCTTCACAGCTATTTTCAGGTCTCTCCAGAGATGTTCAAGTCCGGTCTCTGGCAAGAACATTCAGAGACTTGTCCCGAAGCCACTCCTGTGTTGTCTTGGCTGTGTTCTTAGGGTTGTTGTTCTGTTGGAAGGTGAACCCCTGCCCCAGTCTGAGGTCCTGAGCGCTCTGGAGCATGTTTTCATTAAGGATCTCTCTGTACTTTGCTCTGTTCATCTTTCCCTCGATCCTGACTAGTCTCAGTCCCTGCTGCTGAAAAACATCCCAACAGCATGATGCTGCTACCACCATGCTTCACCGTAGGGATGTTGTTGGCCAGGTGATGAGCGGTGCCTGGTTTCATCCAGATGTGACGCTTAGCATTCAGGTCAAAGAGTTCAATCTTGGTTTCCTCAGACCAGATAATCTTGTTTCTCATGGTCTGATAGTCCATCCCTATGGTGAAGCATTGGAGAAACTGCCCAAATCCACGTGTGCCAAGCTTGTAGCGTCATACCCAAGAAGAGTCGAGGTTGTAATCGCTGCCAAATTTCGAAACTTGCTTTTGCTTTGTCATTATGGGATTGTGTGTAGATAAGGAAAATAAACTATTTAATCCTTTATAGAATGAGGTTGTAATGTAACAAAACATGGAAAGTCAAGGGGTCTGAGTACTTTCCGAATGCACCATCTCAGGTGGACTTAAAGGGTACAGTAGCACAAAGCACTCCCTCTACACAATGTATAGAAATATTGATCAATACTAATGTGGCATAATATTTTTGTCTTATCATTTATATTTATACCCCAAACCATTGGTTTCAAAATATTTAAGAGTAAACTTTGCTATGGTCTTTTTTCCCCAACATAAATCACTTCCAGTTAAGCCCAGTATGCTCCTATTATGCCCGGTTTGCATTGAAACACATGGGAATAGTGTGTTTATCCCGAATACTCAATAATCATCAGCATAAATAGTTTGGTTTCGATTACACAAACTACAGTTAAGCATGTTATGCATCTAGCCATGATGCCTTTACCAAGATTGAAACCGCTGTACTCTTTCCAAGATGTTTGGAGTGGACAGGTAGTCGTTGATGAAGAGTACGATCAGGGTTGAGGGACGTCTGGGACAGAAGACCTAGAAGTGGTGGACCAAAAATGCAAAGAAATGAGGGACACGAAGATGACTACTTGGAGACTGCTCATGCACTTTTGGGTGGGGGAATTGTCATCTTGTCATCTTTCATTCATCTGATCCCGTTTTTTTGGTCCACCACCTGTACCTTTTTGTAATACAGTAGTTTCAAACCTCCCGCTCTACTATCTTCAGATAGGCTTTAGGAAGTGCTACTACTTTCATGATGAATAGTAATGATCTGTTTTTATTTTAATAACTGCAGGTGAGGTTAATCTAATTATTCTTACAGAAATTAGGGCAGTATACGTTAGACATGTCTAAACTTAGATTTATAATACTGTATGTTTGTCCTGGCTGCTATCATGGTCGAACACTCCCTGAATGATACGTTTACTACGCATCTCAGTGACTGGATTGAAGACAAGCTCATTACACAAACTTGAGGCGTGAGTCACTCTCAAACGACACCATCCATGGAGCCAAAAGTCAATGGAAGCCATGACGTAAGGTGCACTAAAATGCTTTTATCGACACCCGCTCAGTCTTTAATATATAAGTGCTGGGCAGCCCCTTGTTGACGGCACACTTTGGTTCTTTGTAATTGCTTGTTTTAATAATGCATGGGCTGGTACTGCACGGAGGAGTGAGCGGAGGACAGGGCAGGTAAATGGAGGGCGTGAAGGCATTAGCCATGCACTGAGTATAGCCTGTGCCTGCACCTATATGCGCGCACACGTACAAACGCAAGCGGGTATGCATACACTTGGGTAGGCACTGGTGTACAAACACATTCAGACGCATAGATTCTTTATTTTGTACACTTTGGTGCTTACAGGCACATCCTCTGAAACATGTATTGTACACATGCTCAAAGTTACACATTCATCCTCAGCCCTTTACGGAGGCTTTGTCTTTACAAGAGAAATGTGACTGGATTTGCGAGAATAGACCGAGCCTCAGAGTGAATAATGAGAGGGCAAAGTAGATGGCAGGGAGATGGAGAGGGGTAGATGGAGGAGAGCGAAGGGTAGCTATATCGGGTTATGTGAGCAGATCTGAGCCTCATGTACTCAAGCCATCGCTTCATCACCTCAGAGTAGCCTTGGCCCTGCAAACAGGCCAGACAGATGGGCAACCTCATCCCCTAGTCATAAACTAAGATGGTGGCAGACTGGTTCTTCATTAGTTAGCCCTGCAGTGCGGGCATGTTGACCCTCTGTCCCAGGGGACCCATCCAGGGTCACTCAGCCTCTCTCCATGCCCCTGCCTGGAGCCTGATGATATGCTCATCCAACTGCAGAGCACTCTGGGATGAGATGATATAGCCCCCAGAGCATAGTAAATACAGTAAACATGACCTGCATTCAATGAAAGTTCCAAATTAAGCAGCAGCAGCTGAAAAGATGAGCTCCTACAAATATTGAAATTTAAATGTTTTTTTAGAGTAAAGTACATCGAAAAAAATCAAAAGAAAACTGCAAACTGAATAGGAGACCAAACAAGCAGCAAACAAAGAAGAAAGGCTTTTGAAAAAGTAACAATTTTTTCATAAAATTATATCGTTTTCTTAGCTAGCTAAGTTGTTTACCTGTTGCTAGGCAGTTGCTAGGGACATTCCTGGAAGAAGCTAGCTAGCTAACAAGGTGTGTCTAGTTGGCAGAAGAGAAGAAGGGACAAAGAAGGGACAAAGTGGGACAAAATTAGGACAGAAGAAAAGGGAAAGGGGGGAAAAGGGACATTAAGGTGAAGCAGTCCTCTAAAGACACAAAAGACAATAATACAAGAAACAACACTTCTATTGCCTCTCCCTCTACGATACGCACTTCCGGGTTGGAGCGAGTAGTTGCATTCCGCTTTGCTCCACAGGTAGTATAACATTTCATTTCATTACAGTACAACAGTTTGATTTGTTTGATCTTAGCTGGCTACATAGCCGTCTTTGTATCCAAGATAATTGTGTAGTCTAGAGTAATTGTCGAGGTTACCTAGCCAGCTACACTTTCAAACAAACTCAACAACGCAGCCACTGCTAGCTAGCCTATTTCACCAGCCAGCAGTACTATATCATTTTAGTCAATAAGATTTTTTGCAACGTAAGCTTAACTTTCTGAACATTCGAGACGTGTAGTCCACTTGTCATTCCAATCTCCTTTGCATTAGCGTAGCCTCTTCTGTAGCCTGTCAACTATGTGTCTGTCTATCCCTGTTCTCTCCTCTCTGCACAGACCATACAAACGCTTCACACCGCGTGGCCGCTGCTACTCTAACCTGGTGGTCCCAGCGCGCACGACCCACGTGGAGTTCCAGGTCTCAGGCAGCCTCTGGAACTGCCGATCTGCGGCCAACAAGGCAGAGTTCATCTCAGCCTATGCTTCCCTCCAGTCCCTCGACTTCTTGGCACTGACGGAAACATGGATTACCACTGATAACACTGCTACTCCTACTGCTCTCTCCTCGTCTGCCCACGTGTTCTCGCACACCCCGAGAGCTTCTGGTCAGCGGGGTGGTGGCACTGGGATCCTCATCTCTCCCAAGTGGACATTCTCTCTTTCTCCCCTGACCCATCTGTCTATCGCCTCCTTTGAATTCCATGCTGTCACAGTTACCAGCCCTTTCAAGCTTAACATCCTTATCATTTATCGCCCTCCAGGTTCCCTTGGAGAGTTCATCAATGAGCTTGACGCCCTGATAAGTTCCTTTCCTGAGGATGGCTCACCTCTCACAGTTCTGGGTGACTTTAACCTCCCCATGTCTACCTTTGACTCATTCCTCTCTGCCTCCTTCTTTCCACTCCTCTCCTCTTTTGACCTCACCCTCTCACCTTCCCCCCCTACTCACAAGGCAGGCAATACGCTTGACCTCATCTTTACTAGATGCTGTTCTTCCACTAATCTCATTGCAACTCCCCTCCAAGTCTCCGACCACTACCTTGTATCCTTTTCCCTCTCGCTCTCATCCAACACTTCCCACACTGCCCCTACTCGGATGGTATTGCGCCGTCCCAACCTTCGCTCTCTCTCCCCCGCTACTCTCTCCTCTTCCATCCTATCATCTCTTCCCTCTGCTCAAACCTTCTCCAACCTATCTCCTGATTCTGCCTCCTCAACCCTCCTCTCCTCCCTTTCTGCATCCTTTGACTCTCTATGTCCCCTATCCTCCAGGCCGGCTCGGTCCTCCCCTCCTGCTCCGTGGCTCGACGACTCATTGCGAGCTCACAGAACAGGGCTCCGGGCAGCCGAGCGGAAATGGAGGAAAACTCGCCTCCCTGCGGACCTGGCATCCTTTCACTCCCTCCTCTCTACATTCTCCTCTTCTGTCTCTGCTGCTAAAGCCAATTTCTACCACTCTAAATTCCAAGCATCTGCCTCTAACCCTAGGAAGCTCTTTGCCACCTTCTCCTCCCTCCTGAATCCTCCTCCCCCTCCTCCCCCCTCCTCCCTCTCTGCTGATGACTTCGTCAACCATTTTGAAAAGAAGGTCGACGACATCCGATCCTCGTTTGCTAAGTCAAACGACACCGCTGGTTCTGCTCACACTGCCCTACCCTGTGCTTTGACCTCTTTCTCCCCTCTCTCTCCAGATGAAATCTCGCGTCTTGTGACGGCCGGCCGCCCAACAACCTGCCCGCTTGACCCTATCCCCTCCTCTCTTCTCCAGACCATTTGCGGAGACCTTCTCCCTTACCTCATCTCGCTCATCAACTCATCCTTGACCGCTGGCTACGTCCCTTCCGTCTTCAAGAGAGCGAGAGTTGCACCCCTTCTGAAAAAACCTACACTCGATCCCTCCGATGTCAACAACTACAGACCAGTATCCCTTCTTTCTTTTCTCTCCAAAACTCTTGAACGTGCCGTCCTTGGCCAGCTCTCCTGCTATCTCTCTCAGAATGACCTTCTTGATCCAAATCAGTCAGGTTTCAAGACTAGTCATTCAACTGAGACTGCTCTTCTCTGTGTCACGGAGGCGCTCCGCACTGCTAAAGCTAACTCTCTCTCCTCTGCTCTCATCCTTCTAGACCTATCGGCTGCCTTTGATACTGTGAACCATCAGATCCTCCTCTCCACCCTCTCCGAGCTGGGCATCTCCGGCGCGGCCCACGCTTGGATTGCGTCCTACCTGACAGGTCGCTCCTACCAGGTGGCGTGGCGAGAATCTGTCTCCGCACCACGTGCTCTCACCACTGGTGTCCCCCAGGGCTCTGTTCTAGGCCCTCTCCTATTCTCGCTATACACCAAGTCACTTGGCTCTGTCATATCCTCACATGGTCTCTCCTATCATTGCTATGCAGACGACACACAATTAATCTTCTCCTTTCCCCCTTCTGATGACCAGGTGGCGAATCGCATCTCTGCATGTCTGGCAGACATATCAGTGTGGATGACGGATCACCACCTCAAGCTGAACCTCGGCAAGACGGAGCTGCTCTTCCTCCCGGGGAAGAACTGCCCGTTCCATGATCTCGCCATCACGGTTGACAACTCCATTGTGTCCTCCTCCCAGAGTGCTAAGAACCTTGGCGTGATCCTGGACAACACCCTGTCGTTCTCAACTAACAACATCAAGGCGGTGACACGTTCCTGTAGGTTCATGCTCTACAACATTCGCAGAGTACGACCCTGCCTCACGCAGGAAGCGGCGCAGGTCCTAATCCAGGCACTTGTCATCTCCCGTCTGGATTACTGCAACTCGCTGTTGGCTGGGCTCCCTGCCTGTGCCATTAAACTCCTACAACTCATCCAGAACGCCGCAGCCCGTCTGGTGTTCAACTTTCCCAAGTTCTCTCACGTCACCCCGCTCCTCCGCTCTCTCCACTGGCTTCCAGTTGAAGCTCGCATCCGCTACAAGACCATGGTGCTTGCCTACGGAGCTGTGAGGGGA
Organism: Salvelinus fontinalis; assembly: GCF_029448725.1. NCBI lineage: Eukaryota > Metazoa > Chordata > Actinopteri > Salmoniformes > Salmonidae > Salvelinus > Salvelinus fontinalis. Next base: position 40,217,018 of record NC_074694.1, read on the forward strand.
ACGGCACCTCCGTACCTTCAGGCTCTGATCAGGCCCTACACCCAAACAAGGGCACTGCGTTCATCCACCTCTGGCCTGCTCGCCTCCCTACCTCTGAGGAAGTACAGTTCCCGCTCAGCCCAGTCAAAACTGTTCGCTGCTCTGGCACCCCAATGGTGGAACAACCTCCCTCACGACGCCAGGTCAGCGGAGTCAATCACCACCTTCCGGAGACACCTGAAACCCCACCTCTTTAAGGAATACCTAGGATAGGATAAAGTAATCCTTCTAACCCCCCCCCCCCCCCCCCCCCCTTAAAAGAGTTAGATGCACTATTGTAAAGTGGTTGTTCCACTGGATATCATAAGGTGAATGCACCAATTTGTAAGTCGCTCTGGATAAGAGCGTCTGCTAAATGACTTAAATGTAAATGTAAAATGAAAGAGTTCTGAGACAGGATTGTGTCGAGGCACAGATCTGGGGAAGGGTACCAAAAAATGTCTGCAGCATTGAAGGTCCCCAAGAACACATTGGCCTCCAACATTCTTAAGTGGAAGAAGTTTGAAACAACCAAGACTCCTTCTAGAGCTGCTCGCCTGGCCAAACTGAGCAATCTGGGGAGAAGGGCCTTGGTCAATGAGGTGACCAATAACCCGATGGTCACTCTGACAGAGCTCCAGTTCCTCTGTGGAGATGGGAGAACCTTCCAGAAGTACAACCATATTTGCAGCACTCTACCAATCAGGCATTTTATGGTAGAGTGACCAGACAGAAGCAACTTCTCAGTAAAAGGCACATGATGGCCCGCTTGGAGTTTGCCAAAAGGCAGCTGAGGGATTTTCAGACCATGAGAAACTAGATTCTCTGGTCTGATGATACCAAGATTGAATTCTTTGGCCTGAAATCCAAGTGTCCATGTCTGGAGGAAACCTGGCACCATTCCTATGGTGAAGCATGGTGGTGGCAGCATCATGCTTTTGAAAACCTGCTCAGGACCTCCAGCTGGGACAAAGTTTCACCTTCCAACAGGACAACGCAGGAATGACTTCGGGACAAGTCTCTGAATGTTCTTGAGAGGCCCAGCCAGAGCCTGGACTTGAACCCGATCGAACATCTCTGGAGAAACCTGAAAATAGCTGTGCAACTATGCTCCCAATTCAACCTGACAGTGCTTTACAGGATCTGTAGGGAAGAATGGGAGATACTCCCTGTTAGAGCCGATTTGGACATATCTGTATAAAAGACTGAACATACTGAGCTCCATTTACGTTTGTGTAAATATATGAATGTATATGATGAAATATTAGGTACGTACCTTTTATGATTTATATTTACCTGATCGAGATATATTAATTTGTTGTTAGTGTAATTCAGTTTTTGGCCCCCCCTCTTGCCCATTCATTGTACAGTGTTAAGTGTGTTAGTATAAAGGCAGGAAGTTGGGCCTTCGGAAAGGAGTCCTTGCTAGACGCAGGAGCGGTGTCGTTTTTTGAACATACAGACATACATACAGACAGGTCATATTATGTATTTGCCATATCAAGTAATCTCTGCTTTAAGTTGATTGGAGAATCATTTTTTGTTAGATATAAGAAGAATAAACATTTGTTGCACCATATCCCTGGATCTCATTGAATGTTTGGCCGTTTGGAAACCTTGAGTGTGAACTGTATCCGTACGAAACAACCCCGCTTCAGGCTTGGGCAGTGGCTATGATAAAGAGGAAAGGAAGCCACTACACTCCCCAAATACAGGTGTGCCAAGCTCGCAGCATCATAACCAATAAGACTTGAGGCTGTAATAATTGTCAAGGGTCCTTCAACAAAGTAGTGAGTAAAGGGTCTGTATACTTCAGTAAATGTTATATTTCATATTTATTTTAAGTACATTTGCTAAAAATTCTGAATTTGTTTTTGCTTTGTCATTATGGGGGTATTGTTTGCAGATTGGGGGGGTCTATTGAATCCTGTCGTGGAATTATTGTAATCAAAAGGAGACTTTTACATGTTCTCACTGCGTAGAAACCAGTGTCTGGCCCCGAGCCATCTCTCCCTGGTACCTTTTTTATAGAACAGAAACTTAAATTAACTTATGCTCTGGAATGTGGTATCACCCAAAGACATCGTAAATCTTCTGTCAGTGTTAAATCTCCCAGAGGTCCACTTTTAGTTCACACAGACACAATAGAGTTATAAGAACCCTCTATTCTGTTGCATGAAACAACCATTTGATGCAATTACAGTATTATAACATAGTTGCAGTTTTGCTCTCACAATCCCATTTTAGAATAAGGCTGTAACGTAACAAAATGTGGAAGAAGTCTAGGGCTCTGAGTACTTCCCGAATGCACTGTATAATAAAGCATTCCATGCGTCATCTCATTTGCAGACTTATGTAAGAGCCTACTATTTGTAATGTGCTTAATAGATGGTCATCACTCATCGATGTTTGCAAAAAAGACCGTTAAATGAATTGCGAAACGCCCATAGTGTAGAGGCCTTGGCTATAGATATAGATACGTTACTTATTTCTTTGCATGAAATGTGTTTTCCCTCACGCAATACTACTTACTACACTATATGACTGGACACATTAACAGAATTTATTTTTTAATTTGACAAATTACAGGGTAGCATATTCTACTGACACTCAGATCAATAAAAACGATGTTGTCCATATCATATGCCTACGAGAAGGAGAGACCCAAATAAGAGGACATGATTGTCCAAAACCGAACTTGGGTGGCACTCACCGGGGATATGGCCGACGCTCTCCGCTGGTGCCAATAAGATAGCTAATAGGGCTACTGTTCCCTCAATTTGAGAATTTTGATAACTAAAAGACAGATGAGTCTTTTCATTGTCTTCTAAGGCTAGAGAAGCTAATCAACCTCTGGCCAAGTCATGCTTTAGCAGCCTATTTTGAATGATTGTATTTCTGTGTAGGCTAATTAGGCCATATCATTTTGGCAATTTAATTCAAGCCTTATGGACGCTCTGAACCTATCTACTATCCCCCATAGTAAAGTTTGGTGGAGCCACTTTTAGACAGGGGATATGTCTGCCTATGTTAGTGGTCCCCCAGGGGACAGGGGAGTGTTCGGAGCCCAGTGCCATGCAGACCAGTGTTACCATTAGTCGGTAATGGTGTGCTTTTGGCTGTATTTTGTTGTTGAAAAGCTGATTTTAAATAAAAATGCCACCGGCCAATTGTCGGGGAGAAGAAGAAAAGGATTCATTGCTATAAAAAAAATGGCTGTGTGCTCGATTTTATGGGTGTGGCTGAAATAGCCATCCCCTCTAATTTGAAGGGCTGCTTATTTGGTGTGATAATCGACAACCAGGAAGCGCATGCAACAATCACATTTTCACAATAATGCTCCGAGAATGCATTGACTACTCAGAACATTTAGGGTGACCAGCAGGAGAGGCTTTGAGACGGTGTTACGACAATGGCTTGAATAGCATGTCTGGGACAACTTTGTCAGAACTGCTAGAACCTGGTATTGCTGAACCATGTACTGTGTGTTTAGTTTGACAGCCACTGTAAAGTAGGTCTAGCATTTGCTTATTTGCCGTATCTACCCTTGAGTAGCTACTCAACAAAGCTGATAAGAGTGATTATGGAAGCCTTCAATATAACTTTATTGAAGTGTTCCAAAGCAATGTACTCGGGTGTGCCCCGTGCTTAATCGATGTCTGCCGTCTACCTCAGAAATAGATATTTCTATGGTTTATATCTCACAGGTTCGTGGGCCAGAATCTGATGCGTCTGCAGAAGCTGGGCGTGACCCACATCCTGAATGTGGCGGAAGGCAACTCCTTCATGCACGTCAACACCAATGCAGATTTTTACGCGGGCTCGGGCATCACCTACCATGGCATCCAGGCCAATGACAAGCCGCAGTTCAACCTCAGTAACTTTTTTGAGGAGGGGGCGGACTTTATCGAGAAGGCTCTAGCACACAACAATGGCAAAGGTGAGTCTGACCACTCTCTGTTCTCTTTAACCTTATTCATAGGTGATAATTGTGTATTTAAACGATTTCACCATGTAGTTTATAAGCAAATACCTGATTTCTATGCAATAAAATAGTGGCAACTGCCTCTTATACAGTGCCTTCAGAAAGTATTCATACCCCCTGACTTATGCCACATTTTGTTGTTACAGCCTGAATTCAAAATGGATTAAATAAATCTCACCCATCTACACACAATACCCCATAATGACAAATTGGAAACATGTTTTATGTTTTTTTGCAAGTTTATTGAAAGTTAAATACAGATCTAATTTACATAAGTGTTCAATACTTTGTATAATAACTATGCACCGATATGACATTTTTTGGCTGATACCGATATCTGATATTTTCCTTGCAAAAAAAACCCGATACCGCTGTTTACAATTTTTGCGACCTTCTAAGCATACTAGTACGGTTAAATAGTTAACACCCATACGGACGCAGCGGTCTAATGCACTGTGTCTCAGTATTTGCTGACTTTTTGTACCGCTTTGACACTACTACTGTATCTTTTATGACACGCAAAGACCCAAACGGCGTTCCATAGTATGTATGTCGTGAAGCTGATAGCAGTGGCGCTATTACTGTGCAACTCCGGTAGGGCTACATCTGAAAAAGGCGAAAGCCATCATCACTCACGACAAGCGGTTGATTGTCAAGGGCAATGAATTCCATTATCTTGGCTTTAATGGATTTCGCCGTTGAGTCGTCTCGCTGAAATGTTCTTACTCTTTCAAATGACTGCTGGACATGATGACTGCTTGATCCACACAGCAGACATTGTGGGCTAGGTTAGGAATGCTGTGTTGCACGTGTAGCGTAACATTTTACGCGGCGTCATTACGTTGTGTACCTACGTTTATATAGGTATGCACGTCAGCTTTGACATCGGTTTTTAAAATCGGCGTTAAACTAGACATCAGGCCGATACCGATGTTGGCATTTTTAGCTAATATCAGCTGATTCCGATATCGTGCATCCCTAATAATAACCTTTTGCAGTGATTGCAGCTGTGAGTCTTTCTGGGTAAGTCTCTAAGCGCTTTGCACACCTGGATTACACAATATTTTCAAAATTCTAAGTTTGTTGGTCAACCATTTTAAAGTCTTGCCATATATTTTCAAACCGATTTTTAAGTCAAAACCATAACTCAGCTTCTCAGGAACATTAACTGTCTTTTTGGTAAGCAACTTTAATGTAGATTTGGCCATGTGTGTTCAGTTATTGTCCTGCTGAAAGGTGAATTAATCTCCCAGTGTCTGGTGAAAAGCAGACTAAGGCAGGTTTTCCTCAAGGATTTTGTGGAAAATCTCCCAGTCATTAATGATTACAAGCATACCCATAACATGATGCAACCACTATGCTTTGAAAATATGGATAGTGATACTCTAAGTGGCATCTAGTGGGCAAAGCTTGGCACTTTCTCACAAATATTATGGTAAATAATGCATGTGACTTCAAATTTGCTAATTTCTCTGAACGGGGAAAACATCACCAGATTCACTGGAAATGCATTACAAAGGATGAAGTGGCAATACTCCAAGCAGCAGCTCCATACAACTTGTTAAACATGGAGAACTGATACTGTATACTGTTTTTTTTGGGAGGTCCGTGAGTGGCTTTTGACCATTTTATTGGATTCCTCATGTTAGGAAGAATTATGGTCCAAATCAGATTTTAGGTACTATATTTGTTGAAGATTATATGAATCCTGTAAAGTAAAATTGCCAATTTGGGTGCAATTATTTTTCAAAATTTCTCAGATCGAATGAAATTTCAACAAAATGTCTCAGGAATGCTGATCTTATCTGTTTTCTAACTACAGAAATAATTTCGGCGCAATCTGAGATGCGCTTTTTGAGGTTGAATGACTCCGTAATATCCTCTGCTATCAATAGTTTGTTTCCCCCTGGTAAAAACTGTGGACAAACCTTTGTTTCTCCAAGTCCAAGTTCTGAGGAGTAACAGCAACTGTCCTTCAGGGCACAGGATATTTTAATGATGGATTAGACACTGAGTATACAAAATGTCACTTGTTAAATCCACTTTAATCAGTGTAGATGAAGGGGAGGTCACAGAAGGATGTTTAAGCCTCGAGACAATTGAGACATGGATTGTGTTGTGTGCCATTGAGGGTGAATGGGCAAGAAAAAGATGTAAGTGCTTTTGAACGGGGTATGGTGGTAGTTGCCAGGCGTGCCGGTTTGTGTCAAGAACTGCAACGCTGCTGGGTTTTTCCATTCTCAACAGTTTCCCGTGAATGTCAAGAATGGTCCACCAGCCAAGTTGACACAACTCTGGGAAGCATTGCAGTCAACATGGGCCAGCATCCCTGTGGAACGCCTTTGACACCTTGTAGAGTCCATGCCCAAACGAATTGAGTCTGTTCCAAGGGTAAAGGGTGTGTGCAAATCAATATTAGGAAGGTGTTCCTAATGTTTTGTATAATCCGTGTAAGTCATCAGTCCGGCTTAACAAAGTGGAGATGGATAGTCCTGTAAACTGTTTTTCACGCTAGTCCTATTCCACATTGCTGTATCAGCTGATGTTTCGGTCAGTTAAATTTGAGAACATTCTGCTGGTGATAGATCTGTTGTACCAAACCCCCCACATTTTTCCATCGAGAGTAAACAGACACCACTTTGCCACAAGTTATTTTTCCTTTCCTCTGTGTTCCAAAGGTAAAACACGCTTAGGAGATGCTACTTAAAGAGGACCATTTGATGTACAGTACCAGGACAGTGAAACATATTGCGTTTGATAGTACTGTAAGACGTACTCTTTGTGATATGTGTCAGATTTGTATCAGAGCACCAACACAAAACATAATGGAAATCTATCATAGAAGCGAACAATAAAAGGAGTCCCATCACTTCAACCAACACCCTCTAATTCATAACAGCCTGCTGTAGACAGAAAGGACAAGAACAGCCACCTATCTCTGACCACGCCTCTGGCTCCTTTCTCCTCTCCTCTCCCAAATGTTACCCTGGGGGCCCGTTTCATTGGAGCCCTGAACACTGTTTGGTGGCATGGATTTAATGGAAGCGTTGACACAGCTGCGTAATTATAAATCATCTTAATTCTCAGCCAATTAGGCGGCAGCTGCATCGACACCCCAGTAAATCACAGTGTACTACAGTAGAGGAGGTGGAAGAGAGAGGCGGTGGACATCTTTCGAACGAGACACACAATGTCATAACACCAGCCCCTAGTGTCCTGCTATAACCCACCGAGTCTTGATCAGTGACATTTTGTGACCACTGTGCAGAGCTGTGGAAAGGTCAGCGTTGGAGCTTGTGCATGTGACTCGTCAGCCGGGTTGCTCAAGTGGACGAGTGTGTGTTGCCAGCCAGGTTGCGTGTGTATTGACCGAGCGTGTGTTATTTATTTTTTTATATATATATATATATATATATATTTATATATATATATTTATTAGCGGGATTGTGGGAAGCGGCGAGGTGTATATAATGAGCTGCTACAGTCAGCCATGCATTGATCGGCGGGCGGCATCGGGTTTTGAAGCTTGGCAGCTCTGAACCGAGCACAAGCAGATCAGCTTCTCGGTGAAGTCAGCACGGTGAATTCCTCCCGGGCGAGTAGGTTGATTTTTAACGAGCGTATGCTTTGAGGATGATACGCGTAGCCTACGTATCCAGGTGCGCACACTGCTCTGATGTGGCTAGGCCAGTGGTTAGGTGCAATGAAGATGGTTAACATTGACTTGTCTGCCGCAGAGGTCAGGCCCTAGGTGTGCATCTCCCTGGCTGAGATGCTTCGCCAGGCAAGGTTATATTTGGAGCATCTGTTCCCTCCCTCCTATCATCACTGTACCTCAGTGTTCCCTCTTTTTCCTTTTACTTCAGTCTTAGTCTTCGTCAGAATCCTAATGCCATAAATGCTCCTTTTTTTTGTGTTCCTTTAAGACCACAGATCTGACAGGATTTGATGGGTGCAAGCAGTATAGTGAAACCCTATCCAGTCCTCTCAACCGTCAGTGTTCATGAAGGAAAGGAGTTGCGTAAAGAGAATTGGGACGTAGCCCTAAGTGTCTGTCTCTGTCCATCAGGGAAGGTGTACGTCCACTGCCGAGAGGGCTACAGCCGCTCGCCCACCGTTGTCATCGCTTACCTCATGCTGCGCCACAAACTGGACGCCCGGGTGGCGGTCGCCACAGTGAGGCTCAAGAGAGAGATCGGCCCCAATGACGGCTTTCTGCGCCAGCTGTGCCAACTCAACGTGAAGCTGGCGAAAGAGGGCAAGTTGAATGGGGTGATGCCAGTCGTGGTGGCCAAGTTGAAGACCAAATAAGGGAACGAGAGAGCGTGACCCAACGCCTTCTGTAGGTCTCTGCTCCCCTAAGAGCCAACCGGCCTCAATCCACCCTGACCAGCAACACATCACTCAGACACATGCACACGCGTACATCCACAACCTGTAACATGCATGCATATACATACAGTGCTGTGAAAGGATTTGCCCCCTTTCTAATTTTCTCTACTTTTGCTTATTTATTTTTTTATACGGAATGTTAGCAGAGCTTCAACCAAAACCTAATATTAGATAAAGGGAACCGGAGTGAACAAATACCACAACAAATACCATACTTATTTCATAAACAAAGTTATGCAACACCCAATGCCCCTGTGTGGAAAAAGTATTTGCCCCCTTTTCCCCTAGGACTTACCCTCTGCAGGTACTAGCCTGCTCGGGCTTACCTTCCGTGACTTACCATATATCCTAAATCTACGATCGGTCGTAATACAATGGGACTACTCAATAAGCTCAGGCTTTCTAGGTCTGTATCCTATAATTGGTTCAGCCTACGACTCATCTCCCCAATAAGTCAGAATGAGTGATAACAGGTGTAGGAACTGTGCCTACCTTGTTTTTGGTGCCGGCTCCTGTTTCACTGATTCGGATTCTCTAGTTGGACTGTAAATCGTGGTTGACCCTGCTCGCAGCGCCAGCTGTTGAGCTCTAAAATAGAGTAAAGCTCAAACCAAGTTTATTCACCCACTGGGTCACACAGCTGCAGAAGACAGACGTGTTTCCTCCAGCACAAGTATTTATACCCTCCCCTTTAGGACGGAGTCTCCTCCTTTTCCCTAAACATCGTTGTTGGGCGGGAAATGAAGTGATATGGGTAATAAACTGTTCCTTCTCACTTCATGTGACCTGACCTCGGCCCCAATTTCCTCTCTAATCCACAGCTAGATCCCCTTTATCAGTGACCGCAACCATGTGATTGCCTTTTTCCCTTCGTAACATTCCAAGCCCCTGGCTCTTATCCAACCTCCATTGACCCTACCATGTACACTCCTCCTACATATACCCATTAACTTCTGGTGTAGCATTAACAGGCGGATGGCCTGACGTTCTCCTGTAGATCCTCATGCCAGCGGTCAAGCATGGTGGTGGTAATGTGATGGTTTAGGGATGCTTTGCTGCCTCAGGACCTGGACGACTTGCCTTTTTTAATAGAGGGAACTATGATTTCTACTTGAATGTGAGGCCATCCGTCTGTAAGGCCATCCGTCTGTAAGCTGAAGCACAGCTGGGTCAAGCAGCAAGACAATGATCCAAAACACACAATCAAGTCTACATAAAAATGTCTAAAAAGCAACATCTAAACTTTTGGAATGAATGGCCTAGTCAACGTCCAGACCTAATTCCAATTGAGACGTTGTGGCAGGGACTTTAAATTAGCAATTCATGCTTAAACTCACATGTCGCTGAGTTAAAGCAGTGCTGCATGCAAGAGTGGGTGAAACAGCGATGTGAGAGACTGATCAACAACTACAGGAAGCGTTTGGTTGCACACCTACGCTAAAGGTGGCACGACCAGTTATTGAGTGTAAGGGTGCAACACAAGGGAATTGGATGTTGCGTAACTTTTTTGTTTAAATAAATAAAATGTGTATAATTTATTAGTATACTCACGTTCCCTTTTAATCTAATATTAGGTTTTGATTGAAGATCTGATAACGTTCCGTATCAAAAATAGGCAGACATTTTGAAAATCAAGAAGGGGGCAAATACTTTTTCACGGCACTGTACATGCATGCATGTTGACAGTCACACAAACTAACGCTTTCTCTCTTTCACACACACTGTATCTGTCACGCTGCTGTCCTCTTTCTCTGCCTGTATCGTTGGTTACATCTGTCCAACAGCGGGGGAGTTATGTTAGGCAGAGGAGAGATGGAAGCCTTCTAACCGTGGCTCAGTGCTTTAACGTATATTCTGTCACCCATCTCTCTATATTCCAATAACATACATGCCACTGCTAGTACATACAGCTCCAAAGTTCTCCTAGTGTGAGGTTTTGACCTGACCAATGAAGCATTCCCTAGACCATAGGTTTAGAACACTGGACAGCTCTCCCTGTGTGCCACTTTTGGAGCTCTGAGGTACGAGTAATAGATTATAGCACAATATTTTCATAGTATCACACTGCCAGGACTGTCTGACTACAGTGATGTCATGACACCAACAAAATGTATCCCAGACCAGTCTGGAATGTTTTGACAGACACTGGTTCATTTGGTCTAGTCCAGTGGTTCCCAAACTTTTTATAGTCCCGTACCCCTTCAAATGTTCAACCTCCAGCTGCGTACCCCCTCTAGCACCAGGGTCAGCGCACTCTCAAATGTTATTTTGCCATCATTGTAAGCCTGCCACACACACACTATACGATACATTTATTAAACATAAGAATGAGGGTGAGTTTGTCACAACCCGGCTCGTGGGATGTGACAAAGAGCTCTTATAGAACCAGGGCAATAATAATTAATAATAATAATAATTTTGCTCTTTATTTTACCATCTTACATATAAAACCATATTTGTTAATCGAAAATTGTGAATAACTCATCACAGGTTAATGAGAAGTGTGTGCTTGAAGTCTGTCTTAAATCCTTTTCCACACAGTCTGTATTTAGTTTTCATGCTAGTGAGGGCTGAGAATCCACTCTCACATAGGTACGTGGTTGCATAGGGCATCAGTGTCTTAACAGCGTGATTTGCCAAGGCAGGATACTCTGAGCGTAGCCCAATCTAGAAATCTGGCAGTGGCTTCTGATTTTTAAAATTACATTTTCACAGAATCGCTTGTTGCAATTTTGAGGCTCTCTTGTTCAGATATCGGTAAGTGGACTGGAGGCAGAGCATGAAAAGGATAAACTGGATTCGTTATCAGTTTCGGGAAGTACCTGCGTAATTGAGCATCTAACTCAGGTGCTTTGCTATATCACATTTGACATTGTCCGTAGCTTGAGTTCATTTGCACACAAACAAATCATACAATGATGGAAAGACCAGTGTGTTGTCCTTGTTAATGCAGACAGAGAAGAGCTCCAACTTCTTAATCAAAGCCTCGATTTTTGTCCCGCACATTTAATAAAGTTGCGGAGATTCCCTGTAATCATAGATTGAGGCGAGGGTGGGAGAAGAAATTGTCCAGATAGGACAGTCTTGAGAAACTCGTCATCATGCAAGTGGTCAGACAAGTGAAAATTATGTTCAGTAAAAACTTTATGCTCGTCTCTCAATTTTAAAAAAAACGTGTCAATACTTTGCCCCTTGATAACCAGCACACTTCTGTATGTTGTAAAAGTGTTACATGGTCGCTGCCCATATCATTGCACAGTGCAGAAAATACATGAGTTCAGGGGCCTTGCTTTAACAAAGTTAGACATTTTCACTGTAGTGTCCAAAATGTCTTTCAAGCTGTCAGGCATTCCTTTAGCAGCAAGAGCCTCTTGGTGGATGCTGCATTGTACCCAAGTGGCGTCGGGAGCAACTGCTTGCACGCGCGTTACTACTCCACTATGTCTCCCTGTCATGGCTTTTGTGCCATCAGTACAGATACCAACACATCTTTACCACCAAAGTCCATTTGATGTCACAAAGCTGTCCAGTACTTTTAAAAATATCCTCTCCTGTTGTCCTGGTTTGCAGAAGAGGTCTTCTTTAATTGACCCCCCCATAAATGTAACAGACCTATACCAGGAGCTGTGCCAGGCCTGCCACATCTGACTCATCCAGCTGTAACACACCGAATTCACTGGCTTGTATGCGAAGCAGCAATTGTTTCAAAACATCTCCTGCCATGTCACTGATGTGTCGTGACAGTGTTGTTTGATGAAGGCATTGACTGTGTAGTTTTTTGGGGGGGGGCTTTTCCCCCAGCATTGTCCCAGCCATATCCGTGGCAGCAGGAAGAATTAAGTCCTCCTCAATAGTATGGGGCTTGCCTGTCCTAGCCACTCGGTAGCTCACCGTTTACGACGCTTCTAGCCCCTTCTTATTAATGGTATCTGTTGCTTTTTATACATGTCTTACTACTCAAAAGTCGTCTTAATTCTTGCTCCAAAAATTCCTGTGGCTTATTTTTAAAATTGTCATGTTTTGTTTCTAAATGGACTAAATGCATTCCAAGTGGACATTCTCTCTTTCTCCCCTGACCCATCTGTCTATCGCCTCCTTTGAATTCCATGCTGTCACAGTTACCAGCCCTTTCAAGCTTAACATCCTTATCATTTATCGCCCTCCAGGTTCCCTTGGAGAGTTCATCAATGAGCTTGACGCCCTGATAAGTTCCTTTCCTGAGGATGGCTCACCTCTCACAGTTCTGGGTGACTTTAACCTCCCCATGTCTACCTTTGACTCATTCCTCTCTGCCTCCTTCTTTCCACTCCTCTCCTCTTTTGACCTCACCCTCTCACCTTCCCCCCCTACTCACAAGGCAGGCAATACGCTTGACCTCATCTTTACTAGATGCTGTTCTTCCACTAATCTCATTGCAACTCCCCTCCAAGTCTCCGACCACTACCTTGTATCCTTTTCCCTCTCGCTCTCATCCAACACTTCCCACACTGCCCCTACTCGGATGGTATCGCGCCGTCCCAACCTTCGCTCTCTCTCCCGCTACTCTCTCCTCTTCCATCCTATCATCTCTCCCCTCTGCTCAAACCTTCTCCAACCTATCTCCTGATTCTGCCTCCTCAACCCTCCTCTCCTCCCTTTCTGCATCCTTTGACTCTCTATGTCCCCTATCCTCCAGGCCGGCTCGGTCCTCCCCTCCTGCTCCGTGGCTCGACGACTCATTGCGAGCTCACAGAACAGGGCTCCGGGCAGCCGAGCGGAAATGGAGGAAAACTCGCCTCCCTGCGGACCTGGCATCCTTTCACTCCCTCCTCTCTACATTCTCCTCTTCTGTCTCTGCTGCTAAAGCCAATTTCTACCACTCTAAATTCCAAGCATCTGCCTCTAACCCTAGGAAGCTCTTTGCCACCTTCTCCTCCCTCCTGAATCCTCCTCCCCCTCCTCCCCCCTCCTCCCTCTCTGCTGATGACTTCGTCAACCATTTTGAAAAGAAGGTCGACGACATCCGATCCTCGTTTGCTAAGTCAAACGACACCGCTGGTTCTGCTCACACTGCCCTACCCTGTGCTTTGACCTCTTTCTCCCTTCTCTCTCCAGATGAAATCTCGCGTCTTGTGACGGCCGGCCGCCCAACAACCTGCCCGCTTGACCCTATCCCCTCCTCTCTTCTCCAGACCATTTGCGGAGACCTTCTCCCTTACCTCATCTCGCTCATCAACTCATCCTTGACCGCTGGCTACGTCCCTTCCGTCTTCAAGAGAGCGAGAGTTGCACCCCTTCTGAAAAAACCTACACTCGATCCCTCCGATGTCAACAACTACAGACCAGTATCCCTTCTTTCTTTTCTCTCCAAAACTCTTGAACGTGCCGTCCTTGGCCAGCTCTCCTGCTATCTCTCTCAGAATGACCTTCTTGATCCAAATCAGTCAGGTTTCAAGACTAGTCATTCAACTGAGACTGCTCTTCTCTGTGTCACGGAGGCGCTCCGCACTGCTAAAGCTAACTCTCTCTCCTCTGCTCTCATCCTTCTAGACCTATCGGCTGCCTTTGATACTGTGAACCATCAGATCCTCCTCTCCACCCTCTCCGAGCTGGGCATCTCCGGCGCGGCCCACGCTTGGATTGCGTCCTACCTGACAGGTCGCTCCTACCAGGTGGCGTGGCGAGAATCTGTCTCCGCACCACGTGCTCTCACCACTGGTGTCCCCCAGGGCTCTGTTCTAGGCCCTCTCCTATTCTCGCTATACACCAAGTCACTTGGCTTTGTCATATCCTCACATGGTCTCTCCTATCATTGCTATGCAGACGACACACAATTAATCTTCTCCTTTCCCCCCTCTGATAACCAGGTGGTAAATCGCATCTCTGCATGTCTGGCAGACATATCAGTGTGGATGACGGATCACCACCTCAAGCTGAACCTCGGCAAGACGGAGCTGCTCTTCCTCCCGGGGAAGAACTGCCCGTTCCATGATCTCGCCATCACGGTTGACAACTCCATTGTGTCCTCCTCCCAGAGTGCTAAGAACCTTGGCGTGATCCTGGACAACACCCTGTCGTTCTCAACTAACAACATCAAGGCGGTGACACGTTCCTGTAGGTTCATGCTCTACAACATTCGCAGAGTACGACCCTGCCTCACGCAGGAAGCGGCGCAGGTCCTAATCCAGGCACTTGTCATCTCCCGTCTGGATTACTGCAACTCGCTGTTGGCTGGGCTCCCTGCCTGTGCCATTAAACTCCTACAACTCATCCAGAACGCCGCAGCCCGTCTGGTGTTCAACTTTCCCAAGTTCTCTCACGTCACCCCGCTCCTCCGCTCTCTCCACTGGCTTCCAGTTGAAGCTCGCATCCGCTACAAGACCATGGTGCTTGCCTACGGAGCTGTGAGGGGAACGGCACCTCCGTACCTTCAGGCTCTGATCAGGCCCTACACCCAAACAAGGGCACTGCGTTCATCCACCTCTGGCCTGCTCGCCTCCCTACCTCTGAGGAAGTACAGTTCCCGCTCAGCCCAGTCAAAACTGTTCGCTGCTCTGGCACCCCAATGGTGGAACAACCTCCCTCACGACGCCAGGTCAGCGGAGTCAATCACCACCTTCCGGAGACACCTGAAACCCCACCTCTTTAAGGAATACCTAGGATAGGATAAAGTAATCCTTCTAACCCCCCCCCCCCCCCCCTTAAAAGAGTTAGATGCACTATTGTAAAGTGGTTGTTCCACTGGATATCATAAGGTGAATGCACCAATTTGTAAGTCGCTCTGGATAAGAGCGTCTGCTAAATGACTTAAATGTAAATGTAAAATGAAAGAGTTCTGAGACAGGATTGTGTCGAGGCACAGATCTGGGGAAGGGTACCAAAAAATGTCTGCAGCATTGAAGGTCCCCAAGAACACATTGGCCTCCAACATTCTTAAGTGGAAGAAGTTTGAAACAACCAAGACTCCTTCTAGAGCTGCTCGCCTGGCCAAACTGAGCAATCTGGGGAGAAGGGCCTTGGTCAATGAGGTGACCAATAACCCGATGGTCACTCTGACAGAGCTCCAGTTCCTCTGTGGAGATGGGAGAACCTTCCAGAAGTACAACCATATTTGCAGCACTCTACCAATCAGGCATTTTATGGTAGAGTGACCAGACAGAAGCAACTTCTCAGTAAAAGGCACATGATGGCCCGCTTGGAGTTTGCCAAAAGGCAGCTGAGGGATTTTCAGACCATGAGAAACTAGATTCTCTGGTCTGATGATACCAAGATTGAATTCTTTGGCCTGAAATCCAAGTGTCCATGTCTGGAGGAAACCTGGCACCATTCCTATGGTGAAGCATGGTGGTGGCAGCATCATGCTTTTGAAAACCTGCTCAGGACCTCCAGCTGGGACAAAGTTTCACCTTCCAACAGGACAACGCAGGAATGACTTCGGGACAAGTCTCTGAATGTTCTTGAGAGGCCCAGCCAGAGCCTGGACTTGAACCCGATCGAACATCTCTGGAGAAACCTGAAAATAGCTGTGCAACTATGCTCCCAATTCAACCTGACAGTGCTTTACAGGATCTGTAGGGAAGAATGGGAGATACTCCCTGTTAGAGCCGATTTGGACATATCTGTATAAAAGACTGAACATACTGAGCTCCATTTACGTTTGTGTAAATATATGAATGTATATGATGAAATATTAGGTACGTACCTTTTATGATTTATATTTACCTGATCGAGATATATTAATTTGTTGTTAGTGTAATTCAGTTTTTGGCCCCCCCTCTTGCCCATTCATTGTACAGTGTTAAGTGTGTTAGTATAAAGGCAGGAAGTTGGGCCTTCGGAAAGGAGTCCTTGCTAGACGCAGGAGCGGTGTCGTTTTTTGAACATACAGACATACATACAGACAGGTCATATTATGTATTTGCCATATCAAGTAATCTCTGCTTTAAGTTGATTGGAGAATCATTTTTTGTTAGATATAAGAAGAATAAACATTTGTTGCACCATATCCCTGGATCTCATTGAATGTTTGGCCGTTTGGAAACCTTGAGTGTGAACTGTATCCGTACGAAACAACCCCGCTTCAGGCTTGGGCAGTGGCTATGATAAAGAGGAAAGGAAGCCACTACACTCCCCAAATACAGGTGTGCCAAGCTCGCAGCATCATAACCAATAAGACTTGAGGCTGTAATAATTGTCAAGGGTCCTTCAACAAAGTAGTGAGTAAAGGGTCTGTATACTTCAGTAAATGTTATATTTCATATTTATTTTAAGTACATTTGCTAAAAATTCTGAATTTGTTTTTGCTTTGTCATTATGGGGGTATTGTTTGCAGATTGGGGGGGTCTATTGAATCCTGTCGTGGAATTATTGTAATCAAAAGGAGACTTTTACATTTCTTCAAAACCAGTAAACTTATTTAATTTCTGCACTAATGGAGCTTGTCATCGAGCCCCCCCGTAGGTGATTCATTGAACACACCGACAAAAGATACCATGGCCTTATATAGCAAAGATACACCCCCTTCAGTCTACATGACAAACAACAGATGTATGGAATGAGTTACAAGGTTAAGATTCGTATGAAAGATTCTTACAATTCACAGCAGACAGTATCTGCTGTAAAAACTGTTCTCACTGCGTAGAAACCAGTGTCTGGCCCCGAGCCATCTCTCCCTGGTACCTTTTTTATAGAACAGAAACTTAAATTAACTTATGCTCTGGAATGTGGTATCACCCAAAGACATCGTAAATCTTCTGTCAGTGTTAAATCTCCCAGAGGTCCACTTTTAGTTCACACAGACACAATAGAGTTATAAGAACCCTCTATTCTGTTGCATGAAACAACCATTTGATGCAATTACAGTATTATAACATAGTTGCAGTTTTGCTCTCACAATCCCATTTTAGAATAAGGCTGTAACGTAACAAAATGTGGAAGAAGTCTAGGGCTCTGAGTACTTCCCGAATGCACTGTATAATAAAGCATTCCATGCGTCATCTCATTTGCAGACTTATGTAAGAGCCTACTATTTGTAATGTGCTTAATAGATGGTCATCACTCATCGATGTTTGCAAAAAAGACCGTTAAATGAATTGCGAAACGCCCATAGTGTAGAGGCCTTGGCTATAGATATAGATACGTTACTTATTTCTTTGCATGAAATGTGTTTTCCCTCACGCAATACTACTTACTACACTATATGACTGGACACATTAACAGAATTTATTTTTTAATTTGACAAATTACAGGGTAGCATATTCTACTGACACTCAGATCAATAAAAACGATGTTGTCCATATCATATGCCTACGAGAAGGAGAGACCCAAATAAGAGGACATGATTGTCCAAAACCGAACTTGGGTGGCACTCACCGGGGATATGGCCGACGCTCTCCGCTGGTGCCAATAAGATAGCTAATAGGGCTACTGTTCCCTCAATTTGAGAATTTTGATAACTAAAAGACAGATGAGTCTTTTCATTGTCTTCTAAGGCTAGAGAAGCTAATCAACCTCTGGCCAAGTCATGCTTTAGCAGCCTATTTTGAATGATTGTATTTCTGTGTAGGCTAATTAGGCCATATCATTTTGGCAATTTAATTCAAGCCTTATGGACGCTCTGAACCTATCTACTATCCCCCATAGTAAAGTTTGGTGGAGCCACTTTTAGACAGGGGATATGTCTGCCTATGTTAGTGGTCCCCCAGGGGACAGGGGAGTGTTCGGAGCCCAGTGCCATGCAGACCAGTGTTACCATTAGTCGGTAATGGTGTGCTTTTGGCTGTATTTTGTTGTTGAAAAGCTGATTTTAAATAAAAATGCCACCGGTCAATTGTCGGGGAGAAGAAGAAAAGGATTCATTGCTATAAAAAAAATGGCTGTGTGCTCGATTTTATGGGTGTGGCTGAAATAGCCATCCCCTCTAATTTGAAGGGCTGCTTATTTGGTGTGATAATCGACAACCAGGAAGCGCATGCAACAATCACATTTTCACAATAATGCTCCGAGAATGCATTGACTACTCAGAACATTTAGGGTGACCAGCAGGAGAGGCTTTGAGACGGTGTTACGACAATGGCTTGAATAGCATGTCTGGGACAACTTTGTCAGAACTGCTAGAACCTGGTATTGCTGAACCATGTACTGTGTGTTTAGTTTGACAGCCACTGTAAAGTAGGTCTAGCATTTGCTTATTTGCCGTATCTACCCTTGAGTAGCTACTCAACAAAGCTGATAAGAGTGATTATGGAAGCCTTCAATATAACTTTATTGAAGTGTTCCAAAGCAATGTACTCGGGTGTGCCCCGTGCTTAATCGATGTCTGCCGTCTACCTCAGAAATAGATATTTCTATGGTTTATATCTCACAGGTTCGTGGGCCAGAATCTGATGCGTCTGCAGAAGCTGGGCGTGACCCACATCCTGAATGTGGCGGAAGGCAACTCCTTCATGCACGTCAACACCAATGCAGATTTTTACGCGGGCTCGGGCATCACCTACCATGGCATCCAGGCCAATGACAAGCCGCAGTTCAACCTCAGTAACTTTTTTGAGGAGGGGGCGGACTTTATCGAGAAGGCTCTAGCACACAACAATGGCAAAGGTGAGTCTGACCACTCTGTGTTCTCTTTAACTTATTCATAGGTGATAATTGTGTATTTAAACGATTTCACCATGTAGTTTATAAGCAATAAATGCAATCTATGCAATCTATGCAATAAAATAGTGGCAACTGCCTCTTATACAGTGCCTTCAGAAAGTATTCATACCCCCTGACTTATGCCACATTTTGTTGTTACAGCCTGAATTCAAAATGGATTAAATAAATCTCACCCATCTACACACAATACCCCATAATGACAAATTGGAAACATGTTTTATGTTTTTTTGCAAGTTTATTGAAAGTTAAGTACAGATCTAATTTACATAAGTGTTCAATACTTTGTATAATAACTATGCACCGATATGACATTTTTTGGCTGATACCGATATCTGATATTTTCCTTGCAAAAAAACCCCGATACCGCTGTTTGCAATTTTTGCGACCTTCTAAGCATACTAGTACGGTTAAATAGTTAACACCCATACGGACGCAGCGGTCTAATGCACTGTGTCTCAGTATTTGCTGACTTTTTGTACCGCTTTGACACTACTACTGTATCTTTTATGACACGCAAATGGATTTCGCCGTTGAGTCGTCTCGCTGAAATGTTCTTACTCTTTCAAATGACTGCTGGACATGATGACTGCTTGATCCACACAGCAGACATTGTGGGCTAGGTTAGGAATGCTGTGTTGCACGTGTAGCGTAACATTTTACGCGGCGTCATTACGTTGTGTACCTACGTTTATATAGGTATGCATGTCAGCTTTGACATCGGTTTTTAAAATCGGCGTTAAACTAGACATCAGGCCGATACCGATGTTGGCATTTTTAGCTAATATCAGCTGATTCCGATATCGTGCATCCCTAATAATAACCTTTTGCAGTGATTGCAGCTGTGAGTCTTTCTGGGTAAGTCTCTAAGCGCTTTGCACACCTGGATTACACAATATTTTCAAAATTCTAAGTTTGTTGATCATTGTTGGTCAACCATTTTAAAGTCTTGCCATATATTTTCAAACCGATTTTTAAGTCAAAACCATAACTCAGCTTCTCAGGAACATTAACTGTCTTTTTGGTAAGCAACTTTAATGTAGATTTGGCCATGTGTGTTCAGTTATTGTCCTGCTGAAAGGTGAATTAATCTCCCAGTGTCTGGTGAAAAGCAGACTAAGGCAGGTTTTCCTCAAGGATTTTGTGGAAAATCTCCCAGTCATTAATGATTACAAGCATACCCATAACATGATGCAACCACTATGCTTTGAAAATATGGATAGTGATACTCTAAGTGGCATCTAGTGGGCAAAGCTTGGCACTTTCTCACAAATATTATGGTAAATAATGCATGTGACTTCAAATTTGCTAATTTCTCTGAACAGGGGGAAAACATCACCAAATTCACTGGAAATGCATTACAAAGGATGAAGTGGCAATACTCCAAGCAGCAGCTCCATACAACTTGTTAAACATGGAGAACTGATACTGTATACTGTTTTTTTTGGGAGGTCCGTGAGTGGCTTTTGACCATTTTATTGGATTCCTCATGTTAGGAAGAATTATGGTCCAAATCAGATTTTAGGTACTATATTTGTTGAAGATTATATGAATCCTGTAAAGTAAAATTGCCAATTTGGGTGCAATTATTTTTCAAAATTTCTCAGATCGAATGAAATTTCAACAAAATGTCTCAGGAATGCTGATCGTATCTGTTTTCTAACTACAGAAATAATTTCGGAGCAATCTGAGATGCGCTTTTTGAGGTTGAATGACTCCGTAATATCCTCTGCTATCAATAGTTTGTTTCCCCCTGGTAAAAACTGTGGACAAACCTTTGTTTCTCCAAGTCCAAGTTCTGAGGAGTAACAGCAACTGTCCTTCAGGGCACAGGATATTTTAATGATGGATTAGACACTGAGTATACAAAATGTCACTTGTTAAATCCATTTTAATCAGTGTAGATGAAGGGGAGGTCACAGAAGGATGTTTAAGCCTCGAGACAATTGAGACATGGATTGTGTTGTGTGCCATTGAGGGTGAATGGGCAAGAAAAAGATGTAAGTGCTTTTGAACGGGGTATGGTGGTAGTTGCCAGGCGTGCCGGTTTGTGTCAAGAACTGCAACGCTGCTGGGTTTTTCCATTCTCAACAGTTTCCCGTGAATGTCAAGAATGGTCCACCAGCCAAGTTGACACAACTCTGGGAAACATTGCAGTCAACATGGGCCAGCATCCCTGTGGAACGCCTTTGACACCTTGTAGAGTCCATGCCCAAACGAATTGAGTCTGTTCCAAGGGTAAAGGGTGTGTGCAAATCAATATTAGGAAGGTGTTCCTAATGTTTTGTATAATCCGTGTACGTCATCAGTCCGGCTTAAAGTGGAGATGGATAGTCCTGTAAACTGTTTTTCACGCTAGTCCTATTCCACATTGCTGTATCAGCTGATGTTTCGGTCAGTTAAATTTGAGAACATTCTGCTGGTGATAGATCTGTTGTACCAAACCCCCCACATTTTTCCATCGAGAGTAAAGAGACACCACAAGTTATTTTTCCTTTCCTCTGTGTTCCAAAGGTAAAACACGCTTAGGAGATGCTACTTAAAGAGGACCATTTGATGTACAGTACCAGGACAGTGAAACATATTGCGTTTGATAGTACTGTAAGACGTACTCTTTGAAATATGTGTCAGATTTGTATCAGAGCACCAACACAAAACATAATGGAAATCTATCATAGAAGCGAACAATAAAAGGAGTCCCATCACTTCAACCAACACCCTCTAATTCATAACAGCCTGCTGTAGACAGAAAGGACAAGAACAGCCACCTATCTCTGACCACGCCTCTGGCTCCTTTCTCCTCTCCTCTCCCAAATGTTACCCTGGGGGCCCGTTTCATTGGAGCCCTGAACACTGTTTGGTGGCATGGATTTAATGGAAGCGTTGACACAGCTGCGCAATTATAAATCATCTTAATTCTCAGCCAATTAGGCGGCAGCTGCATCGACACCCCAGTAAATCACAGTGTACTACAGTAGAGGAGGTGGAAGAGAGAGGCGGTGGACATCTTTCGAACGAGACACACAATGCCATAACACCAGCCCCTTCCTGATAGTGTCCTGCTATAACCCACCGAGGCTTGATCAGTGACATTTTGTGACCACCGTGCAGAGCTGTGGAAAGGTCAGCGTTGGAGCTTGTGCATGTGACTCGTCAGCCGGGTTGCTCAAGTGGACGAGTGCGTGTTGCCAGCCAGGTTGCGTGTGTATTGACCGAGCGTGTGTTATTTATTTTTTATATATATATATTAGCGGGATTGTGGGAAGCGGCGAGGTGTATATAATGAGCTGCTACAGTCAGCCATGCATTGATCGGCGGGCGGCATCGGGTTTTGAAGCTTGGCAGCTCTGAACCGAGCACAAGCAGATCAGCTTCTCGGTGAAGTCAGCACGGTGAATTCCTCCCGGGCGAGTAGGTTGATTCTTAACGAGCGTATGCTTTGAGGATGATACGCGTAGCCTACGTATCCAGGTGCGCACACTGCTCTGATGTGGCTAGGCCAGTGGTTAGGTGCAATGAAGATGGTTAACATTGACTTGTCTGCCGCAGAGGTCAGGCCCTAGATGTGCATCTCCCTGGCTGAGATGCTTCGCCAGGCAAGGTTATATTTGGAGCATCTGTTCCCTCCCTCCTATCATCACAGTACCTCAGTGTTCCCTCTTTTTCCTTTTACTTCAGTCGCAGTCTTCGTCAGAATCCTAATGACTAAATGCTCCTTTTTTTTGTGTTCCTTTAAGACCACAGATCTGACAGGATTTGATGGGTGCAAGCAGTATAGTGAAACCCTATCCCTATCCAGTCCTCTCAACCGTCAGTGTTCATGAAGGAAAGGAGTTGCGTAAAGAGAATTGGGACGTAGCCCTAAGTGTCTGTCTCTGTCCATCAGGGAAGGTGTACGTCCACTGCCGAGAGGGCTACAGCCGCTCGCCCACCGTTGTCATCGCTTAGCTCATGCTGCGCCACAAACTGGACGCCCGGGTGGCGGTCGCCACAGTGAGGCTCAAGAGAGAGATCGGCCCCAATGACGGCTTTCTGCGCCAGCTGTGCCAACTCAACGTGAAGCTGGCGAAAGAGGGCAAGTTGAATGGGGTGATGCCAGTCGTGGTGGCCAAGTTGAAGACCAAATAAGGGAACGAGAGAGCGTGACCCAACACCTTCTGTAGGTCTCTGCTCCCCTAAGAGCCAACCGGCCTCAATCCACCCTGACCAGCAACACATCACTCAGACACATGCACACGCGTACATCCACAACCTGTAACATGCATGCATATACATACAGTGCTGTGAAAGGATTTGCCCCCTTTCTAATTTTCTCTACTTTTGCTTATTTATTTTTTTATACGGAATGTTAGCAGAGCTTCAACCAAAACCTAATATTAGATAAAGGGAACCGGAGTGAACAAATACCACAACAAATACCATACTTATTTCATAAACAAAGTTATGCAACACCCAATGCCCCTGTGTGGAAAAAGTATTTGCCCCCTTTTCCCCTAGGACTTACCCTCTGCAGGTACTAGCCTGCTCGGGCTTACCTTCCGTGACTTACCATATATCCTAAATCTACGATCGGTCGTAATACAATGGGACTACTCAATAAGCTCAGGCTTTCTAGGTCTGTATCCTATAATTGGTTCAGCCTACGACTCATCTCCCCAATAAGTCAGAATGAGTGATAACAGGTGTAGGAACTGTGCCTACCTTGTTTTTGGTGCCGGCTCCTGTTTCACTGATTCGGATTCTCTAGTTGGACTGTAAATCGTGGTTGACCCTGCTCGCAGCGCCAGCTGTTGAGCTCTAAAATAGAGTAAAGCTCAAACCAAGTTTATTCACCCACTGGGTCACACAGCTGCAGAAGACAGACGTGTTTCCTCCAGCACAAGTATTTATACCCTCCCCTTTAGGACGGAGTCTCCTCCTTTTCCCTAAACATCGTTGTTGGGCGGGAAATGAAGTGATATGGGTAATAAACTGTTCCTTCTCACTTCATGTGACCTGACCTCGGCCCCAATTTCCTCTCTAATCCACAGCTAGATCCCCTTTATCAGTGACCGCAACCATGTGATTGCCTTTTTCCCTTCGTAACATTCCAAGCCCCTGGCTCTTATCCAACCTCCATTGACCCTACCATGTACACTCCTCCTACATATACCCATTAACTTCTGGTGTAGCATTAACAGGCGGATGGCCTGACGTTCTCCTGTAGATCCTCATGCCAGCGGTCAAGCATGGTGGTGGTAATGTGATGGTTTAGGGATGCTTTGCTGCCTCAGGACCTGGACGACTTGCCTTTTTTAATAGAGGGAACTATGATTTCTACTTGAATGTGAGGCCATCCGTCTGTAAGGCCATCCGTCTGTAAGCTGAAGCACAGCTGGGTCAAGCAGCAAGACAATGATCCAAAACACACAATCAAGTCTACATAAAAATGTCTAAAAAGCAACATCTAAACTTTTGGAATGAATGGCCTAGTCAACGTCCAGACCTAATTCCAATTGAGACGTTGTGGCAGGGACTTTAAATTAGCAATTCATGCTTAAACTCACATGTCGCTGAGTTAAAGCAGTGCTGCATGCAAGAGTGGGTGAAACAGCGATGTGAGAGACTGATCAACAACTACAGGAAGCGTTTGGTTGCACACCTACGCTAAAGGTGGCACGACCAGTTATTGAGTGTAAGGGTGCAACACAAGGGAATTGGATGTTGCGTAACTTTTTTGTTTAAATAAATAAAATGTGTATAATTTATTAGTATACTCACGTTCCCTTTTAATCTAATATTAGGTTTTGATTGAAGATCTGATAACGTTCCGTATCAAAAATAGGCAGACATTTTGAAAATCAAGAAGGGGGCAAATACTTTTTCACGGCACTGTACATGCATGCATGTTGACAGTCACACAAACTAACGCTTTCTCTCTTTCACACACACTGTATCTGTCACGCTGCTGTCCTCTTTCTCTGCCTGTATCGTTGGTTACATCTGTCCAACAGCGGGGGAGTTATGTTAGGCAGAGGAGAGATGGAAGCCTTCTAACCGTGGCTCAGTGCTTTAACGTATATTCTGTCACCCATCTCTCTATATTCCAATAACATACATGCCACTGCTAGTACATACAGCTCCAAAGTTCTCCTAGTGTGAGGTTTTGACCTGACCAATGAAGCATTCCCTAGACCATAGGTTTAGAACACTGGACAGCTCTCCCTGTGTGCCACTTTTGGAGCTCTGAGGTACGAGTAATAGATTATAGCACAATATTTTCATAGTATCACACTGCCAGGACTGTCTGACTACAGTGATGTCATGACACCAACAAAATGTATCCCAGACCAGTCTGGAATGTTTTGACAGACACTGGTTCATTTGGTCTAGTCCAGTGGTTCCCAAACTTTTTATAGTCCCGTACCCCTTCAAATGTTCAACCTCCAGCTGCGTACCCCCTCTAGCACCAGGGTCAGCGCACTCTCAAATGTTATTTTGCCATCATTGTAAGCCTGCCACACACACACTATACGATACATTTATTAAACATAAGAATGAGGGTGAGTTTGTCACAACCCGGCTCGTGGGAAGTGACAAAGAGCTCTTATAGAACCAGGGCAATAATAATTAATAATAATAATTTTGCTCTTTATTTTACCATCTTACATATAAAACCATATTTGTTAATCGAAAATTGTGAATAACTCATCACAGGTTAATGAGAAGTGTGTGCTTGAAGTCTGTCTTAAATCCTTTTCCACACAGTCTGTATTTAGTTTTCATGCTAGTGAGGGCTGAGAATCCACTCTCACATAGGTACGTGGTTGCATAGGGCATCAGTGTCTTAACAGCGTGATTTGCCAAGGCAGGATACTCTGAGCGTAGCCCAATCTAGAAATCTGGCAGTGGCTTCTGATTTTTAAAATTACATTTTCACAGAATCGCTTGTTGCAATTTTGAGGCTCTCTTGTTCAGATATCGGTAAGTGGACTGGAGGCAGAGCATGAAAAGGATAAACTGGATTCGTTATCAGTTTCGGGAAGTACCTGCGTAATTGAGCATCTAACTCAGGTGCTTTGCTATATCACATTTGACATTGTCCGTAGCTTGAGTTCATTTGCACACAAACAAATCATACAATGATGGAAAGACCAGTGTGTTGTCCTTGTTAATGCAGACAGAGAAGAGCTCCAACTTCTTAATCAAAGCCTCGATTTTTGTCCCGCACATTTAATAAAGTTGCGGAGATTCCCTGTAATCATAGATTGAGGCGAGGGTGGGAGAAGAAATTGTCCAGATAGGACAGTCTTGAGAAACTCGTCATCATGCAAGTGGTCAGACAAGTGAAAATTATGTTCAGTAAAAACTTTATGCTCGTCTCTCAATTTAAAAAAAAAACGTGTCAATACTTTGCCCCTTGATAACCAGCACACTTCTGTATGTTGTAAAAGTGTTACATGGTCGCTGCCCATATCATTGCACAGTGCAGAAAATACATGAGTTCAGGGGCCTTGCTTTAACAAAGTTAGACATTTTCACTGTAGTGTCCAAAATGTCTTTCAAGCTGTCAGGCATTCCTTTAGCAGCAAGAGCCTCTTGGTGGATGCTGCATTGTACCCAAGTGGCGTCGGGAGCAACTGCTTGCACGCGCGTTACTACTCCACTATGTCTCCCTGTCATGGCTTTTGTGCCATCAGTACAGATACCAACACATCTTTACCACCAAAGTCCATTTGATGTCACAAAGCTGTCCAGTACTTTTAAAAATATCCTCTCCTGTTGTCCTGGTTTGCAGAAGAGGTCTTCTTTAATTGACCCCCCCATAAATGTAACAGACCTATACCAGGAGCTGTGCCAGGCCTGCCACATCTGACTCATCCAGCTGTAACACACCGAATTCACTGGCTTGTATGCGAAGCAGCAATTGTTTCAAAACATCTCCTGCCATGTCACTGATGTGTCGTGACAGTGTTGTTTGATGAAGGCATTGACTGTGTAGTTTTTTGGGGGGGGGCTTTTCCCCCAGCATTGTCCCAGCCATATCCGTGGCAGCAGGAAGAATTAAGTCCTCCTCAATAGTATGGGGCTTGCCTGTCCTAGCCACTCGGTAGCTCACCGTTTACGACGCTTCTAGCCCCTTCTTATTAATGGTATCTGTTGCTTTTTATACATGTCTTACTACTCAAAAGTCGTCTTAATTCTTGCTCCAAAAATTCCTGTGGCTTATTTTTAAAATTGTCATGTTTTGTTTCTAAATGGACTAAATGCATTCCAAGTGGACATTCTCTCTTTCTCCCCTGACCCATCTGTCTATCGCCTCCTTTGAATTCCATGCTGTCACAGTTACCAGCCCTTTCAAGCTTAACATCCTTATCATTTATCGCCCTCCAGGTTCCCTTGGAGAGTTCATCAATGAGCTTGACGCCCTGATAAGTTCCTTTCCTGAGGATGGCTCACCTCTCACAGTTCTGGGTGACTTTAACCTCCCCATGTCTACCTTTGACTCATTCCTCTCTGCCTCCTTCTTTCCACTCCTCTCCTCTTTTGACCTCACCCTCTCACCTTCCCCCCCTACTCACAAGGCAGGCAATACGCTTGACCTCATCTTTACTAGATGCTGTTCTTCCACTAATCTCATTGCAACTCCCCTCCAAGTCTCCGACCACTACCTTGTATCCTTTTCCCTCTCGCTCTCATCCAACACTTCCCACACTGCCCCTACTCGGATGGTATCGCGCCGTCCCAACCTTCGCTCTCTCTCCCGCTACTCTCTCCTCTTCCATCCTATCATCTCTCCCCTCTGCTCAAACCTTCTCCAACCTATCTCCTGATTCTGCCTCCTCAACCCTCCTCTCCTCCCTTTCTGCATCCTTTGACTCTCTATGTCCCCTATCCTCCAGGCCGGCTCGGTCCTCCCCTCCTGCTCCGTGGCTCGACGACTCATTGCGAGCTCACAGAACAGGGCTCCGGGCAGCCGAGCGGAAATGGAGGAAAACTCGCCTCCCTGCGGACCTGGCATCCTTTCACTCCCTCCTCTCTACATTCTCCTCTTCTGTCTCTGCTGCTAAAGCCAATTTCTACCACTCTAAATTCCAAGCATCTGCCTCTAACCCTAGGAAGCTCTTTGCCACCTTCTCCTCCCTCCTGAATCCTCCTCCCCCTCCTCCCCCCTCCTACCTCTCTGCTGATGACTTCGTCAACCATTTTGAAAAGAAGGTCGACGACATCCGATCCTCGTTTGCTAAGTCAAACGACACCGCTGGTTCTGCTCACACTGCCCTACCCTGTGCTTTGACCTCTTTCTCCCCTCTCTCTCCAGATGAAATCTCGCGTCTTGTGACGGCCGGCCGCCCAACAACCTGCCCGCTTGACCCTATCCCCTCCTCTCTTCTCCAGACCATTTCCGGAGACCTTCTCCCTTACCTCACCTCGCTCATCAACTCATCCTTGACCGCTGGCTTCGTCCCTTCCGTCTTCAAGAGAGCGAGAGTTGCACCCCTTCTGAAAAAACCTACACTCGATCCCTCCGATGTCAACAACTACAGACCAGTATCCCTTCTTTATTTTCTCTCCAAAACTCTTGAACGTGCCGTCCTTGGCCAGCTCTCCTGCTATCTCTCTCAGAATGACCTTCTTGATCCAAATCAGTCAGGTTTCAAGACTAGTCATTCAACTGAGACTGCTCTTCTCTGTGTCACGGAGGCGCTCCGCACTGCTAAAGCTAACTCTCTCTCCTCTGCTCTCATTCTTCTAGACCTATCGGCTGCCTTTGATACTGTGAACCATCAGATCCTCCTCTCCACCCTCTCCGAGCTGGGCATCTCCGGCGCGGCCCACGCTTGGATTGCATCCTACCTGACAGGTCGCTCCTACCAGGTGGCGTGGCGAGAATCTGTCTCCGCACCACGTGCTCTCACCACTGGTGTCCCCCAGGGCTCTGTTCTAGGCCCTCTCCTATTCTCGCTATACACCAAGTCACTTGGCTCTGTCATATCCTCACATGGTCTCTCCTATCATTGCTATGCAGACGACACACAATTAATCTTCTCTTTTCCCCCCTCTGATAACCAGGTGGTGAATCGCATCTCTGCATGTCTGGCAGACATATCAGTGTGGATGACGGATCACCACCTCAAGCTGAACCTCGGCAAGACGGAGCTGCTCTTCCTCCCGGGGAAGGACTGCCCGTTCCATGATCTCGCCATCACGGTTGACAACTCCATTGTGTCCTCCTCCCAGAGTGCTAAGAACCTTGGCGTGATCCTGGACAACACCCTGTCGTTCTCAACTAACATCAAGGCGGTGACCCGTTCCTGTAGGTTCATGCTCTACAACATTCGCAGAGTACGACCCTGCCTCACGCAGGAAGCGGCGCAGGTCCTAATCCAGGCACTTGTCATCTCCCGTCTGGATTACTGCAACTCGCTGTTGGCTGGGCTCCCTGCCTGTGCCATTAAACCCCTACAACTCATCCAGAACGCCGCAGCCCGTCTGGTGTTCAACTTTCCCAAGTTCTCTCACGTCACCCCGCTCCTCCGCTCTCTCCACTGGCTTCCAGTTGAAGCTCGCATCCGCTACAAGACCATGGTGCTTGCCTACGGAGCTGTGAGGGGAACGGCACCTCCGTACCTTCAGGCTCTGATCAGGCCCTACACCGAAACAAGGGCACTGCGTTCATCCACCTCTGGCCTGCTCGCCTCCCTACCTCTGAGGAAGTACAGTTCCCGCTCAGCCCAGTCAAAACTGTTCGCTGCTCTGGCACCCCAATGGTGGAACAAACTCCCTCACGACGCCAGGTCAGCGGAGTCAATCACCACCTTCCGGAGACACCTGAAACCCCACCTCTTTAAGGAATACCTAGGATAGGATAAAGTAATCCTTCTAACCCCCCCCCCCCCTTAAAATAGTTAGATTCACTATTGTAAAGTGGTTGTTCCACTGGATATCATAAGGTGAATGCACCAATTTGTAAGTCGCTCTGGATAAGAGCGTCTGCTAAATGACTTAAATGTAAATGTAAATGTCTGCGCAAGAGTGAAGGTTTCATTGAGTTGTGAGAGAGTACTTTTGCACATATAACACTGTGGCTGAGGAAAGGCACTGCTCCCATTATAAGTGAACCCCAAATCAATGTAGTTCTCATCATATTTGCGCCTCTTCGATGGTCCAACATCCCTGTCTGTTCGGTGCTTTCCCGGGTAAGGGGGCAGTAGCTCTTCGGCTGCATCAGATTCACAATTGTCAGTGTCCATGCTAGCTGGGCTAACAACAAATGTAGAATTACTGATGCTAGCATTGTATGTGCTCGTGGAAGCAGAACAACTTGTGTTGTCAACATGTGCAGGTGTAGTACTGCTGGTAGTAGCAGTACTACCAGTAGAGCTGGTATGTGTCTCTATGGACACTGGCCTTTTTTTAACCATTTATCAATTTTCGAGCAAACGGAATGAGCAGCAGCTACATTTGGCTACATACGGGCCGTTAGTGGAATTCCCTCAACTGTGTATTATTTGACTAGGCTGCCTGTATTTGACATTGTTAGTTCGCTGAACGCTAGATGGTTTATTTTTATTTTTATAGCCGCGTACCCTCAACGGCATTGCGCGTACGTACCCCTGGGGGTACGTGTACTCCAGTTTGGGAATACCTGGTCTAGACTTCCTGATTGGGTGTGACAGCGAAGCACCCTGGCATAACACCAGGAAGGGACAAATGTAGTGTTGGCTGGACTAATTTGGTATATCAACAAATCATTCCATAGAAACATGAAAGGTGGCTCCCCAAGATGTCAGCCAAAGGAATACGCACTTACTGTGCCAGAGTTACCGCCTACTAATTACAGTTCCGCTGTCGGTCAATGTCACTCACAGCAATTCCAATTGGCCCTTACATGTCCACTGCCTTGCACCAAAATATGTGTATACAAATGTTATGCCTCTTTTGGCTTAACATGCACATAATGAGGTGAAATCCCAAGGCCTTCGTTTGTCTGTGTTAGTACATTGCTGTATATCTCTCAATGCCCTATTAGAGTATATTGTATGATCGAATCCAAAATATAAACGTCAGAACTTATTATATCCAGTGTTGCACACACAGTCGTACATCAACTGAGATGAATTGTGGTAGGCTTTTCTGAAGCAATGACGTCGGAATCAATGGGAAGAAAAATGCTCCACAGGCGAGCTCACTAGACATCGAGCCTTGGGGGGCGGTGGGGTCACCCCTCAGATATCCGGTGTTGTCTTTTGACTTGACATTGGATCCAGTCCCACTAACGTGGATAGAGTCCTAATGACCAGCATCACTCCATTTTGGACATGATGCACTAAAGAGGATTCTAGAACAGTTTGTTCACCCAGTTCTTCCCATGTGTCAAATCAGATAACGCTCACCATAGAGGCCTGCTGACTTATTGGTGCGTCCATGGATGGAAAAAAAGAAGTTGGATTAGTTCTCTCTCTGGCTGAGAAAATGAACTCTGAGAACTGGGTTGTGTTATCTGATACAGCGCTATCTATTCCTCCTTTTAATCTAAATATGAATCATCTATATACATATTTAAGCAATGTGTCTAATGTGTAGGTATCATTAGTACATGTGGTTTAGTCGTTGTACTGTATCATTACTGTAGCTCTAAATGTATTACCCCATAAGTTCAACATTTACACACTTAGCGTTTTTCTGTCAACATTAGATCACTCAATCCTCCCACCACTAACTCGTCTACATTTCTTTT
Source organism: Salvelinus fontinalis (assembly GCF_029448725.1). NCBI lineage: Eukaryota > Metazoa > Chordata > Actinopteri > Salmoniformes > Salmonidae > Salvelinus > Salvelinus fontinalis. The sequence continues at coordinate 40,248,766 of NC_074694.1, forward strand.
ATATTCCAATATCTGTGCTTTAAAGATGCTTTCATGCATTTTTCTGTTTTGTTGAGGATATAAGATGATGCGATATACATGGACTGATTTGTAGATCTATTTTGATTGCTATCGATTCTGTGAGTCATGGTGCTAACTAATAGGATGTTCACGCATCACACACTACCATTCATAACCACCATCACGCCAACAGCGCAAAATTGTTTTTCCTAATGAATCCATTTTAAAACAAAGTGATAGTCCAGACATGTCTAACATTCCTGTATGATCTGAAGACCTATGATTTATACAACCTAACCTACTGTAGTTACTGAGACCCTTTTGCCATTAACGCAAACATAGTGTGCCAAGATGTTCTGTTCCAAGCAACCTACAGTAGCTGGTTACAATGTAAATGACTGGCTTGGTAACGTGAAAGGAGTGTTGTCTGTCTTGTTCTAATTGGCCTATTTCTATCAGGTCCATACGTCTGTTTTCCTACTGAACAACAATAGGCAACAAGACACTATTAGATACCATTTCATTTTTCCAAACCGTATTGATTACCAATTTAAAGGTTCAGTTATTCAACCCATTGGGAGAATTTCTGGCTATTGGTCTAAGATGAGGGTAAAAAAAAATATATTATCTGCCTACAGTTTACTGATTTTTAGTACCCAATTTTTTTTGCCACACATTAGGTTAAATGGTTAACTTTATAGCAAGTGGTTGGTTGAACCAGCTCCATAGGTCAGCATCAAACACACCCTTCCGTTAGTGTTGAAGGATAAACACTGCCCCCTGCTGTTTCAAATGATTCCAGTGTTTTTTTGCACAACTTATTCAGTTATTGAATGCCATTAAGCTGACACCTTTTTATTTGCAAATTATCATTAGTCCTGGTTTTCTGTCTATTATACAGTTGTACGTATTGTGAAACATAGACTGACCTGGGAATATTTTTCTGGTCTGTTTTGAGTAACGTGTGCCATGAAATGTAATTTATGTGCTGAATATTCACTCTTGAATATAATATACATTTGAATAATTAATGTAACATCTCTGTGCTTATGGTTTTGCTATGTGATGTGTCAAGAATGTGATATTACTCTACTGTATATTACTATATGAGGGATATGTAAGTTACAGTAATTGCGCTCTGGCTATTGTGAGTCACTGTATTTTACAATCACAAAAGGTTTTTAATCAGCCCTATAGTAATATATCATTGTGTACCAGTATTCTGTTTCTAGTTATTTCTCTGTACTAATAAATGCTGCTGTTTTTATTATTCTTATAAACAGTTAATATTCTGGCACCCAGCCTTCCTTAAGTCACTCTTCACTTTCACTGAAATTTTTCATGTTTCCAGCCCCATCTGATTTACCTTGGGGTTTTCAGACAGACATAAATGTCACTTTCCTACTCCACGTTGCCATCAGTGACATCAGTGCCCCCTCCATTCCGTTCAGGCATTATGAAGTAGTAGGAGATTTGGCACAAATGACCCCACACTGCCTGGCTTCCACACCCCAGTTATCATCTCACGTTCTCACAACGTTACATTCGTGTCCTTTATTCTTGTCACTGAGGATTACCACTATCAAAAATATTGGTTTGTTGGGTTAATTTCCTTTTCATATTAGCAGTTAGCGGGCGCTGCCTGGAGAAGGAACAGGAAACTCATCACAGGAAATGCATCATGACTAATGACACATAATCCCACCCAAAAGCCTTACACTGAAGATGTACTTTCTTCACACCATTTGGAAGGACAGCACCCTTGCAGGTGGAGATGACTGCTCGTTGAAGTGCACTTGATTTTGAATTGCTATGTAATTTTTCTGACCTTTTTTAAAGTGTTATGTTGAACAATAAATGGCTAAGATGTTAACCTTGTTTTGGTGGCTGGAATTTTTTTTCTGCTTGTGTGTGTGTATAATACAGTATTTTTGGTAACACTTTACTTGACACTTAGTGTTACGACCCTGTCACAGCCATGTCATAACAGCTGACAACTTGTCATATGATCATGACACGATATACACCTTTTGACGTATTGTTATTTCTATGGCTGGTTATGACTCCATAAGTGTCAACAAACAACCTACCAGACAAGGCAAAACATTCCATTCTATTCCACCATAACCTACATGTCAACAGTAATTTTTATGTTGTATAATGTTTTCTGATTATGGACCTTTTATTTAATGATAATTGTAATTGCTCACACATTGTCAGACATGCACCTACCCCAATGCTCCGTTGCTGATTGGGATGATTTCAGGAGCAGGACAAGAGCCCCTCTTTTTGACTAATGACTGAAATAAGGGCATGTTCATGATAGGCCTGTCTGTCTTATACGATTATGATGTTCATAGTGTATTTTTTTTTTATTGGTCAAAGTGAAGTGGCACAGGATGGTCCCAATGCTTCATGACAGTGTCCTAAAGTGTGTTTTCTGGAAGTTATTAATATGATTTAACAACAAAACATGACTACAGAATTCACAATTTATTTAAGAAACTTTAAAACACAAAGGAAAGGTGGGGTTTGACAACGTGTCCATAATCAGCCATAAAATAAAGTGCTAGGTGTCAAGTAGTGTTACCATATTGTTTTCTCCAAACTAATCTGTCATTTAGCTTGATCTGTGATAGATACAGCACATATTTAGATATTCCATGCCTCTATTTCATGTCTTGCTCTGTGTTTGACACCCCTCAATTACCCTGTAAACATGGTATAACATTTATTAACCTAGGCATCATTGTAAAATACTCTAATAACCCACAATTCCACGATTTCCTGGTAGAGCAGATCCATGCATGAGAAGGACATGTTTTATGGGGAGCCATGTTGCTTGCATGACAATATTCTATTACTGGAGCATTTTCTATTACATCCTGCAAGCTATCCCTTCCTTTGTCTTGATGGGCCGTTGATTACCACAGAGGAGAATAATGCATTTAGGAAAAACAGAGCACACAGTAGTCCCAAATCACAAGAGTATACAGAAGAGAAGGACCATGACCATCCACGGGCAAAGGCCTGCCTGGCCTGAGCAGAGACGTCAATCAAACCAAGCAATACAAAACTTGAAGGCCATGTGAATATACTGTTCAAATCGAGAAAATGTTGAAAGAACTGCTTACCTGAGAGTTACTTCAGAATATTTTATCTTTAGCCTTAAAACAGAAAGCGGATTCCTCCCACTGGGCACAAGGCCTTGTCTCATAGATAAAAAGCCACAAGTTGCATTTCCAATGTGGTTGAACGCATAAAAGCACAACCAAATTCCAATAGAAAAACAAAGTCACATTTTTGGTTTAGTTGTCACCCAAATGTATCTCACTGAGCTTTCAACCATTTAAAAGCACAGCAAAGTTCAAATGGGAATAAAATGTCAGATATTTAGAATAATGTGTTATCACTGTGCTGTGTTATCATCTAATAGCAGAACCAAATGACCTGGATTGCAGTTGAGATTACTTTAAAAGTGCATGGTGCAAATGATCAATGCCGTTCGAGATTCTGCACCTCTGCTAGAGTGAATAAAACGGTCAGAGTGAGGTGTTCACTCATTTGTGTCTTGAAGTAGCTAGCAAGCTAGCCAACTTTAGCCAGTTAGCTTGACTGCCGTTCAGAGCGTCAGTCTGCGCTCTGAACGCTCAGAGAGAGCGAAACGCTGTACATTTACGAACGGACAATCTGTCAACGCTCTGAATTTGCGAACGCCCAGAGCGCACTCTGGCAGTCCAGTTTGAATTTATGAACACATCCTATAAATCAGTGGCACAGATGGAACTATCCAGGCAGAAGATGCATCTCCTTCAAATGTTTATATTTGGTTGCGTTGACAACCAAACACAATTCAATATCACTAAATATCATGACATTTGAAATCAACCAGAGCTTGAAACCCTAGGCCTATTGTAGTGTCTCTATTGAATTCTGGGTAGAATTGAAACAATAGCTGTTGATGACTTTGCACGTGCTATATAGGCCTGAGTGATAAACTATGGTCACATTTAATTTGCTCTGTTAAACCTACCATGTGGAATGACTTTGATAGCAACCATGGATCTATTTCGTTTTTAAGTGGAGATCTCTCAATCATTCTCACGATAGCACATTGGTAATAGTCACTGGCAAATATCATAGGTGGGCTTGGTAAAATCCCCGGAAGGGAGACTAAATGAAAGCTATAGATAGATCAATTTCTACAGTAGGAGTTGCCGCCTAACCTATTTACATTTTGGGGGGGATAGTGGACATAACGTTGAAGATCTGCCGTCGATTCAAAGGTACAAATTCAACATATTTTATACAAGGTTTGTCTATGTTGAAATTTGGTTTCCATGATGACATTATCCTGTGGTTGAAATTTCACCCTCAAAACAACAGTGATGACTTTTTTCAAATCCAATCTATTTTCCACTTAGATTCCACGTCACAATACGTTGACACAATTACATTGACCAAATATGTTGATTCAACCAGTTTGTGCCCGGTGGGGCTCACTCTAACCCTGTCTATATCTGCAGTAATGTAGTGATACTTTTCAGCCCTGTATCTCTGACACATTTGACAGGAGGAATACTACCTTAATGCATTACTGTACTCGCTCAGTCTGCACTCCACGCACAATGAACTTTTGACTGGCATTGAAAACATTGGGCTGTATTTAACCGTTGCAACAGCTGCGATACGGGTTTCTACTGGGGAGTCCTTTGTGATCATCTCCTCAAAGGTGACACAAACACAGCTCCCCACATTGGTCACGTCAGATTTACCTGGCTACCCCTCCACATCGCTCCGGCCAACTGATGTTTCTTTTCCACGATGAGTCTGGATTTTCCTCCCTCCCCGACGATTTCTAGAACGAGAACCCATTCTGACAGTTCTGATTGGTCCCAGAAACAGATGGGTTGAGCCAGAGCCAGCCTACATGATGACGTTGTCATCTTTGATACTCTGATTGGTTAGATTTGTTAAGAGACGATCCAACCGCTGATGAATTTGTTTTGTGCAACGCATCTTAGTTTGAGGTCATGCGAACGACTTCTAGGATGGAAGTTTCAGACTGAATGTATGTAGCAGTCAATAGAGCAGGGGAATTACATTCAGGGTGAGTCGTCAGGCAAGCGTCAGATAAGACTGGTGGGTGAGGTGACACCATAGAGATGGATAGAGATCTTTACTTGGAAAAAAACTGTTTTTGCATAGACAGTGCAATTGAGGGTTTCCACCATTCAACTGGGTGGGACTTCGGATGGGTTAAGGAAGGATGGAGATGGCCTCAATGACACTGCCCATGCTCTCAAAGACACCATAATGGGACAAATACAAAGATGAGTCGTCTAACTAAGTCTATGGGTGACACTGATCCAATGTCACATCCTCTCTGTATTCTATCTCCTGAATGGCATTGTATCACCTGACCATTAGATGGAGACACACTCCTCTGGAGAGCCTTGTTGAAATCTCTCTCTCTCTCTCTCTCTCTCTCTCTCTCTCTCTCTCTCTCTCTCTCTCTCTCTCTCTCTCTCTCTCTCTCTCTCTCTCTCTCTCTCTCTCTCTCTCTCTCTCTCTCTCTCTCTCTCTCTCTCTCTCTCTCTCTCTCTCTCTCTCTCTCTCTCTCTCTCTCTCTCTCTTGCTCCCTCTCTCTCTCTCTCTCTCTCTCTCTCTCTCTCTCTCTCTCTCTCTCTCTCTCTCTCTTTCTCTCTCTCTCTCTTTCTCTCTCTCTCACTCTCTCTCCTTTTCACACATCGAGCCAGCAGCCACGTCTCCCTGATTTGATCTAAATCCTCTTTTAGGTTTTACAACGTTGAAGTGGCACACACCTGGCCTGGGGATGGCCCCTCTCAAACAGCATGTGTCCACGAGTACTATTGAAAAGGCCCGATACTGATTGTGCATTGACTCCCCGCTCTCACCACGGCCACTTGCACTTTGCAATTACTGTAGCCCAGCTGTAACGCTCCCCAGGGGCACCCGAGATCCAGGGGTCTCCTCCCTGCCTTGTCATATCCAGGGCCCCTGCCGGAAAAGCGGGCGGGGGAGCAGAGGTCAGACACTAGCAGGAGTAAAGTGGAAGGATTATGTGTTGGATGTAGCAGGCTATGGGTCCCTAGATCTCTGCGGCTCAGTGTTAATCCTGGATCGCTGTATCCGGAATCTCATCAATAATCGAGCTAGGCTTAGCATGATGAAGTGTAATTTACTTCAGCTATCTGCAGCTAGTGGGTATTCTCTGATAGGAAGTGTCTATGCTGTGTTGTGGTGATGGCAGAGGATTCAAGGCGGACGTCTTGCTAAGTGATTTGTAGCACAGTTGGAAGTGAGAATGGCCTCATTCCTTCGCTATATTAGGGAAACAGTCAGATACTTTGAGGATGTGTCAGAATGCTGGAAGAGAGAGACTTGTCTTCCTGTAATCGGAGTGATGTCAACAGAACCATTCTCTCTTCCAGAGCTGTCATTACATCAGCGACAACACACTGCATAACTAGCACTCGAGTTTTATGTGACTATTTTTTAGCTTAGGAAGGAGATGCTTCATTGGTGTGGTGTACTAGTCATATGTATAGCAGATATTATCGGTTTCAACCCAAGACTATTATCAATAAGTCTCCCTTAATTCCACCAAATAAAGTTGTCAGGTGTATTTTGAAATCTTTAATAATGCTAGTCGACTAATTTATCCCTTTCCCCTCAGGGTTTATAATGTCAAAATACCAGAAGGCACATTTTTTAATTCAAAATGAACTGCGTTCTGGGTGAAATCAGTATGTTTGGGTTCATCCAACATCGAACGGCTCGGATCTGGAACTCCATCTCTGCAGCGATAATGTAGGTTATTTTGCAATTCTTTACTTGTCTTTTTAATGTAGGCCTTTCCGCTTTCATCTTTTGTCCTCTTTTTAATGACTTTATCAAATTAAAAGCACATGATGCTCCCCTTAACTCCTTGTCCTAATACTCCACCACGCTCATTTCACAAAAAAAACAGTGCGGTGAGGTGGAATAGAGGGAGGGAAGAGGGGGAACATCTGTGGCGCAGTGCTAATTATTGGGAAATATCGGATAGAATGGAGTTTGGAATGGATGGCCCTCAGATCCTCTTCCAAGCGCCTGTGCCCGTGGTGGTGTCGCTCTTTTCATCTCCTCCCGCTCTGTTGTTTTACAGAGCCGTGGAGCCGGGCCAAGCACGCCTTTCTGATGTTTATTAAGGAGAAAGAAGAAACTGTCATGTCACGCTTGACAAAAGATGGCCGCCAAGCTCTTTAGAACTACCCGTCCCTTTAAGAGTTGGTGGTGAGAGCATAACATATTTAATGTCCCCCATGCACACAAAAAAAAGAAAACAGAAATGTTTTCATTTTTCTGACCTTTGAGGGAAAGCGGCGGGGAGTGTATAACTCCAGCTTGCCTGTTATTCTTTCCGAAGGTTTTCATTTGATTTGTGTTGGGAAACATGCCGAGTATGTAAGACAGTAATAATGATGGATTTACTTAATAGGGAACCAGTTCATTATTGGTTTATCCTCATCCTATATCGCAGATATTTTATCTCCCTATGCCAGGACAGCCTGAGATCCTCTGGCTGGGCACTGTTTGCCAATCCAAAGTGTAGGTTGAAAACAAAAGGAGACCGGGCATATGCCATTAGGGCCCCTAGACTTTGGAATGATCTGCCAGATGAGATCAGGCTTGCAGATTCAGTGGCTCTTTTTAAATCCCTGCTGAACACACTTCAAAAATATATACTATTAATGTATGATTTCAATGTATAATTAGCTATCTTTTTTTTCATTCTCCATCCTCCTGTCTTTGTTTATTTGTTTATACTTTAATTGTATTATTTTATGATGTGAATCACCTTGTTACCTGTAGGGGAGGGTGTTGTAAGTTGTTCCAAATGGGTAAGTTGAGCCACACAAAATGTATCATTTGTCCATTGGTCATCATTTCATGGTGTCTGTGAAGGAAGAAATCCCATGGAAAAAGTGGTAAGCAAGTTAGGTCCCAAAAACATATTTTCACCAAGTCAATTTAATTTATTGTGTTAGAGGTTTCATGATGCTTGTATCTAAACCAAAGTAGATAACTTTAAGATTATTCTAAACAGTGGTGGAAAAAGTACCCAATTGTCATACTTGAGTAAAATTAAAGATACCTTAATAGAAAAGGACTTAAGTGAAAGTCACACAGTAAAATACTAGTTGGGTAAAAGTCTAAAAGTATTTGGTTATAAACATACTTAACATACGTATCAAAAGTAAATGTAATTTCTAAAATATACATAAGTATCAAAATTGAAAGTGAAAGTATAAATCATTTAACATTCCTTATATTAAGCAAACCAGACGGCACAATTTTCTTTTCTTTTTTAAAAAATACACTGCATTCGGAAGGTATTCAGACCCCTAGATTTTTTTCACATTTTGTTACATTACAGCCTTATTCTAAAATGTATTCAATTATATATTTTCCTCATCAGTCTACACACAATACCCCATAATGACAAAAAAAACCTGTTTTTTATCAATTTTAGCAAATGTATTAAAATGTAAAACTAAAATTCCTTTCCTATGACACTCGAAATTGAGCGACAGGTGCATACTGTTTCCATTGATCATCCTTGAGATGTTTCTACAACTTGATTGGAGTCCACCTGTGGTAAATTCAATTGATTGGACATGATTTAGAAAGGCACACACCTGTCTATATAAGGTCCCACAGTTGACAGTGCATGTCAGAGCAAAACCAAGCCATGAGGTCAAAGGAATTGTCCGTAGAGCTCCGAGACAGGATTGTGTTGAGGCACAGATGTGGAGAAGGGTACAAAAAATGCATGCAGCATTGAAGGTCCTCAAGAACACAGTGACCTCCATCATTGTTAAATGGAAGAAGTTTGGAACCACCAAGACTCTTCCTAGAGCTGGCCGCCCAGGCAAACTGAGCAATCGGGGGAGAAGGGCTTTGCTAAGGGAGGTGACCAAGAACCCGATGGTCACTCTGGAAGAGCTCCAGAGTTCCTCTGTGGAGATGGGAGAACCTTCCAGAAGGACAACCATCTCTGCAGCACTCCACCAATCAGGCCTTTATGGTAGAGTGGCCCGACGGAAGCCACTCCTCCACATGACAGCCCGCTTGGAGTGTGCCAAAAGGCACCTAAAGACTCTCAGACCAAGATTCTCTGGTCTGATGAAGCCAAGATTGAACTCTTTGGCCTGAATGGCAGGCGTCACGTCTGGAGGAAACCTGGCACCATCCCTACGGTGAAGCATAGTGGCGACAGCATCATGCTGTGGGGATGTTTTTCAACAGCAGGGATTGGAAGACTAGTCAGGATCAAGAGAAAGATGAAGGGAGCAAAGTACAGAGCGATCCTTGATGAAAACCTGCTCCAGAGCACTCAGGACCTCAGACTGGGGCAAAGGTTCACCTTCCAACAGGACAACGACACTAAGCACACAGCCAAGACAATGCAGGAGTGGCTTAGGGACAAGTCTCTGAATGCCCATGAGTGGCCCAGCCAGAGCCCGGACTTGAACCCGATCTAACATCTCTGAAAATAGCTGTGCATCAACGCTCCCCATCCAACTTGACAGAGCTTGAAATGATCTGCAGAGAAGAATGGGAGAAATTCCCTAAGTACAGGTTTGCCAAGCTTGTAGCGCCATTCCCAAGAAGACTTGGACCTTACGATGCTGTAATCGCTACCAAAGGTGCTTCAACAAAGTACTGATTTTTTTGTATTTTTAATCAATTTGCAAAAATTTCTAAGAACCTGTTATTGCTTTGACATTGTGGTGCGTTGTGTGTAGATTGATGGGGGGGGGGGGACGACTATTTAATCAATTTTAGAAAAAGGCTGTAACATAACAAAATGTGTGAAAAGTCAATTGGTCTGAATACTTTCCGAATGCACTGTATACAGTTTGCCAGGGGCACACTTCAACACTCAGGCATCATTTACAAACGAAGCATGTGTTTAGTGAGGCCGCCAGATCAGAGGCAGTAGGATGACCAGGGATGTTTTCTTGATAAGTGTGTGCATTAGACCATTTTCCTGTCCTGCTTAGCATTCCAAATGTAACGAGTACTTTTGGGTGTCAGGGAAAATGTATGGAGTAAATAGTACATTATTTGCCTGAGGACTGTAGTGAAGTAAGTTTTCAAAAATATAAATAGTAAAGTACAGATACCCCAAAAAGTATTTAAGTAGTACTTTTAAGTATTTTTACTTAAGTACTTTACACTCAATCAATCAATCACATTTTTACATTAGCAGATGTCACAAAGTGCTATACATAAACCCAGCCTAAAACCCCAAACAGCAAGCAATGCAGATGTAGAAGCACGGTGGCTAAGAAATACTCCCTAGAAGGGCAGGAGCCTAGGAAGAAACCTAGAGAGGAACCAGGCTCTGAGGGGTGGCCAGTCCTCTTCTGGCTGTGCGGGGTGGAGATTATAAGAGTACTTGGCCATTTAAGGCCAGATTGTTCTTCAAGATGTTCAAATGTTCATAGATGACCAGCAGGGTCAAATGATAATCACAGTGGTTGTAGTGGGTGCAACAGGTCAGTACCTCAGGAGTAAATGTCAGTTGGCTTTTAGTCACCGAGCATTCAAAGGTCGAGACAGCAGTTGCGGTAGAGAGAGAGTCCAGAACAGCAGGTCCGGGACAAGGCAGCGCGTCTGGTGAACAGGTCAGGTTCCCAAGCTGCAGTCAGTTGAACAGTTGAAACTGGAGCAGCAGCACGACCAGGTGGACTGGGGACAGGGAGGAGTCATCAGGCCAGGTAGTCCTGAGGCATGATCCTAGGGCTCAGGAAGGGGAGGGAGAGAGGTAGGGAGCATACTTAGATTCACACAAGGACACCAGATAAGACAGACTGACCCTAGCCTCCCTAGAATAGATACTGGAGACTGTCGGGGGGTCTCTGTAAACTTCAATATGATGTCCTAAACCTAGCATGAAAGTGCATTCTTGTACTGCAAGGTATTATCGCTGGGATATGAGGTAACAGCAGGGCCTGGACTTTGTTAAAATTGTTTAATAAAGTACAAAGTGTTTGTTAGGTGTTAAGCCTTTGTTAAAAGAAGCATACAATTATTAAAAGACGAACAAGTGATTGTGTTGAATTGTTTTCGGGAGAAAAAATTGACATGATTTTAAAAAGGTAGTGGTAATATTTAATTCAGTACAGCTGAAGGTGTACAGTAGGTGGCTTAATTTACCCTATCCAGTGGCTCCAGTTACCCCATACCAGCGGTAAGTTGTGCCACTTTTTCTGGACTATGTTTTCAAAACTGTAATGTTTACTTGAATTCTGATTATTTCCAGGGATACACAACATCCTGAAATATATGTTGATATCTTTATTAGAAAGAAAACTATATTTCCCTTGACTGAGTGATGTTGAATGTCAAAACAAAATTCTCAACTTACCCCACTCTCCCCAATTGAAAAGCATTATTATTATTAATATTGCGGCATATGAAACATAATGTGGTCAAATTATCCACAGGCCTAACATCGGCATGAAACGCTTGCTAAGGTATAGTAATAACAAGTCATAACAGAGGAAACTGGGGTAAGATTGTTGACGCTCCACATAAGGCTTATGTGTCCTCCTGCCAAGGTTAGCCTTAAACAGCATGTGTTTGGATATCAATTGTGCAACGTGATATTGAGTACTACTTACTTTCATTTACTCTGGATGGCTTTGTGTGACTGTGTACCACCCACATAACATAACCTGGATTCAAATGTACTGTAGCTTGACAGGAACATTTTTGTTAGCGCCGTACACAGTACATCTGAAAGAAAATGACCAAATATACTTCAGGGTATATAAAAGAAATATGGCCTGTATTTGCACTCTATTATTGACACTTGCTGTGGAAAAAGACTACCCAGAACTACATGGCAACAGGCAAAATTCTTGCAAGAAACACAGTATCAATAGTCATAGCATGAACAAGGAGACGTTTTCTTTTTATACATGTACTATTTTACCATGACCATATCGACCTTATCAATCTCTATTATCACATAGCCAACCCCATGAAAGCCCATATTACTGAATGAAAAAACCCAATGGCGGAGGTAAACACAGGGTTATGCCATCTAATTTAGGAATGTAGGCTTAATCTGTTTCTATCCGCTACAGGTTTGTTTTCACGCTACTGTTAGCAATGGATAGGCATCGTTCGAGTCTGGGGCTGGGTAGTGTTTTCTGGAAGCTAGCAGGCTGGGTGGCCAAAGGGAATGGCTACTTATCTGCGACGCTCAACAGCTACCTTTATGAGACAATCTGTGGCATGACCCCCTTATTGCTGCTCTTTATTGCATTAGATGCCCAGAGCCGGAGATTATGTTCACGTTTCGTACGTCGTTTTATTAGTCCTAAACGGCTCTGAGAATAAGAATGTTTTTACACCCCGTGTGTGGATGTAAATTCTTGTCTGTTCAGCAGCTGAAGGCTGTTTATACTTTCATGGCTAATTAGAACACCTCACTCGGTATTCTGGGAGATTATCACACTCCGTTCTCATTCATCAATATGTATCAAGCTTCCGAAAGTTTAGATTTGGGTGGGCCACGCTGCTAGTACTTATATTTTCTCAAGTTGGGTTTGGGCGTATACCATGTTTCCTGACAGGTTGACGCGGGCAAGGAATATCGAAAGCTTTAAAAAACACAGTCAGGGAATATTTGGTAGGATAAGAAATACTTACGATATACCACTACATCATACATTGGACCAGGTTCCATATCAAAATGCCCTGGATCGTGTTAGTGTAGAGGGCCAAATTCAGGATCTCTGTTCATGTATGTGGTGTGAGTGTGACCTCCACAGCCATACCACGATATGGACACACACACACACAGAGAGAGAGAGGGCTCCATTAACAAACCATATGGCCACAATCCCACAAGCAGACCTCTCCTCCTGGCCCAATTGGCCTTCACATGCAGGCAGCCCCGTTGGAGCTTCCCCATTCTAAGAGCTTAAATAAACACTGTGCACATACTTTATGGCCAATGTATAATACAGTCTTGTAAACCTACAAGGTTTCCAATCTAATGAATAGCATCGACAGTGAACATCAAATGGCAAACGTAGGTCACAGAGAAGACTGACAATGCCAAACCAATTAAGAGGTACTTTTAAGGTATGGGAAACAATGCTCTGTTGAATCTCAGTTGGCAATCATGGCCCTCATTTGATAAAAGCATTTCAAAAGTAGCAATCTGGATTATAACAAAGTGGAGCAGCGACCAAAGACAATCAGGAGAAACATGCCGGCCTGCGGAGAAAGAAAGGGGGGTGGACACAGTTGATATTGGACGTTTTTTTGGGAAAAGGACAATAACGTTTGGTTTTCATAACCACTAATGTTGTGTGCAAAAAACCCTGCTCTCCTCCAAAATATCCCATCAGAGATTTCTTCTCTTGGCGTCAGCCATGTGTATTTGGTGAGAGGTCAGTCAAGGAGAGGAGAAAGAAGCTAGAATTCTGTTCCCTTGCCTCGTAATCTACCGCTATGTTAGAGCTTCTTGTAAAACGCTCCAGAGAAAGCCTTCACATTGGCAGTGAATAATTTGATTTGTAGGGTAACTACTTTAGCAGCTAAGAATAGCACCTGCGGCATTCTGGGTAGCGCAACTGGTTAGCACATGGTTCAGGCTCCCCAGTCAAGCCGCAGTCGAGGTTCCCACAGTTCCCACCACATGGCTCATGCCTGCTTTGGTGTACGGAGCAGATTTAGATGAAGGCTCAGTTTGGAAAGCATTGGAACAAGACATAAAGGCTGTTATGTGCTCCTGCTGGTGTCTACTTAGCCTTGTTTGCCAGGGCATAGAATGAGACTACCGTCTACCTACGAGAATATGCAGCATTAGGTTTAGGCCTAGTAGAGGATAGAGCTGAGAGATACACACGGGGGGGGGGGGGGGTGTTTGCTACGGTGCGGCAAATCAGAGCAGGTGGTCTGTCCAGTTGAAGTGTTCTACAGTCTAATGCTTGTAGATAGAAACTGTCTTTGAACCTGTTGGTATCAGACCTCATGCTCCGATACAAACTGCCCAACAGTAAGGGAGTGAACAATTTGTGGCTAGGGTGTGTGGGCACCTTGATGATGCTGCAGGCCTTCCTCAGCCACCATTTTGAGTAGATGTCCTGGATGGATGGATGGATGGGAGCACGGTCCCAGTGTTGTACTGGTCCATCTTCACCACCCACTGGAGGGCCTTGCAGTCATGGACGAAGCAATTCCCATACTAGGCCGTGAGTTTGACGTGGCGATAGTCATTTGGGCACCTTGTTTTTCTTGGGCACTGGGATGATGGTGGTCTCCTTGAAGCAAGTGGGGACTACAGCCTGGGACAGGGACAGGATGAAGATGTCTGAAGACGCCCGACAGCTGGTCAGCACACACTCTGAGGACGCAGACAGGGATGCCATCTGGGCCAGCGGCTTTCGAGAGTTTTCCTCACGTCAGCCTAGGAAAGCGAACGCATCTGGTCGCCAAGAGCAGCGAGAGTCTTCCTGGATGGTTTGGTATTGTCTGCCTCAAATTGAGCATAGAATTGTATTTATTTATTTCACCTTTATTTAACCAGGTAGGCAAGTTGAGAACAAGCTCTCATTTACAATTGCGACCTGGCCAAGATAAAGCAAAGCAGTTCGACACATACAACAACACAGAGTTACACATGGAGTAAAACAAACATACAGTCAATAATACAGTAGAAAAATAAGTCTATATACAATGTGAACAAATAAGGTGAGATAAGGGAGGTAAAGGCAAAAGGCCATGGTGGCGAGGTAAATACAATATAGCAAGTAAAACACTGGAATGGTAGATTTGCAGTGGAAGAATGTGCAAAGTAGAAATATAAATAATGGGGTGCAAAGGAGCAAAATAAATGAATAAATAAATACAGTAGGGGAAGAGGTAGTTGTTTGGGCTAAATTATAGATGGGCTACGTACAGGTGCAGTAATCTGTGAGCTGCTCTGGCAGCTGGTGCTTAAAGCTAGTGAGGGAGATAAGTGTTTCCAGTTTCAGAGATTTTTGTAGTTCGTTCCAGTCATTGGCAGCAGAGAACTGGAAGGAGAGGCGGCCAAAGGAGGAATTGGCTTTGGGGGTAACCAGAGAGATATACCTGCTGGAGCGCGTGCTACAGGTGGGTGCTGCTATGGTGACCAGCGAGCTGAGATAAGGGGAGACTTTACCTAGCAGGGTCTTGTAGATGACCTGGAGCCAGTGGGTTTGGCGACGAGTATGAAGCGAGGGCCAGCCAACGAGAGCGTACAGGTCGCAGTGGTGGGTAGTATATGGGGCCTTGGTGACAAAACGTATCTGTTAAACTCGTCTGGGAGGGAGGCTTCGGTGGGCACCACACAGCTGGATTTGCCTTGTAGTCCTTGATAGTCTGTGGTCCTAGCCACATGTGTCATGCGTCGCGAGTAAATGGGAGATGGGTGGTGTAAAGCTCACCAATTCCAGTCCTGTCATGACAAGTGGTTGAAATTCTAGCTTCACCGTTGAAATAGCAGAGGATTTTCACACAGTTCGTTTAGCTTCAGCTATAGAGGCAGAGTGAAAATGTATATCATAAAGCCTTTCCTAGATAGAAAATGTCCTGTGTTCTGTTTTGTGGAGAGTGCAACATTATACTGTATGTTGATCAGTCTTTTTCATTGTGTGACAATGTGCAGAAGCGGTTTAGAATTCATTGTGTTTATATGAATGAATGATAAATCAAGTGCCTGGACTGTTTGAAAGCAAAGCAAAGCATTCCTGCCCTGTAAAATATACACTGTGATACAGTGCAGAACACCTGCCAATAATGCATTGCTTTTAAACGTGCATGGATTAATAACCTTTCCCCAAGTAGCTTAGCTAATACACATTGTTAAATGTTTCCATGTATCCAATATCTCCTCTCCAAAGCAACTGAATGTAAAAAATATATATATTTAATATTTATTTATCTAGGCAAGTCAGTTAAGAACAAATTCTTATTTTCAATGACGGCCTATACCGGCCAAACCCGGACGACGCTGAGCCAATTGCACGCCGCCCTATGGGACTCCTAATTACAGCTGGTTGTGATACAGCCTGGATTCGAACCAGGGTGTCTGTAGTGACGCCTCTAGCACTGAGACAGATTCCTACAATATCTCTTACAATTTGTGGTTATCAGGATCCCTCCATTAAATTGAGTAGATTTAGGAGACTCTTCTTGTCTTTTGAGTTGCTTGGACACTCCAGTTCTCAAGTACAGTCCTATGCAGTTGTTATATTATGTGAACAGAGGGACATGAATGCATGGTGATACAGTATACAGTATATTGTTCCATCAACATGTTTGCCTGCATTTTATGTCCTTTCCATTTTGCACTCTATATGACCCTCTCTACGAATGAAACTATTAAGATAGATATCACGCCAGCAGGGTGTATTTAGGGGAAGATGCCAGATATGAGAAGTTTTGTTGATACTCAGCAGAACTACAGAGGACACATTGTTGACTGACTTAAACAATGACGAAAAATGGAAACAATTAAGAATTTGGGCAAAATGAATTGCAAAACAGACATTTACGATTCCACGCAACATTTACAATCATTTCACACACATCTGAAATAAACATATTTTTCAAACATGTGTGGTCAAGTAGTTAGCATCTTGAATCACTGTTTCCCAACACCCAGTCCTCCAGTTCTGGCTGCTGCAACCTGGTTTCAGAGCATTTCGTATATTTCTGTATCCAAATCCGAGACACTTCATTTAGTATGATGTGTTACGTTTCATATGGTATGCATTAATTTGTGGATGTCCATCACCCATTTCGCGTGGTATGTTACGAATGACAATTCATATTATATGTTGCGAATTTGCAAACGTACTATATGTTACGAATTTTAGC
Organism: Salvelinus fontinalis; assembly: GCF_029448725.1. Classification (NCBI taxonomy): domain Eukaryota; kingdom Metazoa; phylum Chordata; class Actinopteri; order Salmoniformes; family Salmonidae; genus Salvelinus; species Salvelinus fontinalis. The sequence continues at coordinate 40,265,704 of NC_074694.1, forward strand.
TAGGTGGCTAATGTTAGCTAAGTTAGGTGTTAAGGTTAGGGTTAAGTTTAGGAGTTAAGTTAAAGGGTTAAAGTTAGGGTTAGCTAAAAGGGTTAAGGTTAGAGGAAGGATTGAGTAACATGCTAAGTAGTTAAAATTAGCTAAAATAATTTAGCTACAATGCTAAAGTTGTCTGTGATGAGATTCGAACTCGCAACCTTATACGTCCACCCCGACCAACCACCCTACTTTCGTTTTTTTGCCTTATGTAACCTTCTGTCTTATGTAACCATACCAAACATAGCATACTAATTTGAGTGTCCTGGATTTACATTTACTATGTTATGTCTAGTCTATGAGACCAGGTTGAGTCCTGGGCAGCTAAATGTTTTGTTTATGTGGCTCAGACATTCTCCTATAAAATATCCACCCATCCTTTCTCGCTGCTGGCGGCCCACAATCTGGAGAGCGTCTGATTGTTATTCAGGTCCTCGGCTGCTATCGATAAAGCAGTAAAAAAAGCACTGGAGCCCGGGTGTTCTATTCAGAAAGCCAGAGAGATCTAAATGAGGACTGTGAGCGGCAGGGACGGAGGCAAGGTAGTAATCAGAGTTGGCTCTGGGGTGAACACGGGACCGTTTTTCACCAGCGTGACGACAGAAGGGAAGACATGGAGACACATGGACAGAGTCTTTGGGAGAGCGGTGTCCAGTCCACTAAATCACTGTGCCAAAGCTAGAAGTTCATCAACAAAGATAACAATCTCTCTTTTTGACAGGTTTTATGCTGTTTGTTTGTTGTGGCCCCTGAAAGGAGCATTTCAGCTATAATGAATCATCTTGATCGTTATTGGCATGGTTTTGAAGCCGGTTGGATGGCTCCCTTTATTCCAACCCTGATGTAGGGTTTCAATAGGCTTGAAGCTAGAAGGAAACCATCAAACATCTCATTATGACCATAGCTCAGTTCCCAAAATGAGTAAGAGAGGAGACAATGTGTCATGAACAGTACTATTTTACCAGAATGTGTGTAAAAGTATAATTTTTCACGCAACACACCCTGGTTGGCCTGCCTGTGCATGTCTGCTGTGTTCTTAAAAGGACTCCCAATAGGAGAACATTTCAGTTTGATCAGAGGGCAGTCCTAATCCTATCTGCTTCCTCTGAACAGTTTATTTGTTTATTGTCCCTCAAGAGGGCAGTATTTGTACAATTGAGCCTCCATGCATCCATTATTCTGCCTTAGGAGTTTAGTACAACTACCACATGTAGTATAACCCAAGAATTAAAGCAATTTTAGTACTTTCGAAAGTCTAGCAACTTTGCCACCAGGCATGCCAGCTAAGATAGTAAGACAAACTACACTAACTTGATTGATAGCCTGAAATGGCTTGGTAGTGAGTTATGAGGTTTGGAGATTGGGAACCGATCTAGCTGTCTAGCTAAAGCCAACTTAACAAAAATTGCCAGGTGGCTAGTATTATAACCTGGTTATAACCATGTACTTTTGGTCATGTAATGTAGCTTGATCAAATTAATTTACAAGCATACCCCCTGTGAGTCTTGCCTATCACCGGCAGCTAACATCCAATCAAATGCTGTGTGTTTCACTCTCTCCTCTTCAACAGATGATACTGTCTGCAAGCATTAGAGCATATCTTTGCTCCATGGTGCATCTTGGAAAGAACCATTTACTTGGGAGAATAGGGGGTTACTCTTTGCCTGGTCCCGGTAGTGTGCCCCCCCCCCCTCTGCACAGATAATGTTTTAATATATATAAATCATTATGATAAAACGTGGTCTTAAAAATGAAGTTAAGTAATTAATTTAACATCTGAAAAATGTATTTAAAAAAATAAATACAGGCTATATATGATTTATTTTTAATTACATAAACAAACAAAATATCAGGCAGCAGGTGCCCTTGTGCCCCATATGGGCATGACACCTCTGCAAATCCAAAGGCTGTGATTTTCAAGGATGCCAAGAATTTGTCTGGGTCCATCTTTTCCATCCTTATTATCTTATTGAAACCAGGATGGGACTCCACGTGTCATTCTCAGTGAATAAAAAAAACAGTGATAATGAGTTAATGAGATTGTTTGATGATGAATGGTGTTACATTTTTATAGATACTTTTTCGGCTGCAATAAATGTTTGAAGTTAGTCAATAGCCAAGTTAGTCAATAGTCTATTAATTCAAAAGCAGATACACGAGCATACAATAAAAAAGCAATAAAATAAATACTATAAAACAAGCAAGTACTATTGTAAATAGACTGTTGCGACCTGTCAACGTGTACGAATTTCACAATTTTGCATATTTTTTTACAACACAAAATTGCGCCAGCTATCAAACACATTGTCTATGATGGAGGGGGAACCAGTCTCGCCATAAAACATCACTCAATGGTCATCGAGACTGCGCCCTGCATCACTCCAAACAATACCACATCAAAACAACTGGAATATTTTAGAGACACGTACATATTGCATGAATCACGAAGGAAAAATGAGGCAATACAGGAACTAGATGCGCTGTCTCCCTCAAACCAACCAACCCAAAACCCGCACGCACCTCTCTTGGCGCGCGCACATGCACCTCTCCAGTTTCAATGAATTTGGCGGGGGCAGGACCCCTCCCACTTCGTGTAAGCACTCAATTGTCAGTTTTGACGAACGCCGAGGTACTTAAATAGCGTCAAGGTTTCTTGTATGGGAGGAATTGGTCAACTTGTCACAGAGCGCATGTTACCCATAGTTTTTTCCAGCTCCGCAAATCGATAAGCATGCAGGTGTCTCTCGCGCTCCTTGTCTCCAGCACGGTGCTGCTGCTGCTACAGGGATGTTGTACCTTCGTGCAAGGATGGAGGGTGCTAAAAAACGATGCTACAGAGATCGTACCAGAATATACTGAAGACATACAGCCTCCCGGGGAACCAATACTGCAAGCTTCTAATAATAACAATAATACAATGAATCGACCAAAACACGGGGGAAGGAGATCATCAGCAAACACAGCCTCCTATAGTGAGTATACATTTTTACGTTGTCTGGTAGCCTACATAGCTAGAAGGAATAGAGGATGTCCATATTCAAGGCGCATTATGAATACTTGTAATAATTAATTGCTTTACTTGTGAGACACTCGTAGCCTACAATGTGAGATTGGTAGAGAGAAACGATGTCTCTGTGTGGGTAATCTTTCATCAATTTAATTGAATACGTTGGGATATTGTTTAATCAATCTAACAAATATTTACTCTAACAATTTACTCTAACACTCGAATTTACTCTAACACCGAGTTCGATTTATTCGTAGGATACTTATATCAAATCGAGGAGTTTGAAATAAACTGCGTGGAATAGTGTTAATATCTCCTGGAGATCAATGCGCAATATGCTCAGGTGCATAATGTGCGCAATCACTTAGTGAAAAAAATGCGTTTTCAATTTGTGGTAAACGGTTTGACAATATCTAATAACCTGTAATGTTACGCATGTGAGATAAGGCATTATTTCTCAAGCACTGAGTTTCTGGACCGTCAGCACTGTTCAAAGAGCGCGAACTGCTCATTTCCCAGCATAGCGTCTCATCCTTTAGGCACGGGTTACTTCGTTTCTGTCAATGTGCAAGACCACACAAGACCTTTTAATCATAAAAAATGCGCACGGTATTGATTAAAATATCAATGTAGCCTACAGTCTCTGGAGAATAATGAAACCTCACCTGTGTGGTTTATGTCGATCATTATGCCAAGAAACCCTCCAAAGACCACCCAGAATATACAATAATGTTTCATTTATGAAAGTGCCCGAGAAGTGCTACTTCCTGTATGTAGAATAGTTAATAGCAATATCATGAGTAATGCCTCAACCCTCAGTGGCTGTTTTAAATTGCAGCTTTCTCTGCTGATGCATTAGACTGGAACAGCTGTACTGTTCAATGGAGGAAGCCGGATTGCGGTTAGATGAATGCTATGCCAAGGCTGATAGGGCAATATGTCACAGACACATAATATGCCCGTGGTTTCATCCTCACACAATCTGAAGAGCTGCACTTATGAGAGATCAGGGTTTTCACTCGATCCTTGGTGCTATTTCCCTCTCTTTTATACAACGAATTAGTTCAGGTCTGCCTTATGCCATAACTATTTAATTGCAACATCATGTGTCCAAATAGAAAATCCAAGAGTTTCTGCTCTTAGGGGATTTCTTCAGGGTATTTGGAAATTGCAACACTGTGATAGAGAATGAGTCCCACCTGTGGCCAGTAAAGGTTATGCTGTAGTCATGCTGATTTTCACAGAGGAAATATCTCTGATTGCCTTGTATCATGGATTCAAGATGCACAATGTCATTCTTTCCCAGTTTTCTCCTAATCTAATCATGTCACTTCAAATCTAAAAGAAGTTGTGCGAAGAGTAAAAATGACAAATGTTGTGATTAGGATATAAAATACTGTAATGATGGATGAGATACATTTCACATAATACTTGAAATCGATAAACAACAGATACATATGTAGGATATTCATTTGAGACCATTTGCTACAGAGGGGAAATAAACCTGCACCAACATGAAATGTCATTTATTATATAGATTATAATTAATGGGCTTGATATATTTTTCGTAAGGGGAAGTCAAGTCAGAAATGTCAAAGTGGAAATTATAAACTTCAGAAGGCTTTTTAAACCTCAAATACACCATGCATATTACATTCCTTGCACCAGGGCGGTCAGATTAAGATCCTACACCTGTAGCTTCGTGGTGGGGTAGGAAGAACACACGTCTTTCTAAATCTCCTCTTATACTGAGCAATATCCATCAACCCGAGAGAGAGAAATAATCATCTATTGGGTCATATTATATGCGATAGGGGTCTTTCTCATAGGCCTATCTGCCTTCCTCTGGGAGTACCATATCTTCCCATGATTCTTCCCATGGTCCCCAGTGGAGTCATTGAGGCAGAGAGGGTGACCTCTGTCTGGCTCCCCTCCAGGACAGTCCATCCCTGGTCCCTGGGCCCAGCAGTCAGCACACTGGGAGAGACCTGAGAACAGGAGAGAGACCTTATGCTGTGGCCTGCCCGACCAGCCGAGCCACAAAATAACACCAGATCAGGTTCTCCGAGGGGAGGGAAAAGTCATCCTTCCATGAATCCTTTTTTATTGCCTTTTTTTGCAAATGAGAAGCCACAGAAGAAAACAGATGCATCTCAAGAGTGTATAATTTCTTAAACCGTCCTCTGCCATTCTACACGCCACATAGAAAAAAGAGGACAATAACTCATGCATAGGGCTGTTGAAAAGGCCATGGCCAACATGTTGAATGACCAATTATGCACTGAATATGCTTTCTCAAGTCTTTTGGTACATTTGTCTCATTTCCAATTGTCAAATGTTGTATTTAGGAATGACAACAAGCATTTAGAGAAAGTTTCCAATCTTCACATCCTTTTTCCGGAGGGCCTGTTTTGTGTATGCCAGCTTTTGTTTCCGATTTAAATCTCCATTATGTTTGATTGAGCTGTTTAATAGCATTCTGGTCTGGATTTACTATCAGCTGATTGCTGCCAGCTGGAATTCCACATCCAACCTCATTGTCAGGCAACAGTCATTATCAGATCATGCATCAACGTTAGTGTTCAGTTGCAACTTATTTTTTCCCCCCTTATACTGAGCCCTTACCCAAACATGGGGACAACATTGATTTTGAATTCGATTTGTATATCAACATTGCATTTATTTAATTACCATTCAAATTTGTTGTAAAAAGTGCACTCTGCGTTAAGAAATTCGAAATGTTATGTTTATGAGTTTATGAGTTTATGAGTTTATGAACATTTCCGATGAATTAAATAGAGACTCATATTCCATTTCCCAGCCCAACTCCACGCATGCAATCAAACCAAGTTCTTAGAATAAACAAATAACATTATACGCACAGTGGGAATCATACTTTTGACACTGACACACACGTACTTTTGCCATTGACATATTCAGCACGTCTCACAGAGACACAGCTCTCAAGCTCTCTGCTCTTGAACAGTTAAATGGAAGATTGTTTCCTCGAGTCGGTCCGACTTCAAAGTGTTTGGTTTGGAGGGATGCCACAGATTGTGTAACCTTGATATCCTCCTCTTCACCCCAGGTGCCTCGGAGCTGAGCTGCAGGGAGCTGCGCTCCACCCGTTACATCACTGACGGCTCCTGCCGCAGTGCCAAGCCCGTCAAGGAGTTGGTGTGCTCGGGTCAGTGCATGCCCGCCCACCTCCTACCCAACTCCATCGTGCGCGGCAAATGGTGGCGGAGCAGCGCTTCCGACTACCGCTGCATCCCGGCCCACTCCCGAACCCAGCGGGTGCAGCTGCAGTGCCCCAACGGCAACAGCCGGACTTACAAAATCCGCGTGGTCACCTCCTGCAAGTGCAAGCGCTACAGCCGCCACCACAACCAGTCAGATGCCAAGGAGGCCTCCTCTTCGCCCGAGCCCCGGCGCAACAAGAAACGCACTCGGCTGCCCGGGGGTCAGGGCAAGAGCAACACCCCGGCGCTGGTCAGCAACTCCTACTGAGGATTCCTTCCCTTCTTCCGTACAAATGCAGAGACCAAAGTAGCACGCTCACTCATACACACGCACATGTCACACACAGCCCGACACAGCTCCTTCATTGGAAGAGGGAGATTAAGAGACATTTTTCAACAAAAAAGGGATTTGTTAAGCTGTTTGTTGGACTGGCTTGACATGCGTTTTCTCACCAGACAGGCACTGTAGATTTTGCAGCCTATTTTCAAACATATTTCAGAACTTTTGATTTGCATCACCAAATGAGTCAACAGACTATGCCAGGGAAGGCCATGTGACTGGCCAGTTCATAGATAACGGCCTCTGACTCAGGCACAAGCAGAATCTACCTTAGCCACAGCAAGAGGTGCACCTAAACTCAAAACCCACCTGTGAAAACACCCAGCGGGCAGGCTACACTGCTTGATAGGCCTATAGGGTTGAAAGGTGTCTCTATGCTGTAACTGGTTCTAATCCATCTGTTCCATGGCTGTGTGTACTGTACCGTAGCAGCACGTGGTAGCCCTGGGGCTTCAGGCTCTGGAAGTGGGCTGCTGACAGGCCTGAGAGGCCCTGGCCTCGACCGCAGACCACGCAGTCGCATGACAACCCGGGCAGCAACTCACTCACCAGGAGCCTCCCAGGGCCCTCCTCGCTCCGTAGCAGCCTTACAGGAGCTGTCAGTTAGGGCCCCTGGCCCAGTGGCCCTAGAGCCCTTGTGAGAGAGGGAGAGTGAGAGAGGGGAAATGGTTGTGTCAGCAGTCCAAGACCAGGGTCCCTTCGGTCAAACAGGCAACTGGGCATTCCTGTGACTCGTCTTAATGACTAAATGAGCCCATTCCTGTGTTTAGAATTTCCGCTAGACATGGCTGGTTCCTGTTTGCAGGAATCACACACACACACACAAAAGGTCCACGTGTGGAGGCGGCTCCAGTAATTGTGCCTGTTGTTACCTTCTGGCACAACATTCTCCACTAAACCCACACTGACCGGAAATATTTTGTCAGCAACAAGTAACATTGACGACCAACTAGTCATATCCCTATTCTATTCATTGTGAACCTAGAGTGTGAGGGAGAAAAAAAATATTGTCTTCTCTGACTCTCAGCCCCATTCTCTGAATAGCACTGACAGGAAAGATAGGAATGAGATAAAAAAACGGACTCTCAATCTGAATTGTTTGATATTGGCTGTTGATATCCTGCAGGATGCAGACGGACAGAAATAGACAGAAAGACAGACAGACAGGAAAAAGTTGTGGGTGCCCAGTCAGCCCATGCTGACCACCCATTCCCCCTTTTTCAACCCTTACAGTACTACGGCCTGGCCTGTATTTCATGAAGAATACTCATAACGTTTCCACTTATTGTCCACGTTCCATTGTTCCATTCTCTCATATTGCTTCCTGATTTCCAGTTTTCTAAACTGTACTGACAACGTTTCCGTCTTGTTAAATTGTGTGTTTGAAATAGCAACTGGAAAGGATTTTGTCATATAAGTAGAATTGTCATGTATAGCTTGATTGTACATATTGTTCCTGTCTGGTCTTTTGGCTAAAAGCAGTTGGGGGGGGGGGGGGGGGGGACCTTGCAGACTCAAAGAAATTAACTGCATATTTATTTTTTATTTCCACATGTAAATTATTTATGCAACTTTTTGTAGTAAATGATAGCCATTATTGTCATTTAGAATAATAGTGACTGTCAGATAATAATGAAATGCTGTACAGTACACGAATCAAGTAAAGGCAGATATATTTGAAAGAACTGTGTGTTTGTTATCATTCTTCTCTGAATGGGCCTGCTTTGTCAAGGTCTTTCTCTCTTTTATCTGTACCTGCACGCTAAGCGTACCTCTCACTATGTCTCATGAAAACACATATCGGGCAATTAGGAAGTTGAGGCTTTTGTAGCTCTTTGGAATGTCTGGCCCGGCTCACAAAAGGAGAGCTTTGTTCATAGAGGTGGATACGAGCCATAGAACCCGTCATTTAGCCTGTTTTCTCGCCTACCTCAAGGTCCTAATTTATTCACTGAAAACATTGACAACTACCAACACTTACTGGATCCAGGCACTCCAATGCACCAAATGAGGTGTTTACGATGAGTTTTATGGACCAACGTAATTCGTAATGATTATAACTGCCACCTATTATACTACAGCACTTTAGAAGACCAAATCATGTTAAACTGTAGTAAATACAAAACAGAGAACCGAGTGGAAACGATTTGTAAGTGAGTGCTTGTCATTACCCTTGCCAATGACTAATAATTGATATTCGGTCATAATCAAGCCCTATCCAAGAGAGCAGATATGCCATGCTTTTTAGCTCAAACTACTGGCATCCGACTAAGTTTCCCAGTAATTCAAGAACGGGTACTTAAATGCAGTACATGAGTAGTACCTTAATAGATTGATGCTGACAAAAGCATCTGCCCGTGTTACTGCGTTTATACAGGCCATTACTCCACAATTACCTCGCGTCGACCTCGGTAGGCCCAGGGAACACGAGGGTGTATGGCAGGTCAGACGCGATCAGTTTCCCTTGGGCACGTCATATGTCTACTCTAAAGCAACTTAACTACGCCCACTATGAGGGCCGTCGTTGAGGTTCTTAGCACCAGGTGCAGAAAGTCTATGGGGGCCTCGGCTATTAAAAGAGAGTGCAAAAGCCTCCGATTTGGTCCCCACAAATCAACTTTAGTGGATTCACAGACGGTTCCTGATCGTTTCATGGCATGTACTGGTATAGTGAATATTTATACAACTGACAGGTTTTTATAACCACTGATTCCCACCTCCCAAACTTAGCGAAAGAACTGATATTTACATAGAAACGTAGAAATGTTGTATGATACAAATGAACTTTTAATGATTCCTCTGACAAGATGTTGCATTAAGCCCTTCTTTCAGCTGCCGATTTCTCAGGCTAATCACTTTTGTTAGGCTATGTTGCCGAACAAAAGTGCTTTCTGGACTTGTGCTCTAAACACACTACTACGCTCATCAGCTAAAATGTAAAATACAAACGCAACAATTTCAAAGATTTTACTGAGTTACAGTTCATATAAGGAACTCAGTCAATTGAAATAATCTATGGATTTCACATGACAGGGAATACAGCTATGCATATTTTGGTCACAGATGCCTAAAAAAAAAGGTATGGGCGTGGATCAGAAAACCAGTCAGTATCTGGTGTGGCTACCATTTGCCTCATGCAGTGCGACACCTCTCCTTCACATAGAGTTGATCAAGCTGTTGGTTGTGGCCTGTGGAATGTTGTCCAGCGAAGTTGCTGGATATTGGCGGGACCTGGAACACGCTGTCGTACATGTCGATCCAGAGCATCCCAAACATGCTCAATGGGTGACATGTCTGGTGAGTATGCAGGCCATGGAAGAACTGTGACATTTTCAGCTTACAAGAATTGTTTGCAGATCCTTGCCACACGGGGCCGTGCATTACCATGCTGAAACATGAGGAGATGGCGGCGGCTAAATGATCTTGTCACGGTATCTCTGTGCATTCAAATTGCCATAGATAAAATGCAATTGTCTTCTTTGTCTGTAGCTTATGGCTGCCCATACCATAACCCTACAACCACCATGGGCATGAAGTCGATTATGATGCCAAACTGGAGTCAGATCTAGACCCTGGTAAGGGCAACAAGCACACAGCTGAGTTTCCCTGAGACTGTTTCTGACAGTTTCATCAGCTGTCCCGATGGCTGGTCTCAGACACAGCTGAAGAAGCCGGATGTGGAGGTCCTGGGCTGGCGTGGTGACACGTTGTCTGCGGTTGTGAGACATCTGTGGCATTGTATTGTGTGACAAAACTGCACATTTTAGAGTGGCCTTTTATTGTCCCATAGGTGCACCTGTGTAATGATCATGCTGTTTAATCAGCTTCTTGATATGCCACACCTGTCAATTGGTTGGATTTTCTTGGCAAAGGAGAAAGGCTCACAAACACCGATGTAAACAAATTTGTGCAAAACACTTGAGAGAAATAAGCTTTTTGTGTCTGGGATCTTTTATTTCAGCTCATGAAACACGGGACCAACACTTTACACGTTGTGTTTTATATTTTTGTTAAGTGTATAATGGAATCGTAAAATGTCCCATTTCAACAGTGTGCACAGCATTATTGTTTAGCTTGTGCCAGAATGTTTTTGTAAGATTAGTAACCAATGGCTTAGCAACTGCCAACACAGACTTAACTGATGTCTTGCCAGAGAGCAAATTAAGTAGATTGTATATCACCATATAAAGATGTTTGACTAATACGCATGTCTGCCAGTTGTTGTCTGTATTACTAGAGTAAACGACTCTCTTCTGCTGAACTAGTAATACATGAACGTTAATTAAGTTGAGGAGACAGTCCTAGCATGTGAACAATGTTGGCTTATTCAAATCAAGCTAAGGGCAAGCAATCCTCAAAAACAATCTTTGGCATATTACAATTCCCCTGGTCGGCTTCCTGCGCAATAGCCTAACAACCTCGCGGCCTTCCAAGTAATTTCCCAAGGAGGGATATATTTACTGAGCAGAGAACATTGCTAATGCAATACATGATATTCTGACCGTTTTCAAGGATTATATAAACGTATAATACTATTATGCCCCAGTAATTTCACCTCTGTGTCCCAAGTCAAAGTGCTCCAAGAGCAGATATTATTCCCCAAGTCAAAGTGCTCCAGGAGCAGATATTATTCCCTAAGTCAGACACATATGGACTATGACAGATGTATTTGGAGAGGGATGTTTGTGTTCAACTGACCACACCCTTATCAGGTCATGAGTGCTAATAGCTTAAAAGAAATCGAAACCAGAGGAGCAGCTTGGCACAGACCTGGAACATGGAAAGCAACCAGTCTGACACATTTTTTGTCGTACCTTAGCCAGTTGCTGGAGAAGGAGGATAGGGTTTCAGAAGAGGGCTGAGAGACTAATGTTCAGCGGGGAAGGGGAAGCCAGGGTCAGGGGAGAGGAGAGCAGAGGCGAGCCGGGAGACGTCCTCCCACATTAGCGTCAACATGCTAACATACAGTTGAAGTCGGTAGTTTACATACACTTAGGTTGGAGTCATTAAAACTCGTTTCTCAACCACTCCACACATTTCTTGTTAACAAACTATAGTTTTGGCAAGTCGGTTAGGACATCTCCTTTGTGCATGACATAAGTAATTTTTCCAACAATTGTTTACAGACAGATTAATTATCTTAATTAATTCACTGTATCACAATTCCAGTAGGTCAGAAGTTTACATACACTAAGTTGACTGTGCCTTTAAACAGCTTGGGAAATTCCAGAAAATTATGTCATGGCTTTAGAAGCTTCTGATAGGCTAATTGACCTCATTTGAGTCAATTGGAGGTGTAACTGTGGATGTATTTCAAGGCCTACATTCAAACTCAGTGCGTCTTCGCTTGACATCATGGGGAAATCAAAAGAAATCAGCCAAGAGCTCAGAAAAAAAATTGTAGACCTCCACAGGTCTGGTTTATCCTTGGGAGCAATTTCCAAATGCCTGAAGGTACCACGTTCATCTGTACAAACAATAGTACGCAAGTATAAACACCATGGGACCACGCAGCCGTCATACCGCTCAGGAAGGAGACGCGTTCTGTCTCCTAGAGATGAACGTACTTTGGTGCGAAAAGTGCAAATCAATCCCAGAACAACAGCAAAGGACCTTGTGAAGATGCTGGAGGAAACAGGTACAAAAGTATCTATATCCACAGTAAAACGAGTCCTATATCGACATAACCTGAAAGGCAGCTCAGCAAGGAAGAAGAAGCCACTGCTCCAAAACCACCATAAAAAAGCCAGACTATGCTTTGCAACTGCACATGGGGACAAAGATCGTACTATTTGGAGAAATGTCCTTTGGTCTGATGAAACAAAAATAGAACTGTTTGGCCATAATGACCATCATTATGTTTGGAGGAAAAAGGGGGATGCTTGCAAGCCGAAGAACACCATCCCAACCGTGAAGCACGGGGGTGGCAGCATCATGTTGTGGGGGTGCTTTGCTGCAGGAGGGACAATTATGTGGATATATTGAAGAAACATCTCAAGACATCAGTCAGGAAGTTAAATCTTGGTCGCAAATGGATCTTCCAAATGGACAATGACCCCAAGCATACTTCCAAAGTTGTGGCAAAATGGCTTAAGAACAACAAAGTCAAGGTATTGGAGTGGCCATCAGAAAGCCCTGACCTCAATCCCATATAAAATGGGATTTTACTAGGATTAAATGTCTGGAATGATGAAAAACTGAGTTTAAATGTATTTGGCTAAGGTGTATGTAAACTTCCGACTTCAATTGTATGTAAGCGTCTCTACCCGGGCACGGGACTGGTAGGAGCCAGGATGAGGTTAGGGCTACACATGCCTTCCCTCTACCAGGGCTGAGGAGAGGAGAATGGGGAAGATTGACACACATCTTCTGAGATGGACGGTAGCACAATATGGGTCACAGGCCCGCAATTAGCCATGTAAGCCTCGGCCAGCAGGCAAGAATAAGGAGTGAGGCCAGGGCCGACCATATGTGAGGAGAGGATAACAGGAGGTAGAGAAGGGAAGGAAACAGAGCGGCCAATAAACATTTCCAAACAACCACAGCAACAAAGGCACCGGTGAACGCTCTTGGGAGAGCATTTTTCCGCTTGACTGTGGCTAATTGGACTCGTAATCGAAGCCGAGAAAGCCAAATGAAAATGTGATTTTGTTTGGGCTGGCGTTCTGAGCTGGGTGTTGGGTGCTGGCCCCTGACGCGCTTTGTTTTTGTTAAAGATTACAACGTGTCCAAGTCAAAAAGGCACCCCTCACACTCAATCTCTGTTCTACCAACAAACACATGCCAGAGAAGTGGAGCGCATGTGTTGAGTCTCATATCTAAAGATGGGGGGGGGGGGGGCAGGTAAGGGCCACCGAAACATGTGTGAGGTGTGATGTCACCACCTTTGAGTTATCGCAATGTGTGATGTCATCCTAGGATTTCAAGGAGGTACGTGTGTGTGTGTGTTTCAAGTTTCAAGTTTTTATGTCACATCCACAAGTACAGTTCTTGTATGCTCTAACCCCAACAATGCACCAATCAATAACAATGCAATACTAAAAATAACAAAGTAGAACTAAAACACATGAAATATAAAAATAAGAAAAACACAATAAAGTAAGTGAGCATACTATATATAGGGTCAGTTCCAGTACAATATTTACAACGTGCAGGGATACTGGATCGATCGAGGTAGATATGTATAGGGGTAATGTGACTAGGCATCAGGATATATGATAAACACTGTAGTAGCAGAGTATATAATGATTGTGTATGAGTGGGTGTGTGTAGTCAGTATAAATTTAAAAATCAAATCACATTTTATCGGTCACAAACAGGTCTTTAGCAGATGTTATTGCGGGTGTAGCGAAAAGCTTGTGTTTCTAGCTCCAACAGTGCAGTAATATCTAACAATTTCACAACAATACACACAAATCTATAGGAAAGGAATAGAATTAAGAATGTATAAACATTTGGACAAGCAATGTCAGAGCATAGCCTAAGATACAATAGTATAGAATAGAATACAGTATATACATATGAGATGAGTAATGCAAAACATGTAAACATTAGTAAAGTTACTAGTGTTCCATTATTAAAGTGGCAAGTGATTTCAAGTCTGTGTGTGTATAGGACAGTAGCCTCTAATGTGCTAGTGATGGCTATTTAACACTCTGATGGCCTTGAGATAGAAGCTGTTTTTCAGTCTCTCCGTCCCAGATTTAATGCACCTGTCCTGACCTCGCCTTCTGGATGATAGCGGAGTGAACAGGCAGTGGCTCGGGTGGTTGTTGTCCTTGATGATCTTTTTGTCTTTCCTGTGATATCGGGTGCTGTAGGTGTCCTGGAGGGCAGATCATTTGCCCCCGGTGATGCGTTGGGCAGACTGCACCACCCTCTGGAGAGACCTGGGGTTGCGGGTGGTGCAGTTGCCGTACCAGACGGTGATACAGCCCGACAGAATGCTCTCAATTGTGCATCTGTAAAAGTTTTGAGGGTTTTAGGTGCCAAGCCAAGTATGTGCATATTATGTGTGTGTGAGCAAATGATGGAGTGGGTGTTTGTATGTGTGTTGGAGTATCAGTGTGTGTAGTACATAGTGCCCTGTGAGTGTGCATAGAGACAGAGCAGAAATCTGAATAAAATACAAAGGTCAACTCAGATAATCCGTATATCCATTTTGTTAGCCATATAGTTAGCTATTTAGCAGTCTTATGGCATGTGGATAGAAGCTGTTCAGGAGCCGGTTGGTGTCAGACTTATTGCAACGGTACCGCTTGCCGTATGGAAACAGAGAGAACAGTCTATGGCTTGGGTGGTAACTTGTTGACTTAACTCTAGAATGCCTACTTCAAGTGTTTTAGTACTAGTCTGTAATCTCAGGACTTAACCTATGCCTTTTTTTTAGCGATCTTCTGGGCCTACCTTTCACACCGCCTGATATAGAGGTCCTGGATGGCATGGAGCTCAGCCCCAGTGATGTACTGGGCTGTCCACACCACCCTCTGTAGCGCCATGCGATCGAGGGCAGTTCTATTGCCATACCAAGCAGTGATGCAGCCAGTCAAGATGCTGTCAATGGTACAATACAGTTGTAGAACATTTTGAGCATTTGAGGGCCAATGCCAAACCTTTTTAACCCCCTGAGGGGGAGGTGTGTGTGTGTGTGTGTGTGTGTGTGTGTGTGTGTGTGTGTGTGTGTGTGTGTGTGTGTGTGTGTGTGTGTGTGTGTGTGTGTGTGTGTGTGTGTGTGTGTGTGTGTGTGTGTGCGCGTGTGCCTGTGTTTGAGTGACGGGGTAGTTAGGGGGGGTTATTAAGAATATAAACAGTTGGGAGTGGCTGTTTGTATGTGCTCAACACATTTTGCCCCTGTGGCAACCCCAGGGGCCTGCAGGGAGCTACAATGGTAAGAGTAGATATTGGTCAGCTCCAGAGGGCTAGAGAGGTGAGCCCCTTCAGGAGGCCGTCAGACAACTTAGCCAAGCCACGGTTCGGCCGGACCGAATAACGTAACCAGGCAAAGGTCCTCACCAAGCTAACTGCTGAAGATGACATTGAAGCGTATCAGAGGTTTTTGAGCGCATCGCAGAGAGAGAGCGACGGCCCAAGGAGGACTAGGCTGGCAAAGTGGCCCCCTTTCTGACTGGAGAAGCCTAGAGGGCCTGCAGGGACTTGGCAGTGGCGGGCGTCGACAACTACGCTGCTCTGAAAACTGCCTTCTTGGCACATTATGGGCACAACCTACCAACCCGGGCCCAACGGTTCCACTCCTGGGCCTATGATGGCCACTCCCCTGTAAGACCTCAAATAGCCGAGCTGGCTAGATTATCTAGAAGTTGGCTTACCACTGGGGACAAGCCATCAGCAATAGATCAACTGGTAATGGACATATGTGTAACGGGTGTCTAGTTCTTCCTCCTCCTCAGACGAGGAGAGGAGAGAAGGATCGGAGGACCAAAATGCAGCGGGTTGTGAATACATACTGAATTTATTGAAAGACGAAAACGAAAACACGAAAAAACACTTGAATCAACTACAAAACAAATAAACGATGTAGACAGACCTGACTTGAGAACTTACAAATAGACGAAGAACGCACGAACAGGAACAGACTACATACATGAACGAACAAACCGAAACAGTCCCGTGTGGTGCAACATACACAGACACGGAAGACAATCACCCACAAACAAACAGTGTGAACAGCCAACCTATATATGGTTCTCAATCAGAGGAAAACGTCAAACACCTGTCCCTGATTGAGAACCATATAAGGCTAATTACAAGTGACCTAAACATAGAAACACAAAACATAGAATGCCCACCCGAACTCACGCCCTGACCAACTAAACACATACAAAAATAACATAAAACAGGTCAGAAACGTGACAATATGTATCCGGGGCTTCCCTACTGACACAAAGTGCCTGGTCGCTTTATTAGAAAATCACCAGGTTAGAGCCCAGTAGGGCTGAAGTCAAGGCAGAACCAACGCGTGGTACAAAGTGAGATGGCTATTTGAACCCCGCTTCAAGACAGCCTCCTATTACTGAACCCAGGTCACCCTCGAGGTGGCGACCGGTAGTTAGCGTGGACCAGAGAAGGTGTTACACTTGTGGCCAAGAGGGACACCTGGCCTGGAGCTGCCCGGGAAATGACAAGTCCATGCCGACGGCCAGTCCCGCAGAGAAGACCACCAGAACCTTATGGGAATGGTGTATGATACCCAGCTAGCTCATAACGTTCTCAAAACCATATGTTTCTTAGGTGGGAATTTCAGTATTTCAGCATAATATTGTCTACAGGTTTTCTCATGGTTCTATTAAAAGTAATGTTCTCAAAATGTTCTGAGAACATTAAGAAACAATGTTCTTCTGTGGGATTTTCAGTACTTCAACATGTTTTCCACAGGTTCTATTTAAAGTCATGTTCACAGAACATTAAGAACATGTTCCATAAAAACAAGAAAACTTTAACGTTCATTCCATTCTCACTGTCAAAAAAACTCTCTATACTCTATCTTACGTTTTCAGGTGTTGTCACGTTCCTGACCTATTTCTGTTAGTTTGTTGTATGTGTTAGTTGGTCAGGACGTGAGTTTGGGTGGGCATTCTATGTTTTTTGTTTCTGTGTTGGTTTTGGGTTGCCTGGTATGGCTCTTAATTAGAGGCAGGTGTTTGGCGTTCCTCTAATTAAGAGTCATATTTAGGTAGGCGTTGTCACAGTGTTCGTTGTGGGTGATTGTCTTCCGTGTCTGTACACCACGCGGGACTGTTTACGGTTTGTTCGGTTTGTGTAGCCTATGTTCCTATTCGTGCGTTTTTTCTTGTTTTATGTAAGTACGTCGTCTAGGTCTGTCTACACCGTTTGTTGTTTTTGTTAGTTTAATCAAGTTCGTGTTTCGTTAATAAAATATGTCTTTTCACTACGCTGCGCCTTGGTTCCCTCAATACTCCTCCTCTTCAGATGAAGAGGAGGAGGACTGCCATTACAGAATCACCCACCAAGAATCCAGAACCAAGCAGCGTAATTTGGAGCAACGGGGAAGTATACAGGACTTGTGGAGTTGGGAGCAAATATTTAACGGAGAAGGACCATGGGCTAAAGTGAATCACCGTCCATGGGAACAGCTGGAGGCAGCTCGGAGAGTGGAGGAAAAGAGAGAGAGGAACCGGAGTTATGAGGGAACGCGTCTTGCACGGAAGCCCAAAAAGCCCGTGAGTAACACCCAAAAATTTCTTGGGGGGTGGCTAAGAGGTAGTGGGCCAAGGGCAGGTAGGAGACCTGCGCCTACTTCCCAGGCTTACCGTGGAGAGCGGGAGTACGGGCAGGCGCCGTGTTACGCAGTAGAGCGCACGGTGTCTCCTGTACGAGTGCATAGCCCAGTGCGGGTTATTCCACCTCCCCGCACTGGTAGGGCTAGATTGGGTATTGAGCCAGGTGTCATGAGGCCGGCTCAACGCGTCTGGTCTCCAGTGCGTCTCCTCGGGCCGGCATACATGGCACCTGCCTTACGCATGGTTTCCCCGGTTCGCCTACATAGCCCGGTGCGGGTTATTCCACCTCCCCGCACTGGTTGGGCGACCGGGAGCATTCAACCAGGTAAGGTTGGGCAGGCTCAATGCTCAAGAGAGCCAGTACGCCTCCACGGTCCGGTATTTCCGGCGCCACCTCCCCGCCCCAGCCTAGTACCTACAGTGCCTACACTACGCACTAGGCTACCAGTGCGTCTCCTGAGCCCTGTTCCTCCTCCACGCACTCTCCCTGTAGTGCGTGTATCCAGTTCGGTGCCTCCAGTTCCGGCACCACGCACTAAGCCTCCTGTGCGTATCCAGAGCCCTGTACACACTGTTTCTTCTCCCCCTACTAATCCTGATGTGCTTGCCCTCAGCCCGGTGTCACCAGTGCCGGTACCACGCACCAGGTATAGAGTGGGCTTTGAGAGTCCAGTGTGCCCTGTCCCTGCTCTCCGCACTAGTATGAAGGTGCGTGTCCTTAGCCTGGTGCCTCCAGTTCCGGCACCACGCACCAGGTCTACAGTGCGCCTTATCCGGCCAGAGCCATCCGTCTCCCCAGCGCCATCTGAGCCATCCGTCTCCCCAGCGCCATCTGAGCCATCCGTCTCCCCAGCGCCATCTGAGCCATCCGTCTCCCCAGCGCCGTCTGAGCCATCCGTCTGCAATGAGCCTGCAAAGCCGCCCGTCTGCCATGAGCCTGCAAAGCCGCCCGTCTGCCATGAGCCTACAGAGCCGTCCGCCAGACAGGAGCCGCTAGAGCCGCCCGCCAGACAGGAGCCGCTAGAGCCGCCCGTCAGACAGGATCTGCCAGAGCCGCCAACCAGACAGGATCTGCCAGAGCCGCCAACCAGACAGGATCTGCCAGAGCCGCCAACCAGACAGGATCTGCCAGAGCCGCCAACCAGACAGGATCTGCCAGAGCCGCCAGCCAGACAGGATCTGCCAGAGCCGCCAGCGAGCCATGAGCAGCCAGAGCCGTCAGAGAGCCATGAGCGTCCAGAGCCGTCAGAGAGCCATGAGCGTCCAGAGCCGTCAGAGAGCCATGAGCGTCGAGAGCCGTCAGCCTGCCATGAGCGTCGAGAGCCGTCAGCCTGCCATGAGCGTCGAGAGCCGTCAGCCTGCCATGAGCGTCGAGAGCCGTCAGCCAGCCATGAGCGTCGAGAGCCGTCAGCCAGCCATGAGCGTCGAGAGCCGTCAGCCAGCCATGAGCGTCGAGAGCCGTCAGCCAGCCATGAGCGTCGAGAGCCGTCAGCCAGCCATGAGCGTCGAGAGCCGTCAGCCAGCCATGAGCGTCGAGAGCCGTCAGCCAGCCATGAGCGTCGAGAGCCATCAGCCAGCCATGAGCGTCGAGAGCCGTCAGCCTGCCATGAGCGTCGAGAGCCGTCAGCCTGCCATGAGCGTCCAGATTCGTCAGTCAGCCATGAGCTGCCCTTCAGCCAGAAACGGCTATATACCCAGAACTGCCCCTCAGTCCAGAGCTGTCTCTCTGTCCGGAGCTGCCTTTCAGTCCGGAGTTGCCCCTCTATCATGATCTCCCTCTCTATCTTGATCTACCTCTTTATTCTGATCTATCCCTCTGTCTTGTGCTATCCCTCTGTCTTGTGCTATCCCTCTGTCTTGATCTATCTCTCTGTCCCGGTGCTGTCCCTGTCATTGATGTTACTAAGGGGATTTTGTGGGGGTAAAATGAGGGTGGACATTCTTAGGGGGAGATGGAGGCTAGGATTGATTATGGTGGGGTGGGGACCTCGCCCGGAGCCTGAGCCACCACCGTGGTCAGATGCCCACCCAGACCCTCCCCTAGACTTTGTGCTGGTGCGCCCGGAGTTCGCACCTTATGGGGGGGGGTTATGTCACGTTCCTGACCTATTTCTGTTAGTTTGTTGTATGTGTTAGTTGGTCAGGACGTGAGTTTGGGTGGGCATTCTATGTTTTTTGTTTCTGTGTTGGTTTTGGGTTGCCTGGTATGGCTCTTAATTAGAGGCAGGTGTTTGGCGTTCCTCTAATTAAGAGTCATATTTAGGTAGGCGTTGTCACAGTGTTCGTTGTGGGTGATTGTCTTCCGTGTCTGTGTCTGTACACCACGCGGGACTGTTTACGGTTTGTTCGGTTTGTGTAGCCTATGTTCCTATTCGTGCGTTTTTTCTTGTTTTATGTAAGTACGTCGTCTAGGTCTGTCTACACCGTTTGTTGTTTTTGTTAGTTTAATCAAGTTCGTGTTTCGTTAATAAAATATGTATTTTCACTACGCTGCGCCTTGGTTCCCTCAATACTCCTCCTCTTCAGATGAAGAGGAGGAGGACTGCCGTTACAGGTGTGTTGGCTGTGCCCGCTAATTGGCCACACCTGATCTTATTGAGTACTTGTTTCCTTTGAAATGGGGTATGTTTGAATAAACAAAAATTAGTGTGAGACCTTGTATGACATGGCATGCTAGCTCCATCCTGGTGGCACAGTGGACTGATTCCATGGAGGACAGAAGGTCATAGGTTCAAATCTCACTGATGCTGTGCCACAATAGAAAATAAATGTGCGATGTCACAAAGTATTTATACAGAAATCCAGCCTAAAACCCCCAAAAAGCAAGCAATGCAGACGGTGGCTAGGAAAAACTCACTTGAAAGGCAGGAACCTAGGAAGAAACCTAGAGAGGAACCAGGCTCTGAGTGGTGGCCAGTCCTGTTCCGGCTGTGCCGGTGGTGATTATAAGAGTACATGGCCATTTAGGCTAGATCGTTCTTCAAGATGTTCAAAAGTTCATAGATGACCAGCAGTGTCAAATGATAATCACAGTGGTTGTAGAGGGTGCAACAGGTCAGCACCTCAGGAGTAAATATCAGTTGGCTTTTCATAGCCAAGCATTCAGAGGTCGAGACAGCAGTTGCGGTAGAGAGAGAGATTAATGTTTACAAGATGAATGCCTAAGAAAATGAATTTCCATGTGTCCTATCTGTGATTGGTGTCCAAAACATGTAACCCAAACTAAGCTAGCAGTGTTATTAAACGTCTTATTGAAACATGTTCTCAGAATGTTATTTAATTACCATCGAATAACATATCATTTCCATCCTCAAAAAGTTAATAAAACCTCACAAGAAAACTCTCCAGGAACCATAATAAAATGTTCGCAGAAACCTCCCTGCAACCTAAAAATGTACTTTCCCAGAACAGGCGAAATATTGACTTCCATTCTCAGAACTTTTAAATAACTTTTAGTTTTACCGGTCAGGAAACGTATGAAATCAAAAACGTACATTCCCACAACGACCAACTAAACAAATGTGCTAGTTGGGTAAACATAAGGATGGAATATCATCCATGTGGAAGAAAATAGGACAAGTCTTCGCTCTAGCTTATACCAGGGTTAAGCACGCCATAAGACCAACCCCACCCCTCCCAGGCCAGAGGGAATGGATGGCTTAGAAATAATTGCCTGCTTTCATAATCTCCGAAATATGTCTCTCACTCAATGACATTCAGAGGTTTCTATCAGCAGCTGTGTCATGTCCAGATGGTGCTTGAACGAACCTGACTGTTTTTACTTATGGAGTAATGGACAGAGTTAGTATCATTGCAATTTGGACATCGATGACCACACGTGTGACACACACTATAAGACACACATGTACAAGTACCCACATGCGTGAGCGAGAGCACACACACACAGTGGTCATCGGACACATTCGAGTCTCATGCAGGTTTTCAATAAGCCAGTTAGAACTAGCATAAGTGGTAAATAATAAAACAGGAGGAATGATTGTTAAAGCTTGCTTCATTTGAAGCACACGGAACGATTACATTTAGTGGGACGTTTTGAAACAGGAGCAAAGTATTTGAGTGTGTGGTAGCCATGGCATGTTAGGGATTATATCTCCCATGAGAAAAATATTTACTGCCCTCAAGTAGGCAGACATTTTCTCACAAACAAATTCGCTCATAGTTCTACTTCTCAGAGAAGCAGTTGACAGTATGAATCAAGTGATTTCCCTTGAAGTCCTCTCTGAGCCCCACTGTGTTAGCGATGGATTTATGGCCTGGCACCATCCATGGAGCTCGCTCCCACTTCTCATCACTTTTATGGGCATGTCAGCTGATTTTGAACATGACCGAACTCTGTTGGATTGGAGCGAGCACATGATGACACATGTTGTGTCCAGGACTTTAATAAGTCTCTGTAGCATTACCTCAGCTCTCAACACAACACATGTAGGCTGAGCCTGGTTCCCCAGTTCCCTTGTTCCCCCCCCCCCCGCGTCTCAGAAAGGTGCCAGTCTATTTACTCCAAGGCTGACTTAGTGCCAGTCTATTGGTGGGGTCCAAGGTTAGCCAACCCCAAGAGTGATATCTCCATAAACCACAAAACACAACTAAACACCCGTTCAGTCCACTGACATTGCACAACAATCTTGTGACTCCAGTTCAAAGAGGTCAACTGTGGTCTTTGTTTACGCATTTATTCCGCCATAACAATAATGCCATAAAAATATGTTTCCACTTTTATGTCCGCTAACATAGACAAGTCGGTGCCTTTGTTTACGTCATCCTTCTTTGAGGGGGGGGGGAGGGGGCTCAATATCTTCACCCCTTCTCTCTTTCTCTCAACATAATATTATTTTATTTCAAATCACACACTAAACATTTTTCTGATTGTGTACCATGTGGAAGCTGTTTTAATGCTGTTAGTTATTCTGATTAGACTCGTTCTTGACCCCACTTCGAGGAACACGAGGCAATCAGTAAAACTGCTGTGGAAATGACTTCCTAGCCGTGTGGCCCAGGAGAGACTGGGCTCCAGATATCTTCAGGATCTGCTGGACTTAGGAGAGTTTAAGATCAGGATCAATTCAGCTCTCCAGCTCCTTATCAGACGACAGACAGCCTCTGGAATTGTATAAGTCATTCACTTAAGTCTTGTTCCAAGCCCTGCTGTAATGTCAATGACTGAATGGGTTTGGGCAGTTAAGGAGTTGTATCACACGGTTTTTCCAAAATCTCATCTGGGTGAAATTCATAAACTCCTCCCTGTTTTGTTGAGTGAAATGCATCATTCTGATTGGGCCCGCCAGGCCTTACGGTGCCATGAAACTAATATTTGCTTTTCAAAGCTAAGTGTTTCCATGTTCATCTGAAAAGCTCGGTGATGTGTATTCAGCTCGTTTCTTTGGGCCACATTCTGCTCGATAGACGATGGTATGATGGATGTATGGGCACACGTTGCCAAGGTCTCCCCTTTCCTCTTTTCTCACATAGGCATTCATGGCAGGGATGAGAGCAGCGTAAGGCAAGTTGAGGGAAGCTGGGCCTGGGTGCGCTGGATTACTACAGTAGTGTCTTGACAGCTACGGCTAATTGTTCATAAAATGGCTCTGTGAGCGAGAGGGCTCCTTGTCATGACTCACAGTCTACCATTTAACTGAGGAGAGGATTTTTCCATTCTGTCAATGAGCAGCCTAACTCTTCACCATTTTTATTGTGAAATCCTCTGCATCTCTCCATCTCTCCCCACCCCCGTCCTCCCATCCTTCCCTTTTTCCCTAAGCCCACTCCACACGCCATTCTTTCACAGGCACTCAGAGGGCGTAAGGGAGGCCTCAGATCATCTGGTGTTGTTGCCGTGGCATGTTGCGATTACTCCCCTAGTACGCATATCTGACCCAGAGGAAGGAACAGGGGGCAAACTGACCATTTCATACCTCCACGGAGGAGAGAGCGAGAGAGAGAGAACTGATCCTGCAAACAGATGTCTGTAGATCCGTCCCTGGCCGAGAGCATGGCTAATTAACTGTGTTAGCAACCCACCCAAGGCTACTGTGCATAGTCTTAGTTCTAGTCTAGAAGGTCAATAGGTTTCTCATATAGAAATGCTAGCTTGTCATTGACTTGGGCAGGAAATAACATAAGCTCACGACACAGATAGCTTGAATTGTCGCAGATGGTGCAATCTAATGAGATATTTTTTGATAGCTTTGGTATGCTGTCAAGGAGTGCAGTCACATGTGTCTGCGAGCAGAGGATCACTGGTTCGAGCCTGGTATGGGTACAGGGACAGTGGAGGAAAATACAATGTACTGATAGCAACACACTTCCCAGCAACCACATTTGGTTCCTTAGAAGTTGTGGGAACGTATGTTTTTGGTTTCACATTGGTTCTGGGGAAAAAAGCAATAGGTTCCTGACCGGTAAAAGCAGAGGTGAAAATGTTGCCTGTTCTGGGAATGTTCAGAGAACGTTTTATTAGGGTTCCCTGAAAGTTTTCCTGGGTTTTATTAAAGTTCTGAGAATGGAAATTATAGATTATTCGAAGTTAATTAAATAACATTCTGAGAACATTCTCTAAATGTTGTGAATGTTTTCAATTAAATGTTATGGTTATTGGGAGGTTTTTTAATAACTTCCTTAAATCTTTCACTGAATGTTTCAGTAACATTTTTAATAACACCGCTAGCTTAGGTTAACTGTTTTGAACAGCTAGGACACATGGGAATTAAAATGCAAACACGTTTTCTTTTTTATTGTGGCACGGTGCCATCTATTCAAACAGATCCCATTTCAAAGAAAACAAGCACTCATTAAGATCAGGTGTGGCCAATTAGAGAGCGAGGCCAACACACCTGAACACAAGTAACAAGATAGAGAATATAGAGAGTTGTTCGACGCTGAGAACAGAATGTACTGCGTATGTTTTCAAATAACATTCTTAGAATGTTCTTTGAACGTTACAAATTTCATGCTATCATGGAAAGTTTTCTTACTGTTTTGAGAACATGACTTTAAATAGAACCACGAGGAGACCGGCAGAAAACGTTATGCTGAAGTTCTGAAAGTCCCACAGAAGAACATTGTTTCTTACCCATCTCTCAATATTCTGAGAACATTACATTCTGAGAACATTAAACCTGCAGAAAACATTATAGATGCAGTAAATAGGTCAATGCAGCTCTACCAAAACAATGGAAATGCCATGGAAACGTGTGGGGGAAAGATGCCTTGGGGGAATGATCCCAAAATTCTCTTCTTTGCCCGCAAGCGAAATTAGACTATATTTAGGCTATTGTTTATGTGTATTTCACATTATGTTGAGGTAAAAATCTGAGTATAATGCCTGTATGAATGTCAATCCCAATACATGTTCATGTCATTGTCATCGTCACCAATCAACGGTATTGCAGTTAAGCACAATTTTGACTACCACCACCAATTTCTGTATGCTATCTATGCTAACAGCTTATACGAATGGGAGTTAGCATTTAGCAGTCACTTCTTCTAAACCTGAAAAGAAACAACTTCTAATTGTTATGCAGTGAAAACAGCCAAATATATCCAAATTGGGCTTTAGTAACCACATTGTGGGCCTGTTATAATACATTAATCATGACGGATTTGACAAATATCCACTTTGTTAGATCAGATTTGTTGAATGTGCACCAATCCAGTGTCCGCCTTTTATCACCCACGGTCTGTGTTCCATCTTTACCGTATTTATGCTGTATTGACATTCCCACAGAAGAACGTTGTTTTTTAATGTTCTTGGAACAATTTGAGAACATTACTTTAAATAGAACCTGTAGGAAACTTTATGCTGAAGTACTGAAATTCCCACAGAAGAACATTGTTTTTAATGTTCTCTGAACATTTTGAGAACATTTACCAATGTCAAACCAGTTAGAAAACATTCCTAGAACATCACCAAAATTGAAATTAAATGTAACCATATTTTTTTACTTTTAGTATATGTTATTTTAAAGTAATGACACACCAAGAAAATAATGTTTTTTTTTGTCAAGTTCCTTTAAATGTGCTGAGAATGTTCCAAAGCCAAGCATCTATCCTGCACCTTTCCCAGAAAGTTGTGGGAAGGTTGTATGCAAAATTACCATAGGACAACCACACTCTCACCAAGCTTTAAAAAGCATGTGGTTCTCAGAATGTTATGCGGTAGCTGGTTGACGTCCGTTTCACTGGTGCCGTGATCTGGATTGCCAGTTGGGCTCAGTTGCCAGCGTCGCTCGCTGTCTAGCGAGTTTAGAAGGAGTGAGTATAAGAACGTACCATAAGCTCACTCCACAGCTAGCTTGAAATGACTCCGATGGAGCTATCGAATTAGATCTTTTTTGATAGCTGAAACTGTTGGTATGTTGTCACAGAGTGCAGTCGTGTGTCTACGAGCAGGGGATCGAGCCAGGTATGGGACAGAGACAGTGAAGGAAGATATACTGTTAGCAATACACTGATGTCCATTTCACTCTGAACAACCTCACTGGCTAAAATCTCTTTTAAACTAATGTAAATAATGTAGCCTTTGTAATGGACATTTTCCTTGCCAAATAAATGACAACCGTATAACACCCTTTGAGGGAAAATTCTTTCAAGACAAATGTCTATTTTGCCTGCAGTACAATCTTTGATTATCACACTTGATCATATTTTACAGTTTGGTCAAAGCAGAGTAGTTCTAGAAATATATTCTTCCAATCTAACCAGATTTTGTTTTGTCAACAGTTTAGCTTCCAATACACACACATGAATTACTCTTAGATGGAACTCTGATAACATGATTGAATACAAACGAAAGCAAGGGAAATGTGACTTCTTACATTTCCATTCTTCCATAAAATGTTTTGCCATTTTCTCCAGCCTACATAAACTTTGTAACAAAAGGTTCAACAAACTCCTGCTGTACTGTATCAATGCCAAGAGTGGTAAAACACTTGTTGTGCATGATCCCACAATAATTCGAGCCCATCGACCCACCCTGCTGAGCCAAACCATCCTGAACCATACAGTGCGTGATTCCAGTTGCTCGTGTCATGGTTAGAAACTTCAATGACCCACCCAGGACCAAACCAACTTTCACCCCATCCTAATGAATACAGGTTATCATTACTGCCTGGGTACCTAGCCAGAGATACAGAGAAGTTTGACAAATATACAACACTTACAAGGCTTTGGATCAGTATCCACGGACGAACAACATGATCCAAAGACCAGACTGAAAAATGAAATAGGGTCTAGTGGTTCGGCATTACCTCGAGCTCTGGAATGTCCATATTACAAACAGCTATCACTCCCCATTTCCAGCATAACTGTTACATGTAGTTCATTTCAATGTCAGATGTTTTTTTCTACCCTTCCTGTGTAATGACATTCACTGTTCCATGTGTAGCTTTCTGGTCCCATAAATAAGACGGAGGTAGGGCTAGCCTGCCTGTTTCATCCATCATGGCTGCCGGTCTGGCTGAGCTGTGTTTGTGGAGCAGGAAGGAGCATGGAGGCCGGATCCATCCATGTTCCTAGAAGCAGTCATTTCCTGTGGGAACGTCCCTCAACCTTTAATAAACACCTTACGGCAGGCCAGTCTGATTGGACCAGCAGAGAGAGAGAGAAAACTACAGAAAAAGGACCACAAGTCTCCATAGGTCTCTTCTGGTCCGTGGGGACTAGGGTTGAATAGCAGGAACTCGGTTACCGAGATTTACCGGGATTTACCATACAAAACCATTCCCCTTTCCCGGGATAAATAACTGCGAGAAACCGGTAAACTATAATAAATTATTGATATGATCAGCATGGCGTGAAATGGAACTGTTAAATGATATGCGGTGTCTAAATCTGGCTACCCCATGGCCTCTGCATGATGAATCAACGCTCAGGGTGGGGATAGACAGACCATCCCAGTATGGAGCACAGTTCACAAAGCATGTAGACCTATCGTTTCATCATGGTAACTGTTGTTCTTGTGACAGGTAGGCCTACATTTGCTGCAGCATTGCCTAAGCTACAGTAATGTTAAGACCGACTGTGTGTCTAATTTACCCATATCCATCTGGCTTTCGGGGGTCACCTTGTTTTTTAATTCTAAAAGATTAGTTTTTTTATTTATTACCACTCCAGAGTTTTAAAACAGCCTATCACTCCAATATCGTTGCTTTAAATCAGTGCACATGCGAGCACTCTCTCAAAGTGTCAAGTGTCAGTGTGCAGCGGGTAGGACGGAGTCAGGCGCAGGACACAGAACTGAGTAAAAAAAAAACGTACTTTACTCGAATAAACCACAAAAATAATTCCACGCAGGGAAATTACTCCAGCTCACAGAAATAGCGAACACTTAGCAACGAACAAACACGCACAAAAACCATGTGGAAACCAGAGGGAATAAATCATAATGTAATGGAAACCAGGTGTGTACAATAAAGACAAAACAAATGGACAATGAAACGTAGATCGGTGGCGGCTAGAAAGCCGGTGACGTCGTCCGCCGAACGCCGCCCGAACAAGGAGAGGCACCAACTTTGGCGGAAGTCGTGACACAAAGTCTTTCTTTGTCTCCATCAACTCCATTCAAATTGCACCCAAAATATAGAATCCTGTTCTAGATTGATATATAGCCCTATTTATAGATGTCCTAGCCTACCTCTTTCAGGTAATACATTCAATGCAGTATTCACCTTATATTTAGAGAATTAATGATGCGTTATGCATAATAAGCTTCTAACTTATAACCTCTGTCTCTTGCACAGTACGCAAGCACGCTGGCCTCTCCTTAAAAAACGCTCCCTAACTCTTGGAGTCCCATGCAGGAAAAACTAGACTAGAAAAGCTTGTTGGATATAATTTATTTTGCATTTCTTATACGAATAGACTATTATGAGAGGGACATGAGCTCTTTTATGCTGAAGGTTAAAGACGGCAGCCAATAGAACTCACGGGTAGCTTGAAAGAAGAGTGAAGACGCGATGGCTGTAGAAGTTATTCGTTCAGACCCATAACCATTCAATCTTCGTGAAGAGAAGTGAAAGCCTTCTGCATCTAATTCTAGTCTTATATTATTCAAGGATGTCATTAGAAGGATGAAGATAAGGACAGCGAAACTTATTTCATTCAACTGTTGAAAGCGAGGAAGGAATGAAGCAACAATAGAGGAGAAAGAGGAGATAGGACAATGTATTATGAACTGTATATACAGTTTATGTCGGAAGTTGACATACACTTAGGTTGGAGTCTTTAAAACTCGTTTTTCAACCGTTCCACAAATGTCTTGTTAACAAACTATAGTTTTGGCAAGTCGGTTAGGACATATATTTTGTGCATGACACAATACATTTTTCCAACAATTGTTTACAGACAGATTATTTCACTTATAATACACTGTATCACCATTCCAGTGGGTCAGAAGTTTACATACACTAAGTTGACTGTGCCTTTAAAGAGCTTGGAAAATTCCAGAAAATGATGTCATGGCTTTAGAAGCTTCTGATAGGCTAATTGACATAATTTGAGTCAATTGGAGGTGTACCTGTGGATGTATTGCAAGGCCTACCTTCAAACTCAGTGCCTCTTTGCTTGACATCATGGGGAAATCAAAAGAAATCAGCCAAGACTTCAGAAAGAAAATTGTAGACCTCCACAAGTCAATTTCCAAATGCCTGAAGGTACCACGTTCATCTGCACAAACAATAGTATGCAAGTTTAAACACCATGGGACCACACAGTCACCATACCGCTCAAGAAAGAGATGCGTTCTGTTTCCTAGAGATGAACGTACTTCGGTGCAAAAAGTGCAAATCAATCCCAGAACAACAGCAAAGGACCTTGTGAAGATGCTGGAGGGAACAGGTACAAAAGTATCTATATCCACAGTAAAACGAGTCCTATATCGATATAACCTGAAAGGCCGCTCAGCAAGGAAGAAGCCACTGCTCCAAAAACCGCTGTAAAAAAGCCAGACTACGGTTTGCAAATGCACATGGGGACAAAGATGGTACTTTTGGAGAAACGTCCTCTGGTCTGATGAAACAAAAATAGAACTGTTTGGCCATAATGACCATCGTATGTTTGGAGGAAAAAGGGGGAGGCTTGCAAGCCGAAGAACACCATCCCAACCGTGAAGCACGGGGGTGGCAGAATCATGTTGTGGGGGTGCTTTGCTGCAGGAGGGACTGGTGCACTTCACAAAATAGATGGCATCATGAGGCAGGGAAATTATGTGGATATATTGAAGCAACATCTCAAGACATCAGTCAGGAAGTTAAAGATTGGTCGCAAATGGGTCTTCCAAATGGACAATGACCCCAAGCATACTTCCAAAGTTGTGGCAAAATGGCTTAAGGACAACAGAGGTAAGGTATTGGAGTGGCCATCACAAAGCCCTGACCTCAATCCTATAGAAAATTTGTTGGCAGAACTGAAAAAGCGTGTGCGAGCAAGGAGGCCTACAAACCTGACTTATTTTGGGAAGCTTGTGGAAGGCTACCTGAAACGTTTGACCCAAGTTAAACAATTTAAAGGCAATGCTACCAAATACTAATTGAGTGTATGTAAACTTCTGACCCACTGGGAATGTGATGAAAGAAATAAGAGCTGAAATAAATAATTCTCTCTACTATTTTTCTGACATTTCACATTCTTAAAATAAAGTGGTGATCCTAACTGACCTAAGACAGGGAATTTTTACGAGGATTAAATGTCAGGAATTGTGAAAAACGGAGTTTAAATGTATTTGATTAAGGTGTATGAAAACTTCAGACTTCAACTGTATGCGCCAGCCTACTAATTACACAATAAGGCCCTATTCTATTTCAAAATGAATATCAAATTCACTAGCCTATTCTTGTAACTTTGTAGGCTGCATGTGCTGCTCCAGATTCGCACGTGTCTTCTGCTTTATCATGGTTTGAAAAATGTGTAATCCAGTCCATATAATACAGTATAATACAATACAGTACAGTAATACAGTTCACTCTCAAAATTATTAGCCTACTGGAGCTAGTTTCATTTATTTACCCAAGAGGGCGTATAGCTAGCTACATCTATGGGCTTTTATGTTTTTCTGTCATGTGTAATGTTCAGTAGCCTTTATCATACACAGTATGTATTGGATAATGGCACAATCAATTAGTCTTTTTTGGGCTTGGGCTCTTTAAATGTGGTTAATGTAGGGCTCATAAAAATGTATTTAATATATGTCTCATCAGGCTCAGGTAGCATCAATCAATCAAGTTTATTTTATATAGCCCTTCGTACATCAGCTAATATCTCGAAGTGCTGTACAGAGACCCAGCCTAAAACCCCAAACAGCTAGAATGCAGGTGTAGAAGCATCAGGTTTGAAATTTCATGCTGATCGAAGCTACAATCAATTCCAGACATTTATATGCTTTATAATGCTTTTGAATGACACCTCCGGTTTTGGTGGGAAATACCTGGTTACTCGAGAGAAAAGTGCTTTATTCTCGGGATGGAACATCGGGATGGAACAATTGTAAAATACCGGGAAAATATTCAACCCTATTGGGGACAAGTCTACAGGTTTTCATTTAAACTTCTCAGGCACATTAGTTTTGTGATATACTGGTAAGAGAAATAGAAGCACATCAGTCTTCAGACTTCAAAGACATATTTAATGTGAATGTAAAGTCAAACATGTTTAATGAAATACTGTTATGAAGGCAGGCGTGAGCCAGAGAGGTCCACATACATTTCACCAGTCCAAAGAGCTAGCAACACTTGTTCACTATTATTCGACCTTTATTCCTGTTTACAATTACAAATTCTAACAAAATATGTCATCCATTTTTCCTAGATAATCTCACTGGACTGCAGTAATAAAGTACATTTCTTTGAACATTTTATGGTTGCTCATTGCACCTTACTTCAAATGTCCCACAATGCTTAGTCCTACACACTAATTACTTAAGAAATAAGTGAACTGCTTATTGATATAGCATTACGTAATCCCAAGAAGCCTGTCATATTAAATAAAACTACCTCAGCTTACATATTATTCTACAGCTTCCTGACAGTCATCTTGAGGTCATCTCAAACCCCTCGGAGTCCTCGGAAAACCATGACAACGGCGATCCCGAGATAAACACGGACAAATATTGAATGTCAGCAGCGAGTCAGAGAAACCTGGAGCCCCGGTCTATGGGGATGTGATAGAGCCTTATATGCCATTAAGTCATTCCTGGGAAAGAGGCATACATATAGTGGTTTTTATGGGGGAGTGTAGTGCAGGTGTTGAAATTCACAGAGCATGTTGTTGATTCTCAAACTTCAATGCTATGCATCTGGCTAATAAACCCCACTAACAAAGAAAAGGCGTAACCCTGACAGACGTGCCAGTGGTTCTCATCACTTATCACTTTATAAAAAATTCAACGAGAAAACACAATAACAATTCTTGGTAACACAGCCCTATAGCAAAACTGCTGTTGATCACAAACAAACAGTGGAGGGGGAAAAAAATAAGAAGAAAAGGACAAAAAGGAAATTGAAGTATCCAAGAAGTACCCTAATATCTCAGTAATGGCCACCCAGATCAGCCCTTTCCGAAGTAGGAGAACGATCCTATTTGATCTCACCACGCCCCCATTAAAGAAGAACGCCATGAAGTTGGAGTCTTCATGGTTTTGAGGCGGTAATCCCATCTGGGGTGGAGTTGGCCTTTTCAGAGAGGGATTGGGTTGTGTTCAGTAATGACTGAAGAGGTGACTGCTCCCAACACACTTCTTAAAGGGATACTGCGACATTTCAACATTAAGGATACCATTTTTATGTCCCTGCGTGCAGTTTGTAGATTGGTCATTTGTAGTCTTACGGAGCTATACGTACTGTAGTAAGGGAGCGGTCGAAATGTAAATAATTGTTACCTTGAGGAAAATGGGGGAGGGTCATGCTTTTTCAAATTCAGTCAGGGGGAGGTTTTAACATGTTTTTATTTAATCCAGGGGAGGGTCATGTCATTTGTAATCGATTAAATGTCATATTGATCAGGGTTTGAGAGTTAGTTGCTTATTATAAACGGAATGGTTCGAGGCCTGAATGCTGGCTGAAAGCCATGGTATATCAGACCGTATACCACGGGTATGAAAAAACATGTCATTTTAAAGCTTTAATTACGTTGGTAACCAGTTTATAATAGCAATATGGCACCTCGGGGGTGTGCGAATAGGCAGTGAATAGGCGTTCTTAATCACGAGCCCCGGCCTGCACTGCTCTCGCTGATTTAAACCCTTTCTCGCTGCCTAACCAATGACTGCGCTGTGTATGCTAGCACTTCAGGAGGCGAGTCGAAGGCTTCTTTCGAAAACACGTATTTTTTTATTTCTTCCCAAAAATGCACTGTGTGCACGTGGACTAGGCCTACTGGTGTCCTGTTCAGTTTGAGAGGGGGAGTGCGAAGATGAGAAGGAGGACCGGAGGTAAGCTTGCTACTGCAATAATTGAGTTGAATAAAAACAATATGTTTTGTTGCCCATAATGAAGCTATTCATCAGAGTTATTGACCTCACACTAAGCCGTATTCGAGTAATTTACAACTTACATTACAAAGAAGCAGCAGACGCGGAGATGGACAGCGCATGGGTGCTGACAGTAGGCTAATTCGAGAAGGCCTGATTCATTTAAGCTGTCTTGGTTTTAATTCGACTGTAGGCTACTAACAACAAGAGGGCTTTGTGTTGGAGCCTGTTTCTTCCTATTCATGAGATAAGAGGTCTACCATCCATAGATCTTGTCAGCCAATTCCTTCAGTCACCACGCACTCTTTAAATACCTCAGTGTCAGTGAAGAACATGGTGTGTTAAATTAAAACTAGGGCTCGAGTTGAGCGGGTATGTGAGGGTGTTGTGGCTTTTGTTAAAGAAAATGGCTAAAAGCATAGGCCTACCCCTTGTTAGTTACATTTAAAAAATAAAATAAAGATCTGTCGCTTTGACACATAGAGATGTATAGAGATTGCGGCGTTGTGTCTGTCCCATTATGGCGTCTGTGAGTGCACGGGCAAAGCCATTGAGACAGATACAACGTTGCGCTCTCTATACATCTCTATGAATCGCAATGCAACAACGGGACAGAGAATGAGGTGGATAGGATCTTAGGACTGTCAGTAAAATTAACGCATTTCTAAAATATTGATGACTATGTATGGCTCTGTAAGACTATAAATGACCAGCCACAAAGCTGTGAAGTAGTTAGAAGGTGTATTTCCCTGTTTTTGAGGGGAGCTGGCTACTGCAGGGGAAGTAAGGGTTGGTTATCTCACAGATTGGTTGTCACAGTGCTTGTTGCTCAAAATCAAGGGTGGGGTGGGGGGGCTGTGTAATTAATTTCTTTATACTGTACTGTATCCTAATGTGCTCTGCTCTACTGTACTGTACTGAATACAGGGGCGGCAGGTAGCCTAGTGGTTAGAACGTTGGAATAGTAACCGAAAGGTTGCAAGATCGAATCCCCGAGCTGACAAGGTAAAAAATCTGTCGTTTTGCCCCTGTTCAAGGCAATTAACCCACTGTTCTTAACTGACTTGCCTAGTAAAATAAATAAAAAATACACTCTACTTTTCTTTAGTGTACCGTGCTGTCCAAACTGTGATTGGTTCAGATTTGGTCATCAATATTCACACACACACACACACACACCTCATCCTGTATGAAATGTAATATCTTGATCAAAATATTAAATTTGTATCTAAATATCAGATGGTTACTGTTGTTTGTTATATTAAGCACCGATACGACAATTTGAGTGGAGTAAGAATGACAATGTCGAAGCAAATATTCAACTGCTTAACTTTTTCTTAAACTTTAGACAATTGGTTAAATTGTTGCTGGAAAACAAATGGCAAACACTGTGACAACCGACCACGCTTGCTGTGTGGCAACCAACCCCAGAATGGGGCTGCTGGTCAAAAGTGGACAGAGTGTGTTTAATGGCTTATAACATTGGTCTTTCTCCTAATATTGAAAATATTATTGTAAGATATACTGGTGCTGAGAAATCCATTCATTACTAAAAAGTGTGACAATCGACCCCAGTCTCCCCTACCGCGAGACTTCCAGCAATTGCACTTGCAATCGTCTCCAAACTGCACGCAGAGACATACGAATGGTTTCCAGTTCGTCTGACTCTTAGTAAGTAGAAAAACGACTTAAATCGCAATTTCTCCCAGTATCCCTTTAACCACCACACTCTACATACCACGGCTTCCTGCTGACCATACAACTGGGCGAGCACAATTGCCTGACTGAGCAATAGTAGTCAAATGCCGTGTTTGGTTTGTTATAGGATTTCATAATCTCGAAGTTAACCATACTGTATCCAACGTCCAGCATCTCATTAATGACATTGAGTTCTATGAGTTCTATGACAAGAGGAGGCACAATGCTAATTGAAAAGGACAGGTTACTGCTAGCCTGGATGTTAGTGCTAATGAAACCTGGAGCATTTTCTTCTTCTTTCTAATACTTGAGGTGCCCTTCATTTATCTTGCCTGATGTGCAGAGTCTGCACTTTTGAAACCATTGGTTCCATTGTGTCTTTAGAGAAGTGTATACGTATTCAACCCAAATACTGGTTAATACTGGTTAATGCTAGCTAGCCTAACTGTTTTGAGAGGAGACATGGAGTCTGAAGAGGAGAGGGTGACCTGGCGCTGCTCGGAGACATGGAGGCACTGCAGGTTGTCTGTGAGATGGACAGCCTCATTACCAGGCTACTTTCTGGGATCTGTCACCCTGTCAAACAGTAAGGACATGGCCCTGGTCCCTGTGACAGCACCCATAAGTCCTGAGCCAGACCCCGCAGCTTCTGGACTCTATGCAGGTGTCCCCGGTTGCTGCCTTCCGCAGCCCACGCCAACCATACATGGACTTTTCTAATCCCCTCCAACCCAGCCTGTGCGTTGTTTAATATCCACAGACATGGGTTGACGCCATGCTCTGCTTTTGTTAGTAGTGAGAGCACTATCAGGTATCACAATATTACAGATCAGACAGAGTGTGTAGATAGGAAAGACTACACACATCTTTCACTCCCCATCAAAAGACTAGGGAGGCTAACCTTAAGTTCCCTCTGACAGGTCAGGTCTAAAATGTAGGCCTACTCTTTAAACTTGCATCTGATATCTCTGTCTGACACGTGCACTTTGCACTTTGACCACCTGGGAAATGGGGGAACCTCTATGCCGGGACATTGGGTTAATATCATTATTATAGAATAAGCCTTGTCCAAGTCATGAATTCAGAATTTCACTCAGTGTTCTCAAGAAGAACTAGAAGAGTCGGACCCAATTAGACTTGCATCACTCAAACTCAAAAACAAGCTGCGTATTTCATGGCGTTCCAACATTGCACACACATTTCCTCCATATAAATTCTGCCGTTGCGCATGTTTCTGCAGCCCAAAGGCCCTCGGATGTAAAATACGAATTATGTCCAATCTTCACCCAAAGGTAATCCCCAATAGCTAATCCGTAAACAGACGGCTCAATGCAGTTTTTGATTGTTGTGTTCTCCAAGACGTTAGAGTGATTTTGACAATTGCGGAAAAACGTAGCAAAAAGAGGTCATGGATGGTTTCGGGTGGATACATGTAGTTCACTTGAGCAATGCAACCGATGTTGATCACTTTAAATTGACAAATGCTATTCCCTTCCGGGAGGCATTTTTCTATTTGCCAATAATGTTAGAAATCTTGTGGTGGCGAATGTGGACAAGTCTTAACTCTGGGCAGTTCTAATGGTATGGCACCTTTACAGAGTATTCCACAGAAAATGTATGCCTTATGGACACTGCCACCTGAGTGAACATGCCACTTGTTGCCATAGCACTGACTTTATCCTTTAGCTCTTGGACATAGGGTCCAGTAATAGTTCTACTTGAGTTTCCCCAATGGATAGCTCTTATTAAAATGTAAAAAATCATCCTATTAAACATGTCCAGAAAGTATCCAGGAGGCTGAGGAAATATCTTTGATAACCACACTTGCTCGCTTTGCTAAAGGAATGTGGTCTCACATATGGAACTACCAATTCGCTACAGGTATAGATTCGGATTTTAAGGTGGTACTGACTACACACACAGCACAAAACTGTTAATATCGACTTTTAACCAAAAGCATTTCAGAAATAATATAGGGTTGACTTCGGGTTTGTGAAGTTCAGAGAGCGAGGGAGAGTAAACTCACACGACAGAGGAATCCACTGAAATGTGTGCCATTTAAAACAGCTTCCTTCAAGAGAATCAACAGACCACTGTCCAAATGGGCAGGAGCCCTGGAATCATAGTGCACCGCAGGGAGAAGAAGGCAACCGCACTAGCTAATCCCTTCGCTTTGAGTAAACTATCAAGAAATGTATGTATGCAGAACGTGATGTCACATCCTGTTTCTGTGAGACAAGTCATCTTTCTGCCAAGAGTGAAGCTTAGGTTTGTATGTCCTTTTTGCTGATTGTGAATGGAAGCACTGTAATTGAAAGGTATCCCCGTTAGAAGTGAAGGCAGCCCAGACAAACAGTGCTGGGTGTCTCCAAGGTACTGATTGAGCAGACAGATGGTACATAAATTACGATGAAAAGACATTAGCAGGTTCGACCCTCTCCATCTTTTCTAAATCTACAGCCAAGGGAGATTTTCTTTTCTTTTGAAAGACAAGAAGAAAAGTCCAAGGGAATGATTCCACTAATGCCTTGGCTGGCAGGCAAGCTTGATCTTGGAGTGGTTCTGCATCTGTTGCTATATTTTCCAACCAGACATTTCTGTTTTTCCGAAATAATTTATTGAACCATGTGAAATCACTTAACCTTTTATCTTAGTTGGAAGGAAAGATTGTTTTATTTTGAAAATTACTCTCATTTTACAGACTCAATCTAGTCAATAAAACTAAGGACACCAGACAGTGAACAGACACCATGTGTTCAGACTGATCAAACTGATGATTTCATATTGAAGGGGTCAATTAATTTGCAGTATATTTGGGCAATGTCTTTATACACACATTAAGTAAGGTAATTGGCCTGTAATTTGCGCTCAACATTGAATAAATGTTGAATAAATGGTCTGCAATTTCTGCATATGAGTAATTCTCCTGTCCTATGTTGTAACATTAACTAATGGTGACAAGTGCCTACAATTATCATAACAACTAAGATTCACTCAGTTAATCTCTCTCTCTCTCACACACACACACACACACACACTCTCTATACTCTTGAGTCAGTGTTTCTCAGTAAGTATTTCTAAATTATACTGAACAAAAATATAGATGCAATATGTAAAATGTTGGGACCGTGTTTCATGAGCTGAAATGAAAGATTCCAGAAATGTTCTATATGCACAAAAAACTTATTTCGCTCAAATTATGGGCACAAATTTGTTTACATCCCTGTTAGTGAGCATTTCTCCTTTCCAAGATAAGCCTGACAGGTGTGGCGTATCAAGAAGCTGATTAAACAGCATGATCATTACACAGGAGAACCTTGTGCTGGGGACAATAAAAGGCCACTCTAAAATGTGCAGTTTTGTCAACCAACATAATGTCACAGATGTCACAAGTTTTGAGGGAGCGTTCAATTGGCATTCTGACTGCAAGAATGTCCACCAGAGCTCTTGCCAGAGAAGTGAATGTTCATTTCTCTACCATAAGCCACTTCCAATGTAATTTTAGAGAATTTGGCAGTACGTCCAACTGGCCTCACAACCGCAGACCACGTGTAAGTACGCCAGCCCAGGACCTCCACATCCAGCTTCTTCACCTGCGGGTTGGTCTGAGATGAGCTACCCGGACAAGTGATGAAACTGTCGGTTTGGACAACCAACACATTTTTGCACAAACTGTCAGAGACTGGCATGCTGGAGAAGTGTACCGGGCAGATGGCATTTGTCCACTGAAGTTGGTTACGACGCCAAACTGCAGTCAGGTCAAGACCCTGGACGATGAGCTTCTCTGAGAGCAGTTTGCTGATGTTAACGTTGTGAACAGAGTGCCCCATGGTGGCGGTGGGGTCATGGTATGGGTAGTCATAAGCTATGGACAATGAACACAATTGCATTTGATCAATGGTCATTTGAATGCACAGAGATACCGTGACGAGATCCTGAGGCCCATTGTCGTGCCATTCATCCGCCGCCATCACTTCATGTTTCAGCATGATAATGCACGGGCCCATGTCGCAAGGATCTGTACACAATTCCTGGAAGCTGAAAATGTCCCAGTTCTTCCATGGCCTGCATACTCACCAGACCTGTCACCCGTTGAGCATGTTTGGGATGCTATGGATCGACGTGTACTACATCGTTTTCCAGTTCCCAACAATATCCAGCAACTTTTCACAGCAATTGAAGACGAGTGGGACAACAATCCACAGGCCACAATCAACAGCCTGATCAACTCTATGCGAAGGAGATGTGTTACGATGAATGAGGCAAATGTTGGTCACACCAGATACTGACTGGTTTTCTGATCCACGGCCCTACTTTTTTTTTTTAAAGGTATCTGTGACCAACAGATACATATCTGTATTCCCAGTCATGTAAAATCCATAGATTATGGCCTAATGAATTCATTTCAATTGACTGATTTCCTTTTATGAATTGTAACTCAGTAAAATCAATAAAATTGTTGCAAACTGCAATTTATATTTTTGTTCAGTCTACATATTGAAAGCATATTCCAAAACCTGTTCAGTCCCTCCTCTGTGAAACTGCTGGGGGTTATGGCCTGTGGTCCTAACCTCCGTCCATATGACTTCGTGAAGCCATGCACCTGCGCCTGTACAGGGTGCCTTGGGAAGAGTCCCTGTTAAAACCATGCATGGGGCCTCCCTGTCGCGCCTGATGTATGTTACAGTGTCCTGGGGTCCTTTTCGTAGGTGTGGGTCTCTCTCCAGAGGCCCGATTAGAACAGTCTGCACTCTCAGCTGCTTTTGCTGCTTGTCACAGGCCCTGTTTTATGGTCTTCATTAGTGGTGGGGGGGGGGGGGGGGGGGGGGCATATGGGGAGTGTGTTTTACAGCCACTGACTGTCTGTTAAGTCCAGAGATTACAACTCGTCCCCTCACTAAATCATCATTTCAGGAACACACCTACGGGCCAGATAAGGCTGTGTTCGTGAGCGTGAAAGCAGGAGAAAGGAGGAAAGAGTACCATGTACCGTGTCCACCACATTTCCGTTTCTATTCAGAGTCAGGAAGAACCATGAGCTCGATGACAGTGGTAGAGAACGTGTAATCAATCAATGCCCACTGTTGTCTGAGGGAGCTGCCCTTCGGGGTGTTCTGGATTTACACGCTGGAGAATGACTCACTAATCGCTGCAATCTGAACATTTTGGGTGATGCTCGGCCAATAGCTCTCTGGTAAGCTAATGTCATGTGGGTGAGGCTGGGCAAGTAGCTAGGAAGGTACACAAAAGCACCAAAGTGAGTGTGTGCGGCATACTTTAACTATGTGCGTGCACATATTTATCCATCGGTTTCATTTTTTATTTTTATTTATTTCACCTTTATTCAACCAGGTAGGCAAATTGAGAACACGTTCTCATTTACAATTGCGACCTGGCCAAGATAAAGCAAAGCAGTTCGACACATACAACAACACATAGTTACACATGGAGTAGAACAAACATACAGTCAATAATACAGTGAAAAATAAGTCTATATACAATGTGAGCAAGTGAGGTGAGAAAAGGGAGGTGAAGGCAAATAAAATATATTAATAAAAAAATATAAAAAAGGCCATGGTGGCGAAGTAAATACAATATAGCAAGTTAAAAAAAAAACACTGGAATGGTTGGTTTGCAGTGGAAGAAGGTGCAAAGTAGAGATAGAAATAATGGGGTGCAAAGGAGCAAAATAAATAAATACAGTAGGTAAAGAGGTAGTTGTTTGGGCTAAATTATAGATGGGCTATGTACAGGTGCAGTAATCTATGAGCTGCTCTGACAGCTGGTGCTTAAAGCTAGTGAGGGAGATAAGTGTTTCCAGTTTCAGAGATTTTTGTAGTTCGTTCCAGTCATTGGCAGCAGAGAACTGGAAGGAGAGGCGGCCAAAGGAATAATTGGTTTTGGGGGTGACCAGAGAGATATACCTGCTGGAGCGCGTGCTACGGGTGGGCGTTGCTATGCTGACCAGCGAGCTGAGATAAGGGGGGACTTTACCTAGCAGGGTCTTGTAGATGACCTGGAGCCAGTGGGTTTGGCGACGAGTGTGAAGCGAGGGCCAGCCAACGAGAGCGTACAGGTCGCAGTGGTGGGTAGTATATGGGGCTTTGGTGACAAAACGGATGGCACTGTGATAGACTGCATCCAATTTATTGAGTAGAGTTTTGGAGGCTATTTTGTAAATGACATCACCGAAGTCGAGGATTGGTAGGATGGTCAGTTTTACAAGGGTATGTTTGGCAGCATGAGTGAAGGATGCTTTGTTGCGGAATAGGAAGCCGATTCTAGATTTAACTTTGGATTGGAGATGCTTGATGTGAGTCTGGAAGGAGAGTTTACAGTCTAACCAGACACCTAGGTATTTGTAGTTGTCCACATATTCTAAGTCAGAGCCGTCCAGAGTAGTGATGTTGGACAGGCGGGCAGGTGCAGGCAGCGATCGGTTGAAGAGCATGCATTTAGTTTTACTTGTATTTAAGAGCAATTGGAGGCCATGGAAAGAGAGTTGTATGGCATTGAAGCTCGCCTGGAGGGTTGTTAACACAGTGTCAAAAGAAGGGCCAGAAGTATACAGAATAGTGTCGTCTGCGTAGAGGTGGATCAGAGACTCACCAGCAGCAAGAGCGTCATCATTGATGTATACAGAGAAGAGAGTCGGTCCAAGAATTGAACCCTGTGGCACCCCCATAGAGACTGCCAGAGGTCCGGACAACAGACCCTCCAATTTGACACACTGAACTCGATCAGAGAAGTAGTTGGTGAACCAGGCGAGGCAATCATTAGAGAAACCAAGGCTGTCGAGTCTGCCGATGAGGATGTGGTGATTGACAGAGTCAAAAGCCTTGGCCAGGTCAATGAATATGGCTGCACAGTACTGTTTCCTATCGATAGCGGTTAAGATATCGTTTATGACCTTGAGCGTGGCTGAGGGGCACCCATGACCAGCTCTGAAACCAGATTGCATAGCGGAGAAGGTATGGTGGGATTCGAGATGGTCGGTAATCTGTTTGTTGACTTGGCTTTCGAAGTCCTTAGAAAGGCAGGGTAGGATAGATATAGGTCTGTAGCTGTTTGGGTCAAGAGTGTCCCCCCCTTTGAAGAGGGGGATAACCGCAGCTGCTTTCCAATCTTTGGGAATCTCAGACGACACGAAAGAGAGGTTGAAAAGGCTGGTAATAGGGGTGGCAACAATTTCAGCAGATAGTTTTAGAAAGAAAGGGTCCAGATTATCTAGCCCGGCTGATTTGTAAGGGTCCAGATTTTGCAGCTCTTTCAGAACATCAGCTGACTGTATTTGGGAGAAAGAGAAATGGGGAAGGCGTGGGCGAGTAGCAGAGGGGAGGCCAGTGCTGTTGACCGGGGTAGGGGTAGCCAGGTGGAAAGCATGGCCAGCCGTAGAAAAATGCTTGTTGAAATTCTCAATTATAGTGGATTTGTCGGTGGTGACAGTGTTTCCTATCTTCAGTGCAGTTCGAAGCTGGGTGGAGGTGTTCTTATTCTCCATGGACTTTACAGTGTCCCAGAACTTTTTTGAGTTTGTGTTGCAGGAAGCAAATTTCTGCTTGAAAAAGCTAGCCTTGGCTTTTCTAACTGCCTGTGTATACTGGTTTCTAGCTTCCCTGAAAAGTTGCATATCACGGGGGCTGTTCGATGCTAATGCAGAACGCCATAGGATGTTTTTCTGTTGGTTAAGGGCAGTCAGGTCAGGAGAGAACCAAGGGCTATATCTGTTCCTGGTTCTAAATTTCTTGAATGGGGCATGCTTATTCAAGATGGTGAGGAAGGCATTTAAAAAAAATATCCAGGCATCCTCTACTGACGGGATGAGATCAATATCCTTCCAGGATACCTCGGCCAGGTCGATTAGAAAGGCCTGCTCGCTGAAGTGTTTCAGGGAGCGTTTGACAGTGATGAGTGGAGGTTGTTTGATCGCTGACCCATTACGGATACAGGCAATGAGGCAGTGATCGCTGAGATCTTGGTTGAAAACAGCAGAGGTGTATTTGGAGGGCAAGTTGGTTAGGATGATGTCTATGAGGGTACCCGTGTTTACGGAATTGGGGTGATACCTGGTAGGTTCATTGATAATTTGTGTGAGATTGAGGGCATCAAGCTTAGATTGTAGGATGGCTGGGGTGTTAAGCATGTTCCAATTTAGGTCGCCTAGCAGCACAAGCTCTGAAGATAGATGGGGGGCAATCAGTTCACATATGGTGTCCAGAGCACAGCTGGGGGCAGAGGGTGGTCTATAGCAGGCGGCAACAGTGAGAGACTTGTTTTTAGAGAGGTGGATTTTTAAAAGTAGAAGTTCAAATTGTTTGGGAACAGACCTGGATAGTAAAACAGAACTCTGCAGGCAATCCTTGCAGTAGATTGCAACACCGCCCCCTTTGGCCGTTCTATCTTGTCTGAAAATCTTGTAGTTAGGGATGAAAATGTCAGAATTTTTGGTGGTCTTCCTAAGCCAGGATTCAGACACGGCTAAAACATCTGGGTTGGCAGAGTGTGCTAAAGCAGTGAACAAAACAAACTTAGGGAGGAGGCTTCTAATGTTAACATGCATGAAACCAAG
Source organism: Salvelinus fontinalis (assembly GCF_029448725.1). Lineage (NCBI taxonomy): Eukaryota > Metazoa > Chordata > Actinopteri > Salmoniformes > Salmonidae > Salvelinus > Salvelinus fontinalis. Next base: position 40,309,332 of record NC_074694.1, read on the forward strand.
GCTATTACGGTTACAGAAGTCATCAAAAGAGAGCGCCTGGGGAATAGGAGTGGAGCTAGGTACTGCAGGGCCTGGATTCACCTCTACATCACCAGAGGAGGAGTAGGATAAGGGTATGGCTAAAAGCTATGAGAATTGGTCGTCTAGAACGTCTAGAACAGAGAGTAAAAGGAAGTTTCTGGGGGCGATAAAATAGCTTCAAGGAATAATGTACAGACAAAGGTATGGTAGGATGTGAATACAGTGGAGGTAAACCTAGGTAATGAGTGATGATGAGAGAGATATTGTCTCTAGAAACATCATTGAAACCAGGTGATGTCATCGCATATGTGGGTGGTGGAACTGAAAGGTTGGATATATAGTGAGCAGGGCTAGAGGCTCTACAGTGAAATAAGCCAATAAACACTAACCAGAACAGCAATGGACAAGGCATATTTACATTAAGGAGAGGCATGCTTAATCGAGTGATCATAAGGGTCCAGTGAGTAGAGGTTGGTTGGGGTCACGGCGATCCAGACAGCTGGCCGGGTAGCTGGCTATCGGTAGCAAGATAACATAGGATGGAGTTTTTTTTTTTTTTTGTCACCTCGTTCGTTTCCGTCGGTAGATTAGTGGGGTTTGCTTATGCTGACATCAGGCATGACTTAACCATCCCTTTTTAAATTAATGTACAGTACCAATGAGCATTACCTAATTCATTTGTTTGCATTTGTTTGTTTATTTTGTGTACCAAACTTGAATTTACCAACTGCTTCATATTCCCAGGATGGAAGTTGAATGTGGCAACATAATCTACTGTTTTTGTTAATATGGAGCTCATTAAAGAAAGGCAAGTCACAGTGCCACTTGTTTAATCCTATGGACTAGCAGTGGAGGACTCTGCACCCCATACAAGAAATAGCTCTTAATTCTCTCAGACGTAAGTGCACCGCGTGCCAATGAGTGACTATATACGGGATAAAAGTGTTCAGTTTCAGGGGGATTTGCTTAGAGGTAACCCTATATTTTTCAAAGGCTTACTTGTGGGGTTTGCAGAGGGAGGGGATAGGGTGATGGGTAATGGAAGCCTAGTCTGTTATACCTCATGAAGCCTCGCTATTGGCTGTGACTGACAGGGTTTCCATCTTATTTCACACCCAACATGGTCTACTCAACTTTTTTATGTACTGGAAAATAATGGTGCTTAGAGTATTGCATTCCAAATGCAGAGAAAACCTTGGTCTGCAGTAGTTAGGACAGCTACTTTTTCTTATGAATATTTCATTTTAAATGGTCAAATCAAGGTTTATTTATACAGCACATTTCAGACATACAACGCAATATGCTTTACAGGAAGAAAAAAACAAAACAAAAACGTTGAAAATAAAAGCTGAAATACTTACTAAAAAACAAAATGGTGATAAGGAAAAACAAAGCTAAAATATGTGTTTTAAGATTTCTTTTATATACAGTATGCCCATAGTTTCGGCCCCTCTAAGGTTCTCTGGCAGGCTATTCCAGAGGCTGGGGGCATAAAAACTAAAGGCTGCCTCTCCATGCCTCTTGGTCCTAGGCTTTGGGATAGTTAAAAGGCCAGTGCCAGAGGACCTGAGGGACCTACTGGGTACATACACGTAACTTTAAAAGCATGTCTGACATGTATTGTGGTGCTCAATCATGGATTGATTTAAAAACCAATAGAATCATCTTAAAATGTATTCTAAAACTCACAGGCAGCCAGTGCAGAGACTTTAAAACGGGTAATGTGTGCACTGCGTCTGGTCTTGGTCAGTACCCGTGCTGCAGCATTCTGTATGTTTCGCAGTTGACCAATGGCTTTCTTGGAGGGACCAGACAGGAGAGAGTTACAGTAGTCAAGCCTGCTTGTAATCAAAGCATGGATGATGTCAGGGAAAATAAGACCTTCCCTTTAGTTGACTTATTATTTACAATTCATGTTATTTTATGCTATTATACCTGTCCACGGCTGATGTTAAATTACACAATAATGTTGTGTTGAAGATTGACTATGATGCCCATTGGTTTTCTTCAGACTTTTTGGTTGAATATTGTGAAATGTATGACTTTGTGTCATAGTGAGTACCTAACTTTACCTACAGTGCATTCAGAAAGTATTCAGACCCCTTCCCCTTTTCCACATTTTGTTACATTTCAGCCTTATTCTAAAATTGATTAAAACGTAAAACATAAACCCCATAATGACAATGCAAAAAAAGGTTTATAGAATTTTTTGCACATTTATAAAAAATACAAAAACTGAAATATCACATTTACAAAAGCATTCGGACCCTTTATTCAGTACTTTGTTGAAGCACCTTTGGCAGTGATTACAGCCTTGACTCTTCTTGGGTATGACGTGACAAGCTTGGCACACCTGTATTTGGGGAGCTTCTCCCGTTCTTCTCTGCAGATCCTCTCAAGGTCTGTCAGGTTGGATGGAGAGCGTCGCTGCACAGCTATTTTCAGGTTTCTCCAGAGATCTTCGATTGGGTTCAAGTCCGGGCTCTGGCTGGGCCACTCAAGGACTTTCAGAGACTTGTCCTAAAGCCACTCCTGCATTGTCTTGGCTGTGCGCTTAGAGTCATTGTCCTGTTGGAACGTGAACCTTCGCCCCAGTCTGAGGTCCTGAGCGCTCTGGAGCAAGTTTTCATCAAGGATCTCTCTGTACATCTTTCCCTTGATCCCGACTCCCACAGCATGATATCTTCTCCAAACGATTCGAGGGAGTGCGCACATGCAGCTATTCTGTGTTGAGTGGTTAACAAAGAAATATGTATTCCTATATGCTTAATTTTGAGTTATTAATGTAACTTTAGTTGGTTCTACAAATGTTGGGCTATATGTTTTGATTTGTAATACATTATAAGGCTGCATGATGAGACTCAAATTAATATTTGATAAAAGTTGCTTGAAAGGCATGAGCTCTGCTTTGTTTTTTTTGTGCAGGCTGTACACACTACACCAGTCAATCATTCACAATTTGACAAGCACTTGATAATGACTAGAATTTCACGGCGGCATCACCTTTGTGTGTCCGTAATGTACCCTAAAAAAATCCATGCCTTTCTCGGCCAGTGGTCGTTGTGCCCTTCTCCCTGAGTGCTGTGAGCTCCATCACGTGATCGGGTTCTTCTCACAGGCTACAAGTGAAGACAGACACATCGGGGACGCAACTGTGCGCGTCCTCATCCAATTCCGAGGTGCATATTGAAGACATTGAAAGAACCATATTTACTTTTCGTCAGCCAACAAGATGAGTAGGCCTAACGAACACCATTATCAAAAGTGATGGCAAATTCAATTATGCATGTAATGCTTTTATTAGAAAGGTGCATTTTTTTGGTGAAAATTCTCTTTCCCACACTTAAAACTCACTCGTTGCTTATGTTTTCCAGTTAGGCTCTACACTCCTTGTAAAGCGGATTAATGTGCTTAATATTAAAAGGTTATTTGGACACTTTAGTTGTGATACAAACCTTATCAAAACATATAGGCCTATGGTCTAGGCTAAATGAGGTGTGCGACAATGATTCGAAAAAGTGACAAAAAATGCTGGGCATCATTCACAAGTGATGATATATAATTCAAAAGTGATAGGCTAATATTGTCATCCATCAGGCTATTCTTGATTTAATCTTGTCTTTACATATACCAAATAATATATGTGTGACATTTGTTTTGATTTAGAATAGACCATTATCATGCACCTGTATCGAAACAGGGGCACCGGGAAAAAATACATGTCATCTATGCACTTAAATAGCGAATGGAGGAAGCTTTACTCATGGTTTATTTTCATGACAGCCAGGTAGGCTATACTCCTGTTGTAAATATAAGCAATGTGCTTAATATTAGGAAAGTTGAGAAATAAATATAGTAGTTCTAGCCTATAGAAAGCTGATGGTCTCCTCCTCTTTTTATTAGCAGCCATCACTCTGTTTTCTCCCGCAATTGCATAGCCTATAGAAATGTTGCACAACATGAGCTCATGGGCTCTCATGAAGTGTTTGATTAGATTTTAGAACACATTTGCATTGATGTCAGAGTGATTAGAGGGACAAGAGTGCTGAGTACCAGGCAGTTAGCACGTATGGTAGGCTACTAATGACCAGCAGCAACATCAGAGCTTGGAGAAGCCTAATTACCATGACTAAACGGTCATGTGGAATTTGACTGCCGTCATGACTCGTGACCGCCGGTGTGGCAGTAATACGGTCACCTCAACAGCCCTCTGAATACTTTCCGAATGCACTGTATGTCTGTAGGAGCTTTGTCTCCATTGAGTTTTCCATGGTTTTCAGGCTGGCATTTGCCTGGCAACCTCACCCCTCATCTGGCAACCTTCCTCCTGCTCTGGTGGTCTTCCCCTACGGCGACAAACACCTAAGTCGTCCAAGTGTTCATAAACACCCTGGCAGGGCCATACAAAGTGACCAAACGTTTCAGAGAGGACTAAGGAGGAAACAATTCGAAGCTGTCAGGATTATAAATTGAAACAGCTCCCACTTGGGTTCCCAAATAAAACACTGTGGGTTCTCAAAGCGCAGATGAATCGTGTTGAATAATTAATTGCAGCATAGACGAAGTGTCCTCATGCATCAGTTCTATAAAAAAAAATATCCCATAACATCATCGCACTCTGCTCAGAGCTCGGCCCAAGTCACCTGGGAAAGTTAGCTATACCCTGAAAGCGAATGACTCAACCTTACAACGGTATTTATTTGTGTTACATTTAATGTTCTGCAAGCAAGGTTTATTTGATGTTTGTTCACTATAATGTGGAGAAAGAGAAATATTTCAAAAGTGGAAGCAAGGAGACATACTGTAGGCCTCTGTTACATAATATTCTCATGTATATCAATGTTCGCAAAAGCTCATAATTCGAACAATGAGGACAGTTATATTGTCTTAGACAGCCCTTTCCTTTTCAAATGTGGCTATTTTTAGTCAATCTGTTTTTAATACTGTATAGTTTATTCAAATAAAACTGGTCCCTTTTCCATAGCATTTGATGTATTACTACGGATAGGCTATGTATGATCATATTTGAAACCCGATTCAATAGAAATATGAAAAATCATCAATCCTGTGATACTACTGTATGTAAGAGGGGGAGGCAAACCTCTGAGAACCCAACATGGAGAGAATGGCCCCCGTCAGGAATAAAGCGATGGACTGTGTGTTTCTGTTTCCTGAAATGAATGTGGCCTGGGTCGGCTTCCAAAAAAGGTCTGCCTAGTGCCTGCTTGTTCTGGCTGATTTGTTCCTCTTGGCAGCGTCACGTTAACAGTTTTCCACCCCTCTCTTTCATGTGCTTCCAAAGTCAAGTCGAACAAATTCACTTAACAGAGTTAGCTCTCCTGGGAGACAGATAGGGTGACAGCTGACAGGGATGAATACACGTTTCAAGGGAACAACAAACGATAAAGGATGAGAGGGCTGCTGGGAGGAAAAAGGGAGGGAAAAGAGGGGGAGGATGGATAACTCATCCAACATGACAACATCATTATGTTCATGCAAGGTGTACAGTTAGTTCGAGCTTCGATTTCATTGAGTCTCATCACTGGTGGTTGGGGGGAAAGAAATTAAACAATGTCAACTTGACACTTCCTGGCTCAGGGCCAGAACTACCCTTTTGGTGCAGTGATGTCCTCCCAATAGAGGATATTAACAGTGACCCTCCTTGGATACACTTCCCCCGACAACCACTCTGCTGTACATTGACTGCATTCCAGCCCGGTTACATGTGCCATACCCTGTTCATTGGAGTTATACTGTATGGTTAGGATTATATTAACCACTTAAAGTTAGGAGTAAATCATATGCTTTGAATTAAACCTATAGCTTGTGACAACTCGGATGTCATAGACTTAGATGTGTTTGTATTTTGTGTTTATCAAGGATCCCCATTAGCTGCTGCCAAGGCATGACATTACATTTTATAACACTTTTCACAACACATTAAGTGTGCGACCTCAGGCCACTACTCTACTATCACATATCTACAATGCAAAATGAATGTCTACGTGTGTGTAGAGTGTCTTATCATGTGTATGTGTGTCTGTTCCTGTGTGTCTCTTCACAGTCCCCGCTGTTGCATCAGTTACCGGATATGCAATAGAGTTCAATGTAGCCATGGCGCTATGTACTATAGTACTGTGTGCCTCCCATAGTCTGTTCTTGACTTGGGGATTGTGAAGAGACCTTTGGTGGCATGTCTTGTGGGGTATGCATGGGTGTCCGAGCTGTGTGTTAGTAATTTAAACAGACACCTCGGTGCATTCAGTATGTCAACAGTTCTTACAAAATAACTAGTGGTGAAGTCCATCTCTCCTCCGCTTTGAGCCATGGGAGATCTAGAAGCATATTATTAATGGTAGCTCTGTGTACACAGTCGTGCTGCCCTGTTCTGAGCCAATTGTAATTTTCTGAGGTCCCTCTTTGTGGCATCTCCCACATGACTAAACAGTAGTCCAGGTGAGACAAAACTAGGGCCTGAGCAGCGCTTATTTTGGACAGACTTCTCCCCATCTTAGCTACTGTTGTATCAACATGTTTTGACCATGACAGTTTACAGTTCAGGGTTACTCCAAGCAGTTGAGTCACCTCAACTTGCTCAATTTCTGTCACGTTCCTGACCTATTTCTGTTAGTTTGTTGTATGTGTTAGTTGGTCAGGACGTGAGTTTGGGTGGGCATTCTATGTTTTCTGTTTCTATGTTGGTTTAGGGTTGCCTGGTATGGCTCTTAATTAGAGGCAGGTGTTTGGCGTTCCTCTAATTGAGAGTCATATTTAGGTAGGTTGTGTCACAGTGTTCGTTGTGGGTGGTTGTCTCCTGTGTCTGTGTCTATGTTACACCATATGGGACTGTTTCGTGCGTTCTCCGTTTTATGTAGTCATTTTTCCTGTTGTGCGTTCTGCGTGTTTTATGTAAGTTCGTATGTTCAGGTTTGTCTACATTCGTTTTGTAATATATCAAGTGTTCTTCGTGTGTTTAGTTCGTCTTGTAATTAAATCATTATGTATTCACAACCCGCTGCGCCTTGGTCGAATCACTACTCCTCCTCTTCAGTTGAAGAGGAGGAGGAACACCTTTACAGAACCACCCACCATACCCGGATCAAGCAGCGGGTTAATGGACAGCGCACTAAACAGGATTTCTGGTCTTGGGAGGAGATCATGGAAGGAAAAGGTCCTTGGGCGCACATTGGGGAATATCGCCGCTCGTGAGGAGATGGAAGCAGCGCGAGCCCAGGAGCGATGGTATGAGGAGGCAGCAAAGAGATGTGGCTGGAGACCGGAGAATCAAGCCCAAAACCGGCTTTATGAGGGGATGCATCTAGCACTGAAGCCCGAAAAGCCCGTGAGTACTACCCAAAAATTTCTTGGGTGGGGGCTAAGAGGTAGTGGGCCAAGGGCAGGTAGGAGACCTGCGCCCACTTCCCAGGCTAACCGTGGAGAGCGGGAGTACGGGCAGACGCCGTGTTACGCAGTAGAGCGCACGGTGTCTCCTGTACGGGTGCATAGCCCAGTGCGGGTTATTCCACCTCCCTGCACTGGTAGGGCTAGATTGGGCATTGAGCCAAATGTCATGAAGCCGGCCCTACATATCTGGCCACCAGTACGTCTCCTTGGGCCGGCTTACATGGCACCAGCCTTACGCATGGTGTCCCCGGTTCGCCTACATAGCCCGGTGCGGGTTATTCCACCTCCCCACACTGGTCTGGCGACAGGGAGCATTCAACCAGGTAAGGTTGGGCAGGCTCGGTGTTCAAGGGAGCCAGTACGCCTGCACGGTCCGGTATTTCCGGCGCCACCTCCCCGCCCCAGCCTAGTACCACCAGTGCCTACACCACGCACCAGGCTTCCAGTGCGTTTTCAGAGCCCTGTTCCTCCTCCACGCACTCTCCCTATGGTGCGTGTCTCCAGCCCAGTGCCTCCAGTTCCGGCACCACGCACTAAGCCACCTGTGCGTCTCCAGAGCCCTGTACACACTGTTCCTTCTCCCCGTACTCGTCCTGATGTGCGTGCACTCAGCCCGGTGCCACCAGTGCCGGTACCACGCACCAGGCATATAGTACGCTTTGAGAATCCAGTGTGCCCTGTCCCTGCTCCCCGCACTAGGCTTGAAGTGCGTGTCTCCAGTCCGGTGCCTCCAGTTCCGGCACCACGCACCAGGCCTACAGTGTGTCTCAGCCGGCCAGAGTCTGCCGTCTGCCCAACGGCGCCTGAACTGTCCGTCTGCCAAGCGCCGCATGAACTGCTCGTCCGTAGTGAGCCTTCAAAGCCGCCCGTCTGCCATGAGCCTGCAAAGCCGCCCGTCTGCCATGAGCCTACAGAGCCTTCCGCCAGACTGGAGCCGCTAGAGCCTTCCGCCAGACAGGAGCCGCTAGAGCCTTCCACCAGACAGGAGCAGCCAAAGCCTTCCGCTAGACAGGATCAGTCTGAGCCATCCGTCTCCGCAGCGCCATCTGAGCCATCCGTCTCCTCAGCGCCATCTGAGCCATCCGTCTCCCCAGCGCCATCTGAGCCATCCGTCTCCCCAGCGTCGTCTGAGCCATCCGTCTCCCCAGCGCCGTCTGAGCCATCCGTCTCCCCAGCGCCGTCTGAGCCATCCGTCTGTCCCGAGCCATTAGAGCCGCCCGTCTGTCCCGAGCCGTCAGAGCCGATAGTCAGTCAGGAGCCGCTAGAGCCAGTCGTCAGTCAGGATCTGCCAGAGCCGCCAACCAGACAGGATCTGCCAGAGCCGCCAACCAGACAGGATCTGCCAGAGCCGCCAACCAGACAGGGTCTGCCAGAGCCGCCAACCAGACAGGATCTGCCAGAGCCGCCAACCAGACAGGATCTGCCAGAGCCGCCAACCAGACAGGATCTGCCAGAGCCGTCAGTGAGTCATGAGAGTCCAGAGCCGTCAGCCAGCCATGAGCGTCCAGAGCCGTCAGCCAGCCATGAGCGTCCAGAGCCGTCAGCCAGTCATGAGCTGTCCCTCAGCCCAGAGCGGCTATTTATTCAGAACTGCCCCTCAGTCCAGAGCTGTCTCTCTGTCCGGAGCTGCCTTTCAGTCCGGAGTTGCCCCTCTATCCTGAGCTACCTCTCTATCCTGAGTTACCTCGCTATCCTGAGCTATCCCTCTGTCCTGAGCTATCCCTCTATCCCGGTGCTGCCCCTGGTGTCGATGTTACCTAAAAGATTTAGTGGATGTAAGATGAGGGTGGTCATTTGTAGGGGGAAATGTAAGCTGGGATTGACTATGGTGGGGTGGGGACCTCGCCCTGAGCCTGAGCCACCACCGTGGTCAGATGCCCACCCAGACCCTCCCCTAGACTTTGTGCTGGTGCGCCCGGAGTTCGCACCTTATGGGGGGGGTTATGTCACGTTCCTGACCTATTTCTGTTAGTTTGTTGTATGTGTTAGTTGGTCAGGATGTGAGTTTGGGTGGGCATTCTATGTTTTCTGTTTCTATGTTGGTTTAGGGTTGCGTGGTATGGCTCTTAATTAGAGGCAGGTGTTTGGCGTTCCTCTAATTGAGAGTCATATTTAGGTAGGTTGTGTCACAGTGTTCGTTGTGGGTGGTTGTCTCCTGTGTCTGTGTCTATGTTACACCATACGGGACTGTTTCGTGCGTTCTCCGTTTTATGTAGTCATTTTTCCTGTTGTGCGTTCTGCGTGTTTTATGTAAGTTCGTATGTTCAGGTTTGTCTACATTCGTTTTGTAATATATCAAGTGTTCTTCGTGTGTTTAGTTCGTCTTGTAATTAAATCATTATGTATTCACAACCCGCTGCGCCTTGGTCGAATCACTACTCCTCCTCTTCAGTTGAAGAGGAGGAGGAACACCTTTACAGAACCACCCACCATACCCGGATCAAGCAGCGGGTTAATGGACAGCGCACTAAACAGGATTTCTGGTCTTGGGAGGAGATCATGGAAGGAAAAGGTCCTTGGGCGCACATTGGGGAATATCGCCGCGCTCGTGAGGAGATGGAAGCAGCGCGAGCCCAGGAGCGATGGTATGAGGAGGCAGCAAAGAGATGTGGCTGGAGACCGGAGAATCAAGCCCAAAACCGGCTTTATGAGGGGACGCGTCTAGCACGGAAGCCCGAAAAGCACGTGAGTACTACCCAAAAATTTCTTGGGTGGGGGCTAAGAGGTAGTGGGCCAAGGGCAGGTAGGAGACCTGCGCCCACTTCCCAGGCTAACCGTGGAGAGCGGGAGTACGGGCAGATGCCGTGTTACGCAGTAGAGCGCACGGTGTCTCCTGTACGGGTGCATAGCCCAGTGCGGGTTATTCCACCTCCCCGCACTGGTAGGGCTAGATTGGGCATTGAGCCAAATGTCATGAAGCCGGCCCTACATATCTGGCCACCAGTACGTCTCCTTGGGCCGGCTTACATGGCACCAGCCTTACGCATGGTGTCCCCGGTTCGCCTACATAGCCCGGTGCGGGTTATTCCACCTCCCCGCACTGGTCGGGCGACGGGGAGCATTCAACCAGGTAAGGTTGGGCAGGCTCGGTGTTCAAGGGAGCCAGTACGCCTGCACGGTCCGGTATTTCCGGCGCCACCTCCCCGCCCCAGCCTAGTACCACCAGTGCCTACACCACGCACCAGGCTTCCAGTGCGTTTTCAGAGCCCTGTTCCTCCTCCACGCACTCTCCCTATGGTGCGTGTCTCCAGCCCAGTGCCTCCAGTTCCGGCACCACGCACTAAGCCACCTGTGCGTCTCCAGAGCCCTGTACACACTGTTCCTTCTCCCCGTACTCGTCCTGATGTGCGTGCACTCAGCCCGGTGCCACCAGTGCCGGTACCACGCACCAGGCATATAGTACGCTTTGAGAATCCAGTGTGCCCTGTCCCTGCTCCCCGCACTAGGCTTGAAGTGCGTGTCTCCAGTCCGGTGCCTCCAGTTCCGGCACCACGCACCAGGCCTACAGTGTGTCTCAGCCGGCCAGAGTCTGCCGTCTGCCCAACGGCGCCTGAACTGTCCGTCTGCCAAGCGCCGCATGAACTGCTCGTCTGTAGTGAGCCTTCAAAGCCGCCCGTCTGCCATGAGCCTGCAAAGCCGCCCGTCTGCCATGAGCCTACAGAGCCTTCCGCCAGACTGGAGCCGCTAGAGCCTTCCGCCAGACAGGAGCCGCTAGAGCCTTCCACCAGACAGGAGCAGCCAAAGCCTTCCGCTAGACAGGATCAGTCTGAGCCATCCGTCTCCGCAGCGCCATCTGAGCCATCCGTCTCCTCAGCGCCATCTGAGCCATCCGTCTCCCCAGCGCCATCTGAGCCATCCGTCTCCCCAGCGTCGTCTGAGCCATCCGTCTCCCCAGCGCCGTCTGAGCCATCCGTCTCCCCAGCGCCGTCTGAGCCATCCGTCTGTCCCGAGCCATTAGAGCCGCCCGTCTGTCCCGAGCCGTCAGAGCCGATAGTCAGTCAGGAGCCGCTCGAGCCAGTCGTCAGTCAGGATCTGCCAGAGCCGCCAACCAGACAGGATCTGCCAGAGCCGCCAACCAGACAGGATCTGCCAGAGCCGTCAGTGAGTCATGAGCGTCCAGAGCCGTCAGCCAGCCATGAGCGTCCAGAGCCGTCAGCCAGCCATGAGCGTCCAGAGCCGTCAGCCAGTCATGAGCTGTCCCTCAGCCCAGAGCGGCTATTTATTCAGAACTGCCCCTCAGTCCAGAGCTGTCTCTCTGTCCGGAGCTGCCTTTCAGTCCGGAGTTGCCCCTCTATCCTGAGCTACCTCTCTATCCTGAGTTACCTCGCTATCCTGAGCTATCCCTCTGTCCTGAGCTATCCCTCTATCCCGGTGCTGCCCCTGGTGTCGATGTTACCTAAAAGATTTAGTGGATGTAAGATGAGGATGGTCATTTGTAGGGGGAAATGTAAGCTGGGATTGACTATGGTGGGGTGGGGACCTCGCCCTGAGCCTGAGCCACCACCGTGGTCAGATGCCCACCCAGACCCTCCCCTAGACTTTGTGCTGGTGCGCCCGGAGTTCGCACCTTATGGGGGGGGTTATGTCACGTTCTTGACCTATTTCTGTTAGTTTGTTGTATGTGTTAGTTGGTCAGGACGTGAGTTTGGGTGGGCATTCTATGTTTTCTGTTTCTATGTTGGTTTAGGGTTGCCTGGTATGGCTCTTAATTAGAGGCAGGTGTTTGGCGTTCCTCTAATTGAGAGTCATATTTAGGTAGGTTGTGTCACAGTGTTCGTTGTGGGTGGTTGTCTCCTGTGTCTGTGTCTATGTTACACCATACGGTACTGTTTCGTGCGTTCTCCGTTTTATGTAGTCATTTTTCCTGTTGTGCGTTCTGCGTGTTTTATGTAAGTTCGTATGTTCAGGTTTGTCTACATTCGTTTTGTTGTTTTGTAATATATCAAGTGTTCTTCGTGTGTTTAGTTCGTCTTGTAATTAAATCATTATGTATTCACAACCCGCTGCGCCTTGGTCGAATCACTACTCCTCCTCTTCAGTTGAAGAGGAGGAGGAACACCTTTACAGAACCACCCACCATACCCGGATCAAGCAGCGGGTTAATGGACAGCGCACTAAACAGGATTTCTGGTCTTGGGAGGAGATCATGGAAGGAAAAGGTCCTTGGGCGCACATTGGGGAATATCGCCGCGCTCGTGAGGAGATGGAAGCAGCGCGAGCCCAGGAGCGATGGTATGAGGAGGCAGCAAAGAGATGTGGCTGGAGACCGGAGAATCAAGCCCAAAACCGGCTTTATGAGGGGACGCGTCTAGCACGGAAGCCCGAAAAGCACGTGAGTACTACCCAAAAATGTCTTGGGTGGGGGCTAAGAGGTAGTGGGCCAAGGGCAGGTAGGAGACCTGCGCCCACTTCCCAGGCTAACCGTGGAGAGCGGGAGTACGGGCAGACGCCGTGTTACGCAGTAGAGCGCACGGTGTCTCCTGTACGGGTGCATAGCCCAGTGCGGGTTATTCCACCTCCCCGCACTGGTAGGGCTAGATTGGGCATTGAGCCAAATGTCATGAAGCCGGCCCTACATATCTGGCCACCAGTACGTCTCCTTGGGCCGGCTTACATGGCACCAGCCTTACGCATGGTGTCCCCGGTTCGCCTACATAGCCCGGTGCGGGTTATTCCACCTCCCCGCACTGGTCGGGCGACGGGGAGCATTCAACCAGGTAAGGTTGGGCAGGCTCGGTGTTCAAGGGAGCCAGTACGCCTGCACGGTCCGGTATTTCCGGCGCCACCTCCCCGCCCCAGCCTAGTACCACCAGTGCCTACACCACGCACCAGGCTTCCAGTGCGTTTTCAGAGCCCTGTTCCTCCTCCACGCACTCTCCCTATGGTGCGTGTCTCCAGCCCAGTGCCTCCAGTTCCGGCACCACGCACTAAGCCACCTGTGCGTCTCCAGAGCCCTGTACACACTGTTCCTTCTCCCCGTACTCGTCCTGATGTGCGTGCACTCAGCCCGGTGCCACCAGTGCCGGTACCACGCACCAGGCATATAGTACGCTTTGAGAATCCAGTGTGCCCTGTCCCTGCTCCCCGCACTAGGCTTGAATTGCGTGTCTCCAGTCCGGTGCCTCCAGTTCCGGCACCACGCACCAGGCCTACTGTGTGTCTCAGCCGGCCAGAGTCTGCCGACTGCCCAACGGCGCATGAACTGTCCGTCTGCCAAGCGCCGCATGAACTGCTCGTCTGTAGTGAGCCTTCAAAGCCGCCCGTCTGCCATGAGCCTGCAAAGCCGCCCGTCTGCCATGAGCCTACAGAGCCTTCCGCCAGACTGGAGCCGCTAGAGCCTTCCGCCAGACAGGAGCCGCTAGAGCCTTCCACCAGACAGGAGCAGCCAAAGCCTTCCGCTAGACAGGATCAGTCTGAGCCATCCGTCTCCGCAGCGCCATCTGAGCCATCCGTCTCCTCAGCGCCATCTGAGCCATCCGTCTCCCCAGCGCCATCTGAGCCATCCGTCTCCCCAGCGTCGTCTGAGCCATCCGTCTCCCCAGCGCCGTCTGAGCCATCCGTCTCCCCAGCGCCGTCTGAGCCATCCGTCTGTCCCGAGCCATTAGAGCCGCCCGTCTGTCCCGAGCCGTCAGAGCCGATAGTCAGTCAGGAGCCGCTAGAGCCAGTCGTCAGTCAGGATCTGCCAGAGCCGCCAACCAGACAGGATCTGCCAGAGCCGCCAACCAGACAGGATCTGCCAGAGCCGCCAACCAGACAGGGTCTGCCAGAGCCGCCAACCAGACAGGATCTGCCAGAGCCGCCAACCAGACAGGATCTGCCAGAGCCGCCAACCAGACAGGATCTGCCAGAGCCGTCAGTGAGTCATGAGCGTCCAGAGCCGTCAGCCAGCCATGAGCGTCCAGAGCCGTCAGCCAGCCATGAGCGTCCAGAGCCGTCAGCCAGTCATGAGCTGTCCCTCAGCCCAGAGCGGCTATTTATTCAGGACTGCCCCTCAGTCCAGAGCTGTCTCTCTGTCCGGAGCTGCCTTTCAGTCCGGAGTTGCCCCTCTATCCTGAGCTACCTCTCTATCCTGAGTTACCTCGCTATCCTGAGCTATCCCTCTGTCCTGAGCTATCCCTCTATCCCGGTGCTGCCCCTGGTGTCGATGTTACCTAAAAGATTTAGTGGATGTAAGATGAGGATGGTCATTTGTAGGGGGAAATGTAAGCTGGGATTGACTATGGTGGGGTGGGGACCTCGCCCTGAGCCTGAGCCACCACCGTGGTCAGATGCCCACCCAGACCCTCCCCTAGACTTTGTGCTGGTGCGCCCGGAGTTCGCACCTTATGGGGGGGGTTATGTCACGTTCCTGACCTATTTCTGTTAGTTTGTTGTATGTGTTAGTTGGTCAGGACGTGAGTTTGGGTGGGCATTCTATGTTTTCTGTTTCTATGTTGGTTTAGGGTTGCCTGGTATGGCTCTTAATTAGAGGCAGGTGTTTGGCGTTCCTCTAATTGAGAGTCATATTTAGGTAGGTTGTGTCACAGTGTTCGTTGTGGGTGGTTGTCTCCTGTGTCTGTGTCTATGTTACACCATACGGTACTGTTTCGTGCGTTCTCCGTTTTATGTAGTCATTTTTCCTGTTGTGCGTTCTGCGTGTTTTATGTAAGTTCGTATGTTCAGGTTTGTCTACATTCGTTTTGTTGTTTTGTAATATATCAAGTGTTCTTCGTGTGTTTAGTTCGTCTTGTAATTAAATCATTATGTATTCACAACCCGCTGCGCCTTGGTCGAATCACTACTCCTCCTCTTCAGTTGAAGAGGAGGAGGAACACCTTTACAATTTCCACATGATTTATTACAAGATTTAGTTGAGTTTTAGGGTTTAGTGAATGATTTGTCCCAAATACAATGCTTTAAGTTTTTTAAGTATTTAGGACTAACTTATTCCTTGCCATCCATTCTGAAACGAACTGCAATTCAAAGCCAGTGACATGTCATTAGTAACGATTGAGAAAAGCAAGGGGTTTAGACAGCTGCCCTGGGGAATTCCTGATTCTACCTGGATTATGTTGGAGAGGCTTCCATTAAAGAACACCTTCTGTGTTCTGTTAGACAGGTAACTCTTTATCAACAATATGTGACCAACCGGCTCAAATTGGTCTTAATAAGTACTGTAGCAAAATTTGAATTTTTTTTTTAATTTTTTTTTTTACATTTGATAAAAGTAGAGACTCAGAGCTACACAATTGAATATCATACACTGCATTTGAGGAACATTTGGGAAAGTAATTTTGCTTTGAAAGTTGATAAACTTGTATTCACTTTTGAGAAAATGGCCTTTGAATAGTTTGGTACTACTACTGAAGAGCCCTTCTTTGTTTACACCCATTCAGCATTGTTCACACCCTCGTATGCTTTAGCCCCACCCATCTCTCTAAGGGTTGATCTGAGTGTTATGTACTAACAACAGCAGTCAAGCACCCCTGTAAAGACCTTTATTAAACACCGATTCAAAATAGCTATTGATAACAAATGTGTATTTTGTGGTTGTGACCCAGAGACTCTTGACCATTTATTTTGGGACTGTTCTTATGTCAGAATATTTTGGAGTGAGTTAGATTTTATTTTAAAATGAACTACTATTGATGTTCATTTGAACGTCTCTGATATTAGGTTTCATTTTTTTTTTTTTCATTTTTATATGGACCCTGATTTAACTTTCATTGTTGATTTGTTAATTGTTCGTGGCAGATTCTTTATCCATAAAATGAAGAATACGGAGAACAAACCCATTTTCACATTGTTTAAGCTAGCGTTGAAATATTATTTTGAAATGTGTTAAAGAAAAAATGTATCTTAATATGTAATTCCCCTGTCTGGGGGTGTAAAGCCATAACACATATGTTTTTCCATCAGAAAAAGCAACACTGACAAAACAGCCCCCACAATCTTTTTTTATCATGAACTCATAAATCTCAGAAGTCACTAGTCTTACTAACGGAGAGCAAAACAGAGAACGTTATGGTAGTATTTACTATAATTAGGACAATTTCGCTTAGATGTATATGATAATTACTGTGATATGAAAATACATAAATAGAAATGCGCATATTGCATGACATGCAGTGCATGACATTTCCTCGTACATCACTATAGTATACGAACGTGGGGGGTAAAGTGGTGTGAAAAGGGCTTTTACAAGCAAATAAAAAGAGTGTAATGTTACAGCCTGTTGTGCGATGAACTAACCCTCTCTGATGTTTTGGAGACAGCTGCATTTGTCTTATTTAATGATCTATGTTAACAGCCTTCCCCCAGGTCAGGAGAAAACCACAGTACGCTATTGCTGAACTTTGATTCGCAAAGAAGCTCCATGCCCCAAGGCAGATATGAACAAAAGTGGTTAAATATGATATCTACCATTTCATTACCACACACAGGTGAATAAAATACAGTAAAGGTATAAAGCAGTGCATGACACCTGTGGATGTTCTTCAAGTGGTGAAACTAAAACAACTGCTATGAAAGCGAGCCATGCAAATTATGATCATGGTTAGATAATGACAACCATATTTATCTTCAAAACAGTCATTTGTGGGTGGAAAGATGAATGAGGAAATGGACACAGACTGTTTGAACGCACACTGTATATCTAAGTGAGCAAGGATTGTTGGTTTCAATAACACACTGACTGAATCTCATTCACAGACACATGCCCTGGCTACAGGATGTCCGTGTGTTCATGTGGCCCAGGCCTCTTAGCAGATGGGATTTACACTCTTATAAAAAGGGGTTCCAAAAATGGTTCTTTGGTTGTCCCCATAGGAGCCCTCTTTTTGGTTACAGGTAGAACACTAATTGGTTCCCGGTAGAACCCTACATGGAACCCAGAAAGGTTCTGCTTGGAACCAAAATGGCTTCTTCAAAGGGTTATCCTATGGGAATAGCCGAAGAACACTTTTAGGTTCTATATAGCACTTTTTTTTCTAAGAGTTTAGCCTCCCTTTGTTCTAGCCAAACCCTGATTAGGTACAGACTGTAATTTCCTAACGGGACTGTCCTAACCACTTTAATCTGCTGTATGCTGGGCGAGCAAGTACTGACTTAATCTAATAGCCATGAACTAGCTGGTCTGCGTCCAGCAGAGCTGACACGAGTTGAAAGGTGATGTTGCACTTGGGTAAGCCTTTTCCATACACAATGGAAGAATTGAGTTAGACATGTACACGGCAGCATCCTTTCTGTGGATGGATCCACTGGTCTATCGGGATGGAGGCACTGTGCTTACGACCACCTGTGAAGATTTCATAAGCTTGTCATGAAGGGTTATTAGGGTGACATAGGGGGGAGTGTAAGAGCTTTCATGGCAGTGCAACTGAAAACCATAATGACACAACCCTGTGGATGAGTTGGAAGGATAATGTTAGAGGGAACATAATGACAAGAAAAGGGGACACTGGGATGTTAGGTCCTGACAAGCTAAACTGCACGACCTACTACCTACCGTGTATGGCCAACTCCCAAAAATGGTGAGCGCGTACTTGGCAAACATGTTCACTATTTTGGTTTGGTTTGGTAGGGCAGCAGGTAGCCTAGCGGTTAAGAGCGTTGGGTCAGTATCCAAAAGGTCTCTAGTTCGAATACCCGAGCCAATAAGGTAAAAATCTGTTGATTTGCACTTGAGCAAGGCACTTAACCCTAACTTGCTCCAGGGGTGCCGTACTACTATGGCTGACCCTGTAAAACAACACATTTCACTGCACCTATCTGGTGTACAGTATGTGACGATTAAACATGTTTTAGTCAATGTACAAAGTTCTCAGAAGTTCTCATGCAAATCAATGAAGAGATGTCTCTATATGACGTCTTGATAAATCAATGCAAGTCAGCCATAGAGCTATAAATAAATGTAAATCATCAACCCTAAGAAGCCTACAGACTCTGTAACCTCTGTAAAAGGATCTAAATACAAAAAAGGCTTCCAAAAGGGTTCTTTGGCTGTCCCCATAGGAGAAACCTTTTTGGTTCCAGGTATAACCCTTTTTGGTTCCAGGTATAACCTTTTTGGGTTCCATGTGAAAACCTCTGTGGAAAGGGTTCTACATGGAACTGAAAAGGCTTCTACCAGGAACCAAAAAGGGTTATTAAAAGGGTTCTGGGGACAGCTGAAGAACCGTTTTAGGTTCTAGATAGCACCTTTATTTCCAAGAGTGTAGAGACTAACCACCAGATATATAAGTGTACATGATTGAGTCATGTCACTCTGGGTCTCTGAAAGGCATGTTATGTATTTATTGGGATAGCGGGAGCCCTTAGATTTGTGTGTGTGCGTGTGCGCTCATGTAAGCGTGCACGTGTGCACATACATGTGTGTGCCTGCAATTGAGCAAATCTCTGGGTATACTGGTGGCATGCAGCCTGTATGGATTACCCTTCCTGGTCCAGGAGCAGCAGGGGTGGGTGGCAGTATGACACCATTGCCCTGCTACCCAACTGTCGGCTCCACAGGACGTGGGTGGGAGAGTAATACTGGCCTTATCTCGGAGCTCCATCTCTGGGTTCAGTTCCTCTGACCTTTCCCGGGGCTCTCAGGACCCGGGAACTGCTGGGGTCAAGGACAAACCAGTAAACCCTCCCTATTTCCCTGTCCCACATCACCCCCCCCCCCCCATTTCCCCTCCCCTTTAACACACTCTTACACTCCCTCTCTAAATAAGGGCATGTTGAGTCTATTGGCATTCAGGAATATTCAGCCCTCCTCATAAATCAGGTTAGGGAAGGGGAAAGTATTCTTGGCAACACTGATACAAGGGAGTGTAACTGAAATTCCTTAATGACTTGTTTTCCAAGCAAGATTACCAGTGCCAGCACAAACGGAGATCTGGGGAAGGCCCCTAAAGTCACTGCCTGCCTGGGCTTTAGTCGGCTGCTGCCAGACCATGAAGTTTCATCTTACGTGGGCTCTTCTATTTGTCTGGGGGTTGTTTTCAAACATACCCCTTCTCCTACTCCTCCTACACCCCCCCACTCTGGTTTCCTGCAGTTGTTCTTGGGGTCGAGCCTGTCCAATGTGTAATTAATAAAGTGGAGAAAGAGAGAGTAAAGAAACGTTGGGGTTCTCTCTTTCATGGCTTATCAATATCAGGAAGAGGGGGAGGGGGGGGGGGGGGGTAACAATGGCATTCATCAATCTCCCAACATACCTTTGTGAGGGCCGTTGGTCAAGAGGGCGGTGGGGCTCTTGATGAGTGATGGATGGAGGGAGGGGGACTAACTGACCAGTCCCACGGTCACTTCCCCCCTCTTCTCCCCCAAATTCCTCACCCACCGCTCCAAACTGGCATGGTAGCAACCAGTGAACTAATCTTCTGCTTGGAGCACACATACACATACATTTACCTATACAATATACAGAGGTAGGTACAGTATAAATATTTAGTGCTGCTGTCACAACTGGTCATTGGTGTTTGTGTGTAGCTACAGGGTTTATGTGTATGACGATTAGTCCAGTCTGACAGTGGGGCTTTTAGCAGAGTTCTGCTGGTGCCTTAGGTTAATCAATCAGGCCGCACCCTCCCTCCACATGCCCGTGTCCCCTTATCTCACAACCGGAACCCTGAGAGGAAACAAAAACACTTCATGTTTAATGTTCAAATAATTCTAACGGTTGGGCTTAATGTTCGAACGAGGTTGTTTTGCGGATTAATGGGCGTAAATGGTGTAAATGCCTCGTCCAAATGAGAACCGGGGCGTGTTGTCAATGTGCATTGCATGTCACGGCTCCGGTTCCGGCTCTCCCTTTGGTTCTATCACAATTACCTAAGGGGTGAATTCCGAACCGAGGTAAGCGGTGCCAGCACAAACAGTCCCTGAACTTAAGCATGAGAATAGCATGCCATTCGCCCGCTATTCGTTTGGGGTGGAGATGAAATAAATAAATGTGTGGCGGAGGTGTGTCTACAGATACACTGTATTCTGATCTCGACTAATAATTACACCACCTTTATGCACGAGAACCATAAATAAGGTCTAGTCCAAGTGGAAAAAGCATTTACTCGTTTTTTTTGCTAATAGAAAGAAATAACACCATTAACCATGCATAAGAGTTATTGGTAAGAGCTAGGAAAATGAGTCATCTTTTTTTGGATAAGGGAATTGTAAATATAAATTACACTTGTTTTAGATCTATTTTACCTTTATAACTGCTGGAGACAAATATGAAACCGGCCGTATGGCAGCAAACTGAAGCATATCAAGATATCACCTTACCCACAGTAAAGTTTATGAAATGCAGTGCTATTATGCAGAAGTTAAATTGTACGGCCTTTTAACTTGCAGGGATGGGCACTCTCGAATGCCTTAATTATAGGCTGCCTCGACTGACTTTCTCTGTTTCCTATGTCTATCATGTTAAGTATTTGCAACTATCAGTATCAACCGTCAGTAGGCCTAATAACCACACATATTCAACTGCCAACGTGATGTTAGTTCCCTTCAGTTGGTATAGCCCACATTATCATTCCATTTAATTCCATTGTTTCATTTACCTTCATTCACTTCCTCTGTGAACGCCGTCATGGCTATGTGGTTGTCGCCAAGGATCATTAGCAACAGTGGATAATACAAGGAAAGAAAATGAAATGTAGGCCAATGAAATCGTTACGGAACGGAGCACAGACCAAGCCTTAACAGTTTGAACCCAACACATGGCGCAATGCTTGACCGTGTCATCATACAGTTCCATGGTTAGTGCAGGCAATATATATATATTTTTTTCACCTTTATTTAACCAGGTAGGCTAGTTGAGAACAAGTTCTCATTTGCAACTGCGACCTGGCCAAGATAAAGCATAGCAGTGTGAACAGACAACAACACAGAGTTACACATGGAGTAAACAATAAACAAGTCAATAACATGGTAGGAAAAAGAGAATCTATATACAATGTGTGCAAAAGGCTTGAGGTAGGCAATAAATCGAATAATTACAATTTAGCAGATTAACACTGGAGTGATAAATCATCAGATGATCATGTGCAAGAAGAGATACTGGTGTGCAAAAGAGCAGAAAAGTAAATAAATAAAAGCAGTATGGGGGTGAGGTAGGTAAATTGGGTGGGTAGTTTACAGATGGACTATGTACAGCTGCAGCGATCGGTTAGCTGCTCGGATAGCAGATTTTTAAAGTTGTTGAGGGAGATAAAAGTCTCCAACTTCAGAGATTTTTGCAATTCGTTCCAGTCGCAGGCAGCAGAGAACTGGAAGGAAAGGCGTCCAAATGAGGTTTTGGCTTTAGGGATGATCAGTGAGAGACACCTGCTGGAGCGCGTGCTACGGGTGGATGTAGCCATCGTGACCAGTGAACTGAGATAAGGCGGCACTTTACCTAGCATAGCCTTGTAGATGACCTGGAGCCAGTGGGTCTGACGACGAACATGTAGCGAGGGCCAGCCGACTAGGGCATACAGGTCGCAGTGGTGGGTCGTATAAGGTGCTTTAGTAACAAAACGGATGGCACTGTGATAAACTGCATCCAGTTTGCTGAGTAGAGTATTGGAAGCTATTTTGTAGATGACATCGCCGAAGTCGAGGATCGGTAGGATAGTCAGTTTTACTAGGGTAAGATTGGCGGCGTGAGTGAAGGAGGCTTTGTTCCGGAATAGAAAGCCGACTCTAGATTTGATTTTGGATTGGAGATGTTTGATATGAGTCTGGAAGGAGAGTTTGCAGTCTAGCCAGACACCTAGGTACTTATAGATGTCCACATATTCTAGGTCGGAACCGTCCAGGGTGGTGATGCTAGTCGGGCGTGCGGGTGCAGGCAGCAAACGGTTGAAAAGCATGCATTTGGTTTTACTAGCATTTAAGAGCAGTTGGAGGCCACGGAAGGAGTGTTGTATGGCATTGAAGCTCGTTTGGAGGTTAGATAGCACAGTGTCCAGGGAAGGGCCGGAAGTATACAGAATGGTGTCGTCTGCGTAGAGGTGGATCAGGGAATCGCCCGCAGCAAGAGCAACATCATTGATGTATACAAGGGTATAGCCTACCATTGTACACTATTCTCTCTGTGATAATTCTATGTACACTAATCTTCCAACATTACCACGGTGAAAGAACTGAATGTGACAATTTTCAGAATTAATCAAACAACCGTTTTCTTTCCTTCATGCATAAAGGCTCTCCAACCCATTTTGCCCCATGTATGCCTAGCTTTCATGAGAATTTTTACAACAATTGTTTACAAACAGATTATTTCACTTATAATTCACTGTATCACAATTCCAGTAGGTCAGAAGTTGACATACACTAAGTTGACTGTGCCTTTAAACAGCTTGGAAAATTCCAGAAAATGATGTCATGGCTTTAGAAGCTTCTGATAGCCTAATTGACATCATTTGAGTCAATTGGAGGTGTACCTGTCGATGTATTTCAAGGCCAACCTTCAAACTCAGTGCCTCTTTGGATGACATCATGGGGAAATCAAAAGCCAAGACCTCAGAAAAAATATTGTAGACCTCCACAAGTCTGGTTCATCCTTGGGAGCAATTTCCAAACGCCTGAAGGTACCACGTTCATCTGTACAAACAATAGTACACGAGTATAAACACCATGGGACCACGCAGCTGTCATACCGCTCAGGAAGGAGACGCGTTCAGTCTCCTAGGGATGAACGTACTTTGGTGCAAAAAGTGCAAATCAATCCCAGAACCACAGCAAAGGATCTTGTGAAGATGCTGGAGGAAACAGGTACAAAAGTATCTATATCCACAGTAAAACGAGTCCTATATCGACATAACCTGAAAGGCCGCTCAGCAAGGAGGAAGCCACTGCTCCAAAACCGCCATAAAAAAAGCCAGAATACGGTTTGCAACTGCACATGGGGACAAAGATCATACTTTTTGGAGAAATGTCTTCTGGTCTGATGAAACAAAAATAGAACTGTTTGGCCATAATGACCATCGTTATGTTTGGAGGAAAAAGAGGGTGGCTTGCAAGCCGAAGAACACCATCCCAACCGTGAAGCAAGGGGGTGGCAGCATCATGTTGTGGGGGTGCTTTGCTGCAAGAGGGACTGGTGCACTTCACAAAATAGATGGCATCATGAGAGGGGGAAATTATGTGGATATATTGAAGCAACATCTCAAGACATCAGTCAGGAAGTTAAAGCTTGGTCGCAAATGGGTCTTCCAAATGGACAATGACCCCAAGCACACTTCCAAAGTTGTGGCAAAATGGCTTAAGGACAACAAAGGCAAGGTATTGGAGTGGCCATCACCCTGACCTCAATCCTACAGAAAATGTGTTGGCAGATCTGAAAAAGTGTGTGTGAGCAAGGAGGCCTACAAACCTGACTCAGTTACACCAGCTCTGTCAGGAGGAATTGGTCAAAATTCACCCAACTTAATTTGGCAAGCTTGTGGAAGCTTGTCGAAGGCTACCCGAAACGTTTGTGTATGTAAACTTCTGACCCACTGGGAATGTGATGAAATAAATCAAATCTGAAATAAATAATTCTCTCTACTATTACTTTGATATTTCACATTCTTAAAATAAAGCGGTGATCCTAACTGACCTACGACAGGGAATTTCTACGAGGATGAAATGTCAGTAATTGTGAAAAACTGAGTTTAAACATATTTGGCTAAGGTGTATGTAAACTTCCGACTTCAACTGTATGCCCATGCTTTACTCAGCTGTTTTTTTAAAACAATTTGTATCATCTTAAATATGAACCACTATCTGGAACCACTGTCAGTAACACCCACATACATTTATAACTGTCCCTTTAGTGTTAGTATACTTCAATTTGTAGCCTACATTTTCTGCCATGCCATTACTACTTTGTTTACCTTTCTTCCCTCTTTCACGTCAGTGTATTTGTTCCTGAGCGTCGCTAGCAATAGCGGATCGTATTAGGCTAACGTTGTGCAATAATGTTGAGCGTGTAGCCTATTTCAACCATTCTAGAACTAAGAGCACACGTAGCAGTTTAAACCTGGAGCCTGTCCACCATTACTGAACCGTTGTCATTAGGCTACAGTTTCATGACTAGTGAGGAATAGGGTTATTTATTAGACTACTGTGAACCAGTTCTCTCGTTATATTCTAGTGAGTCTGTGGAAAATATTCAAACCAAAAGGTACACCGTATGTAAAGGGATTGCTTCAGATAAATGTACCGAAAAGCCCACCTTTTTACATACTGTGTACCTTTCAGTTGGAATATTGTCGACAGACTCTTTATTTAATACTGAGAAGTGTGTAGGAAAAGTGTGCGTAGGAAAGGCGTACATTTCCTAAGTCTGATTGGCCCCAAAGTGTTTGCATTCAAGGCATTACTGGTCAGCCCCATCAATTACCATTCTTGGCAGTCGTCTGAAATGGAGCTGAATTTATTTAGGGTGGTGCCCAAGTCAAGATACTCGGCACAGCTTTGTGGGCTTTTGTAAAGATTTCAAGATACTGGGGAGGCCGGATACTTTGAACTGGACCTGTTTTCGTCTCAGCTTAACATTTATTTTAATACCGCAGACATAAATTGTTATAGATAGTGTGCCCGGACAGACTGCGACGTTTTGACATCTTAGAATGATTACGGGGCTAAAGAGTGCTGTTAATATTGGAAACGGGCCTCCCTGGGACAAGGAACGTGGCATCCCACTTGCATAACGTTACTGTTAAAGGCTGGCGCTCGCGATTGGGCTTCCTCATGCGCTGCGTTCACCCGTTTAATCCGAGGGGGACTACAGAAGGCCAGCGTTTACAGACAGCTGATGTCAGAGCACGCAACACTGCACATAAACAATGTCTCTTTACACCCTCACCCCCTCGCCGCCGGAGAACATAACAGCTCCTCTGGCTCCCGGACAGCTTTTGTTAATTAGTATTAAATGCCTGGTGCCAACCGGGTGGGTACATGAGAGAGAGAGGCACTGACACTTTGGCGGCTTGGGGCAGCAGCTCACTGAATCTCAATGGGCCGCCGACTGCCGTGTTTCAGACGTGATGACCTGAGACTTGAATGGTGATCCTATGGCTCTAAGGTCTTTGTCTTGCCTTTCCACTGTATGCTCCACTGTTAGCCGTTCCCAAACAACACCCAGGATGTTTCTTTCGCACTCATTGTGTTTGGAGTGTTTCTCTCCGTTTCTATGCCTCCATGATGCCTGCATAATAGCTTTGGCTCTCCAGACACCTGAAGCACATTTTCCTCTCCTCTTAAAGCTGTGTTTATTCGTCACCGGGGCGAGTCGGAGAGAACAAACAGTCTACTGTCCTGGGTTGTGTCTCCTCTCCTTCCCTCTGTGACTTCCTCCCCCTCAATGTGTGTTTGCTCTTGTGACTGTCAATGCAGAGTGTATTTGGAGAGCAGAGCATGCCCTATCCTGTAACCTGGCTGGGAGCTTTATCTCACACTGCCCTCCTCTTCCCCCTTGCCGTGGATCCTTGGCTGACACCAAGGGGACAACAACACGGACCCACATGCACTCCAGGAGATGCTGAAATGTACTGGGAGCATGACACAACCCGAAGGGCATGCGATTGAATTCAAACAAGCCAAAAGGGATGTAAAATGGTGTCTTGGCCTTGTCCTTTTGGTGTGTGTGTGTGTGTGCGTGCGCGCATGTGTGTTTGCACGCACACATACAGGCAAGAGGAGTGTGAGAGTGGAGACCCCTGTGCTACAAAGCAGGTCTTTTCAGAGACAACTAGCTATGAACATCCGACAAAAAATAGCCCATGTGCAGAACACACACTGGAAGCCAATTTAGTCAAGCAACTGTGATCGCTTTTTCATGGAGCCAGTGTGTGCTTTGGGGCACCTCCAACTTCCTCTAATTGAAGGAACTGTAAGATGCTTTTCAGTTCTTCTCTCAGTCCTCAGCGGATCTCCGGTGGTGCTTCCTCCTCGGCTCATTTGAGTTGTTGGATCGGAGGGTTACTAGGATGCGTCTCTAATGGCACCATATCCCCTATGCGGTGCACTACCTTTGATCAGGGTCCATTGGGCTCTGGTCAAATGTAGCGCACTATTTAAGGAATACGGTGCTATTTGGGACGTGGCTTAGGACTGTATCCCCTCTCCACCTTTACGAGAAATATCTCCCTCCGCACCTGCGACTTCACCTCTTGACTGAACCGCTGAGTGAACGTTCCCAGACGTTCCATTTTCCCTAAAAGCCAAGAATAACCTACTGAGTTTCTACGTTAATGATCTCAAAGTGATTTTGAATGATTATTCAGGGGTCCTGTGGTCATTTACGCAAGCAAATTAGCTCAACGATGCAATAATAGTTACACACTCTAACCGGAGGAGGTTTAGGAGCAAATCGTCCCTGAACTATTTATAAATAACTTTTGGAACTGTACAGCGGAGGGATCCATTGAATCTCCATCATCCTGAAGTGCAACGCATGGCTGATCTAGGGAGAACAGATCTGTTCTGCTGCTTCTTATAGATTGTTCCTGTTTGCTCCCAAAAGGTCATCCAGGGTCACCGCCATTTTTTATTTTATTTTTTATTATTATTTTTTTTTTATTTTACCGTTATTTTACCAGGTAAGTTGACTGAGAACACGTTCTCATTTGCAGCAACGACCTGGGGAATAGTTACAGAGGAGAGGAGGGGGATGAATGAGCCAATTGTAAACTGGGGATTATTAGGTGACCATGATGGTTTGAGGGCCAGATTGGAAATTTAGCCAGGACACCGGGGTTAACACCCCTACTCTTACGATAAGTGCCATGGGATCTTTAATGACCTCAGAGAGTCAGGACACCCGTTTAACGTCCCATCCGAAAGACGGCACCCTACACAGGGCAGTGTCCCCAATCACTGCCCTGGGGCATTGGGATATTTTTTAGACCAGAGGAAAGAGTGCCTCCTACTGGCCCTCCAACACCACTTCCAGCAGCATCTGGTCTCCCATCCAGGGACTGACCAGGACCAACCCTGCTTAGCTTCAGAAGCAAGCCAGCAGTGGTATGCAGGGTGGTATGCTGCTGGCCATAACATCTTCATTGAATTTTGTGTCTCCTGGAAGCTATGAAATGTCAAGTCGTTGTGGCCCTGTTAAAACAAGATTAAAAGGAAAGAGCCTGGCCTCCTTCCATTGTGTTTATTATCCAAACAAACTACACGGCTTAAGTCGGCTCACTCTGTTTTCCAATACTGCAGCAAAGTAAGGAACCCCCGTTATTAATG
This sequence comes from Salvelinus fontinalis, assembly GCF_029448725.1. NCBI lineage: Eukaryota > Metazoa > Chordata > Actinopteri > Salmoniformes > Salmonidae > Salvelinus > Salvelinus fontinalis. Next base: position 40,336,941 of record NC_074694.1, read on the forward strand.
ATTGAACAACATGGAAGCCTTGTGATATTACGGCCTCCCATCGGACGTTGATCGGCTTGTAAATATTTACACCGCTGTGGCAAAGATGGAGTTGTCTTCCAGCACTTTTACACACGTGTTCACATGTGCACGCACACACACAAACACACACGCACACGCACACACACACACACACACCGCTGTGGGAACAGAATGTGACCAAGGGCCTTATCCCAAAGCGCCTTCTCCCCAATTTTGGTCCCGGCAGGAGGAATGTGATTTGTTTAATTACATGCCCCTGAGTGGCCTCATGGGAAGAATACTTTTTAATTTCTCAGCCTCTAGCGGTCTCCCTCAGCCTGGCTGTCTACTCCACTGGCTGGTCTGGGGTCAGTGTAGTGGGGGCTGAATCGCTGAGTGCCTGCCAGGGGTTACCGGGGCCCACTGATTCTCAGACTAGCGGAATGCCATGCAGGTCTACCCCCCCCAAACCCCTCATAACCCTCCCTTACCCTTCTTACCAGGACTCTTATCAAATGCCTCAATGGCTCTATACCCGCACCGAGCTGCCCCTTTGTCCCTCTGCCCACCAGGCATGCCAAGTGGGGGCGCTGGGAATAGGTGAGGCGGGATTAGAGGCATTCCATACTGATCATATGTTGTGTCAATCAACCTGTCAACCACACCCACATTGTAGTGATGAACAAGCAGAAAATCATGCACAATTGTCTCTGAATTATGACATAGTATTATCTCAGAGTCAAATTTAGGTCGGCAGGTAGACTCGTGGTTAGAGCGTTGGGCCAGTAACCGAAAGGTTGCTGGATTGAATCCCCGAGCTGACAAGGTCAAAATATGTTGTTCTGCCCCTGATCATGGCAGTTAGCCCACTGTTTGTCATTGTAAATAAGAATTTGTTCTTATTAACTGACTTGCCTAGTAAAATAAAAGGTTAATAAAAAAATGTGATAGACTAGCTCTCAACACTCTCAATCTCATGAACACTTACACTCACAAACAACAAACTCCCTGCCTCTGATACTGTTGATGAGGCACAAGACAATAGCACATGGCACAAGACAATAGAGAATAGAACTGTCAGAGCATACGGTATGTGTACAGTTTATCCTGTTTGTTTGTGAGGTAAAGGAGGCATAGAGATAGAGAAAGGGGGAAGACTGGAGTCTGAGTTACAGACAAAGGTGCTCCCTCCCTCAGGGGCAGATATGAGACACTGAGGAAGAAGAGGGCGAAAGAGAGGTAGCGAGAGAGGAATGAAAGGCTGCCTCTCTCCGTATCCGACACAAACAGACACAGCAAGGACGGTCTGTTTCGAAGAGCCATTGACCTTCTGCGAGAAAAGCCCCCACTACAAAACAAGACATCAATAACCTGAAAAGCGATACGGTGCGAGCGGAACTCACCGTGGTGCATGGAAGAAGAGTACCTGAATGGTCTTGTTTAAACAGCCATTGCCTCGATACAGTCAAGGAAGGGATGTGCTGCAGCATTGTGTGGGCCAACAATAGCAGACTGTAAACTCTGGGTCATAAAAGGGCCCCACCAAACTATGGATATGCCTCTCCTATGAACAAACCTATTGTTCCGGCTCAGAAAACACTGTTTCGTGGCTGAGGGCCAGAGTGTGTCAGGTAACAGGTTGTTTGTGGAGACTGAGATCCATAGGCACAGGGGAGGGAGGGAGGGAGGGAGGGAGGGAGGGAGGGAGGGAGGGAGGGAGCTGGAGTCAGAGTTGGAACTATTGACTGAGAGTTTATTTTTTCTTTAATTTTGATCGCTTTCCTTGGGCGGTGGGAGCAGAAGGCTTAATCCATTGCCATGCCTGACAATGGAGCTGTCAGAGCGGTATGACGCCTCTATAGATAGAGCTGCAATGGAGCATTCAGGGCCCTGTAAACAATCCCTACCACCACCCAGAAACCACACCGCAGCACGGGGTTTGCGCTAACCCCGCTGCTCCCTCCTTCAGAGCTCTCACCCCTCCTTCCCTCCCTGCCTCCTGCTACAGAGTGGTACAGATGAGCCAGCCAGCCTCGAGCAATGTGGGAGCCTTCACCAAACCACCTGGCCCATTGGAGAGCTCTCATCCTGGGCCAAGCCAAAGTCAGAGATTGGCCTGGAGTTGTGGGTGTCACGCAGTACAGTCCTGCCTTGCACAACAACGATGTGCTTAATACTGAAGGAGCAGTCCATTCTTACAACACCCTATCTGTCAATACAGTCTGGTTTGTTGAGATCCAAGAGGGTATGGTCCAAGGGATGCCCAAGAAGAAATGAGGTCACTTATAGCAGCTGCGCAGTAGTTATAGAGGATGGAAGTCTTGTTCCTCCAATAGGCTACTTTGTTATTGGACTAGTCCTCCCAGTCATCCTTCAGAACATGATCTAACATTTTAACAGTCGGATGTGACTCATTTAACTCATCTAATCACCTCGACTTTGAACACCCACGTCCGACTCACCCCCGATCCCACCAGCCAAAGATCTCACACTCGGCGGAGAAGGACCCGAGGACCTCCACATCTGTCCTGTCAAAGACTTTGCCGAGGTTCAGTTAGCCCAGAGTGCTCCGCTCCGACTCACCAGAGTCTGTCCAGCATCCAGGGAACAGGTTCATAGAGGAGAGGGGAAGTGCAAGGTTGCGTCCCAAACGACACTATATTCCCTATCTAGTGTGCTACTTTTGACCAAGGACCACAGGGCTCTGGTCAAAAGTAGTGCACTATATAGGGATTAGGGTGCCTTTTGGGACACAGGCAGAGAGGGTTGCGGAGGATGAAAGGACAGCACAATGTTCCTCTCCCAACCATGACGTATTTTTCTTCTTCTTCTACGCTTCTCTTCCCCCCCAGTCTCCACCAACTAAACTCTGGGTCCAGGCAAGGCAACATATGGCCATGAGGAAGGAAGACAATCGAAGCAGATGATGTTTGTTTTCATCATAACCACAGAGATGGGGAAATGGTTCCAAACGACATGGGGATAGGCGTGTTGTCATATCAAAACTGAGATTAAAAAAACACAACCGCATTTCCTGTTGTTGTGATTTACGAGTGTTGCTTTTGCAAATGATGTCAACAGACATTATGTGTTTGTGTACACTACAGGGCAAAAGTTTCTACGTTGTAGAATAATAGTGAAGACATCAAAACTATGAAATAACACATATGGAATCATGTAGTAACCAATTTTTTAAAATATAAATCAGAATATATTTTATATTTGAGATTCTTCAAATAGCTAACCTTTGCCTTGATGACGGCTTTACACACTCTTGGCATTCTCTCAACCAGCTTCATGAGGTAGTCACCTGGAATGCATTTAAATTAACAGTTGTGCCTTGTTAAAAGTTCATTTGTGGAATTTCTTTCCTTCTTAATGCATTTGAGCCAATCAGTTGTGTTGTTACAAGGCAGGGGTGGTATAGAGAAGATGCCCTATTTGGTAAAAGACTAAGTCATTATTATGGCAAGAACAGCTCAAATAAGCAAACAGAAACGAGTCCATCATTACTTTAAGACATGAAGGTCCGTCAATACGTAAAACTTCAAGAACATTTCTTCAAGTGCAGTCGCAAAAACCATCAAGCGCTATGATGAAACTGGCTCTCATGAGGACCGCCACAGGAATGGAAGGCCCAGAGTTACCTATAATCCTGGAGACTGTGTGAATCAGACCTTCTCGGTCAAATTGCTGCAAAGAAACCACTACTAAAGGACACCAATAATAATAAGAGACTTGCAAGGGTCAAACACGAGCAATGAACATTATACCGGTGTAAATTTGTCCTTTGGTCTGTACGTAGTCCAAATTGGAGATTTTTGGTTCCAACCGCCAAGTTTTTGTTAGATGCGGTGTGGGTGAACGAATGATCTCCGCATGTGTATTTCCCACCGTAAAGCATGGAGGAATAAGCGTTATGGTGTGGGGGTGCTTTGCTGGTCACACTGTCTGTGATTTATTTAGAATTCAAGGCACACTTAACCAGCATGGCTACCACAGCATTCTGCAGCGATTCCATCTGCTTAGGTCTTAGTGGGACTATCATTTGTTTTTCAACAGGACAATGACCCAACACACCTCCAAGCTATGTAAGGGCTATTTGACCAAGAAGGAGAGTGATGGAGTGCTGCATCAGATGACCTGGCCTCTAACAATCCCCCGACCTCAACCAAATTGAGATGGTTAGGGATGAGTTGGACCTCAGAGTGAATGACAAGCAGCCAACAAGTGCTCAGTACATGTGGGCACTCCTTCAAGACTGTTGGAAAAGCATTCCAGGTGAAGCTGGTTGAGAGATTGCCAAGAGTGTGCACAGCTGTCATCAAGCCAAAGGGTGGCTATTTGAAGAATCTCAAATGTAAAATATATTTTGAATCGTTTAACACTTCTGTGGATACTACATGATTCCATATGTGCTATTTCATAGTTTTGATATCTTCACTATTAAAAATGAGAAAAAAGGGCCTCCCGGGTGGCGCAGTGGTCTAGGGCACTGCATCGCAGCGCTAGCTGTGCCACCAGAGTCTCTGGGTTCGCGCCCAGGCTCTGTCGCAGCCGGCCGCGACCGGGGGGTCCGTGGGGCGACGCACAATTGGCCTAGCGTCGTCCGGGTTAGGGTGGGTTTGGCCGGTAGGGATATCCTTGTCTCATCGCGCTCCAGCGACTCCTGTGGCGGGCTGGGCGCAGTGCGCGCTAACCAAGGGGGGCGGGTGCACGGTGTTTCCTCCGACACATTGGTGCGGCTGGCTTCCGGGTTGGAGGCGCGCTGTGTTAAGAAGCAGTGCGGCTTGGTTGGGTTGTGCTTCGGAGGACGCATGACTTTCGACCTTCGTCTCTCCCGAGCCCGTACGGGAGTTGTAGCGATGAGACAAGATAGTAATTACTAGCGATTGGATACCACGAAAATTGGGGGGAAAAGGGGGTAAAAAAAAAAACATTTTTAAAAAGAGAAAAAAAACTTGAATGAGTAGGTGTTCTAAAACGTTCGACCGCTAGCGTACGTCGAAGTGAGTTGAAGTACAGTAGAGTGACTGTAAGATGAGTCAGATTGAATTATGATAACATATTTCTAGAGGAAGCACCTCATGGCCAGACATTACACAGTACTACACAGTTAAGTTTATGGATAGCGTGTATTACGGAGAGTGTATAACTTGGAGTGAAATGGAAGCACAACTTGTTGGATGCAGATTCTTTGCTGAAAAGGGTTAAACATGACCATTTTTATATTTCATTATTTCACCTTTATTTAACCAGGTAGGTCAGCTGAGAACAAGTTCTCATTTACAACTGTGACCTGGCCAAGATAAAAAAGCAAAGCAGTGCGACAAAAACAACAACACAGAGTTACACATAAACAAACGTACAGTCAATAACACAATAGAAACATCTATGTACAGTGTATGCAAATGTAGAAGAGTAGGGAGGTAGGGCAATAAATAGGCCATAGAGGAGAAATAATTTAAATTTAGCATTAACACTGGAGTGATAGATGTGCAGATGATAATGTGCAAGTAGAGATACTGGGGTGCAAAAGAGCAAGAGGGTAAGTAATACTATGGGGATGAGGTAGTTGTCACGCCCTGACCTTAGAGATCCTTTTTATGTCTCTATTTTGGTTGGTCAGGGTGTGAGTTGGTGTGGGCATTCTATGTTTTTGTTCTATGTTTTCTATTTCTATGTGTTTGGCCGGGTGTGGTTCTCAATCAGAGGCAGCTGTCTATCGTTGTCTCTGATTGAGAACCATACTTGAGTAGCCTTTTCCCACCTGTGTTTTGTGGGTAATTGTTTTCTGTTTTTGTGTCTGTACCAGACAGAACTGTTTCACTTTCATTCTCCTGTTTGTTGTTTTTGTTCGATTTGTTTTTTTGGATTAAATCATGAACACTTTAAACGCTGCACCTTGGTTCACTCTTCCTTCAGCCCACGAGAAGCGTTACAGTAGTTGAAGTACTGTAGACCTCAATAAAATAATAGCAGTGTCTGCATTTAAATGGTTAAGCATTGTCTTAACTGAGGGGTGAATGGGTAACCTAATGCATTTTAATAATGCTAATTTTTAGCGAGAGAATTGTATGCCGTTGAATGTCACATTTGCAAAAGAGCCAAGTTCATCCAGTAAGATTCATGCAGGATGCAGCGGTGGAGAAAGCACTCTTTAAGCTGATTTGAACCGGGTTTGCGGTCCGGCATTGCCCGTGCGCCTCCCAAATTTCGTAACAATGCGGGAAGGCTCCGTATAGCTCCGTCTAGCTCTGCATTGACATGATAGGTTGACGGTAGGTGGGTGCGGTACATCCTGTATAAACACAAAATCACTTCCTTGACAACTTCCTTCACAACAGCTCTGCTCTGCAAGTGCACAAAGTATGAATGCCCTGACATTACAATAAATGCTGTTTGGCAAATACAGATTCCGGATTGACCATAAATCAGCTTTAAGTCACAAAAGTTGTGCAGAGTGCCTCAATGACCCTGTGGAAATAACCCAGCAAAATGAATATTGACAGAGTATAGGGCCTACACTTGGAGTGTGTTCAATGCTGACCGTATAAAACAAATATGGCTGCTTATAGTTTGTGGGCGGTATGGCAACAATATCCTTTAGTTGAGAATACAATGGAACAGTTTTTTTATAACCTTTATTTTACTAGGCAAGTCAGTTAAGAACAACGTTTTATTTACAATGACCGTCTACCCCGGCCGACGCTGGGCTGTGCGCCGCCCTCTGGGACTCCCGATCACGGCCGGATGTGATAACGCCTGGATATGAACCAGGGACTGTAGTGACGTCTCTTGCATTGAGATGCAGTGCCTTAGACCACTGCGCCACTCGGGAGCCCTGCGCGAGATGTATTCAACCATGTCTATTTAACGTAATGACACAAGTAAATCCCAGAAAGACTATATGCAGCGTACATGTCTACCTGGTTGACCTTAAGTTGAAGTAATATGACAGCAGAACTTCTGTGTGTTGTTTAAAGCAGCTTTGGGAAAAGATAACTCGAGGTTCGAGTGAATCTCAAGTATATTGAATTTCCTTTAAAACAGCGCTCAGACTCTATGTTTAGGAAGTGCATGAAAGAGTATACTTCAACTCCTTTATGTGCGAGCACAAAGCAAAGCTTACACATTTTTTTTTTTTTTTTTTTAAATGTCATGGAGCGGAAGGCCCCACCCAAACCCTTACCTGAATCCCCATTCAAAGAGCTAGCGTAAAACAGGATATCATTAGTATTAGAAAGGAAACAAGGCTTAACAGATCGTACCAGCCGTCTATTAAAAATATGAATACTTTGTGTTGGTGGTCTGGTTGAAATCTTTTAAATAACAGGTTCCACATGCCATCAATTCCCCAAGGCAGGCGCTATATCAGCACTTGACTTTGAAAGATTTTCACTTGCGGCGTGAGTTGACACCCTCTCTCGCACTCAAAAGAGAAATGTACCGAAAAAAAAAGACCACCCTCTCTTCCCCTTCAATTAGTATTCCATGAGTCAGACAAACGTGTCTTAGCCACTTTTGACTTCCTTTCCAAGAAAAACGTATTTGATTGTACGGGGAGGTTTGCCGGGGCGATGATTAAACAAGTGAAAAGGCTGGAAGGCATGCTGACAATGTAAGTCCCCCGATAGCTTTCTTCATTACCAATGCTGTCTAGTCTAGTGAGAGGCCATATGTCATAACTTGCAGCTTCTTCCCCCTTTTGGGAGCCATGGACATCACCACACAAATTACAAAAGTATTTTTATCACCTCTTAACCGTAACCCAAGACGATGAGTTGCGAGAAAATATCCGTGTAGACAGCCAAGTCAAATCAATGAGATTATGCATCGTGGTGAGTTTTACTCCAAGCTGTCTCGTGATATGATTACAGTATTACCCTGGCGGCCTGTGATTTCAGTGAGATATGATTTATTCCCGCAACATATAGTTTTGGGGGATGTTCAGAATGAAGTATGGCAAAGATACACAAAACAGATGACTAATTTCACCCCAAAATAATAAAGCAATACAGATGTATCCGAAAACATTGTATTGCTTCACTGGAGTAAAGGCCATTGTTCGTTGCAAACGTAATTCGTGCTACTACGTTCACAAATTCCCTTTTGCTGAAATTAAGTTAATTCAAATAGATCAATAGCTGTTGCTGGTTTTGTATAGTCCAAGAGAGATGCTGTACTATGGGCCAGCGTTGAAGACAACCAAACAGCTGGATGCAGTGTGTCTCTGCCTTAGCTGCCCTGTCTCGCTGCCTGCCTTCCCACATCTCTGTTCTGCTGTCAGATCAGACAGCCACTCTCAGCCCCAAACCTCAAAGAATTCCAATTACACAGCATTCCCTCTCTTCTCCTCTCCTCATGTCTTCTCCTCTCCTCTTCATCTCTCCTCTACCCCCCTCTCCCCCCACCCCACATCTCCTGTTCCCTCCTCTCGCCCCCTCCCTCCGTGGTACTTCCAGGCGTAACAATGGTTTCTCACACAGCCACACCCTCCCCTCCTCTGCCAGTCAGCTGCATGTAAACACGGCTCTCTCCCAGCATCTCCACGAGGCCCGAGTCAAACCGCGCCATGCATAAACAGGAAAGCCAATGAATGGGCCTACATGCCAACCGCCCATTCGCTTGTCAATCACGCGCCACACAATACAATTCAATTCAACTGTATTTATTAACAGTGGATAAAGACAGCGTTTTCCCATGCGTGCCGTCAGTGGTTTAGTCGTACTTGGAGAAGTGGGTATACTCTAATTTCACAACAAAAACATCTAAACGGCCTACCCGGCGAAGGGAAGGTGCGCTGTGTGAAATATTCTAGGAGAAACGGTGACATACACTCTGAATGACCTAAAATTATAAATCCCATATTCGTCTTTCACAGTCAGGCCAACCCAAGCTGTACTGTGCAAGTAGGCCAATAGCAGGCCTACTATTGAAACTGATAAATGAGTTTCAATAGTAAATTGACTCAGAAATGGACTCAGAAATACACAGGTTTCAGGTTTCGCTCTCATTGTCACACTGTTTCAATAGAAAGAAAAAAACAGAATTGGACATCCATAACAATGCTTAAACCGCATCAGGAGACCACTGTTGAGGTCACATTTACATTTTTTGAGTGTAGTTACCCTTTAGGCTAATTCAAGTGTACAGGCACCTAGCACTGTTGTTTGTTTAGCTTGTTTCTGTAGCACATGAGATGGAGTTTGCAAAACAAATGGCCACTTGACTTGATGCAAACAATCATGATATCATTCTGCCAGGTAGGCATTGGCTACTTTGTAGCTAATTAACAGTTAATTAAGAATGGTTTTTGGAAAGCCTTTCCCTCTACCAGAAGACATTTAGGCCTATCATAAGCATTGCTATATTTTTTCACATTCCTTAACTGTCCCTAAACCTGGACTGTCACGTTCTGACCATAGTTCTTTTGTGTTTTCTTTGTTTTAGTGTTGGTCAGGACGTGCGCTGAGTGGGCATTCTATGTTGTGTGTCTAGTTTTCCCATTTCTGTGTTTGGCCTGATATGGTTCTCAATCAGAGGCAGGTGTTAGTCATTGTCTCTGATTGGGAACCATATTTAGGTAGCCTGTTTTCTGTTGGGGTTTGTGGGTGGTTACTTTCAGTCTTTGTGTGTCTGCACCAGACAGAACTGTTTCGTTTCGTGTTATTCTCGTTTATCGTTATTTTGTTTGTTACGTATTCTATTAAAATTGATACTTTTCACGCTGCGCCTTGGTCCTCCTCTCTTCCTCCATACGACGAACGTTACATGGACGTTTTACTTCATATTATGAGGCATGTCTTACCTTGCATCAAAGTAGCCTACAGCCAAAGTCCCACATAGAAAAATGAAGGCAATTATTTTATAAAGACTTTTGCATTCTCTTGTTGGATTGGTTTTCAAGTCAACTTTCTTTCATGGTCTAGCAGCCAAAGGCATTATGTTAGTCATATTAGCAACCCATGATAGTTGTTTCATCTTTATATCTGCCCTCTTTCTAAATTTCGAACAGATATTTCCACCTCTGTTCATGAAACCGCTCGCATGTGCAGTGCTGTAACGGCTATCGTTATATTCTTCCTCCTCCTCGGACGAGGAGAGGCGAGACGGATCGGACCAATACGCAGAGTGGTTAGGGTTCATAATTTATTATAACGAAACTGAAACTGACTTACAAAACAAATAAACAAAGTGCATAAACCGATACAGTACCGTGTGGTGCAACAAACACAGACACGGAAACAAACACCCACAAAACACACGTGAAACCCAGGCTGCCTAAGTATGATTCTCAATCAGGGACAACGATTGACAGCTGTCTCTGATTGAGAATCATACCCGGCCGAACATAAACATCCCAACATAGAAAATCAAACATAGACAAACCCACCCAACTCACGCCCTGACCAACTAAATAAATACAAGAAAAAGGAAAACAGGTCAGGAACGTGACAAGTGCTCATTTTAGAACTGTGTATTCCCGCAATTGGATTTTGGAAGATTCGCACGTAGGCCTACCGCCACGTGTGCATTGCTGAGCTTAAAAACGTGAAGTGATAAAAGTTATCGACATTTTAAGCTAAACCTTCTGATCGCTTCTATCAGCCTTAATAATTGATGTGGCATATACCTCCAATACACTACTTTGATACCCATCGTGGGAATTAAGAAGTTAGCATATGCAATGCCCAGTGAAAAATAAGTAGGTAGCCTATACGTCATACGACTGTGCATACCATCCTCTGCACCACAGTGTTTACAGGGCTATATTCCTGGGTTGTATCTTCATGTGTCCTGTCATTTTATAGGAGTTCTCCATTTATGGAAGAAGTTGCAGTGAGTGTGGGTGAGAATGGAAAAAGACAGATTTATCTGTCGTGAGAATGCATAAGAATGTACAAGGGCCATCACCGTGGTGAGAGGCAGAGGAAAGTCCCAGTATCAAGTTCAGACTTTCCGTTAAAGACGCTGACTACAAACCAGACTCTTCATTTGGCATTTTGGGGCGTTATTTGGAAGCAAACATCTCTTGCCATTATGCTTTTTTTTTTTTTTAAGTTGAGGTTTTCTGTTTAGGGTTACACAAACTACAGACATCCAGATGTATATGGATTTAAAAATAATCATGATTAGTCCTTTTTTGGTAGAGGGAAATGGATTATTATTATTTGGGCCAAATATTTAATGTTCCCATTATTTGAGGGAGCGCATAAACAAATGCGTCATGAGCATTGTGTGTACAATAACACAGAGCCATTTTCCCACACCGAGGCCAGGCCTGGCAGCAAGGGCTGAACCTCAGAGATCCTGGCAGCACCGGGATTTCAAACCACTACATTACAGACCACCATAGTGTATACATACTATCATAGATCATTACAAATTGACAGATCACTACTAGCATGGATCACTACAATACAGTAGACCACAGAAGCAGATACTGTTCTAGCAGTAGGTCCTATGCTCGATCACTGCAGATTGGAGCATCCCAGGCGGTTGTTCAGAAAAGATCTCCTGAACAGATCGTATCATGATGGGTCACCACAGACAACACTGTACAACCACAGGTTACAGAGTAGAAACCACCACAGAACATCACAACGAACATGAATATCATGGGCCGTAAATCACAACAATGATCACGGTGTAAATTTCTTGGAAAATGTATCTTACAACTGGAAAAGATATGACAGGTAATTAAGAATCACCTTACCAGAGATCTCAAAGGGCTTCAAGATTCCAAAAAGTTACGACAAAACCTTGCGTTGCTATCTGTCCACAATCACATTGTACTAAGCATTGTGACATCACCCCAATGGGGACTCCACACATACTAAAGTAAGGACCAAGAACTCGAACAAAACAGATGACAAACCACTATACCGCAGCAGTCGTAGAGGTCATTGTGTCAAATAGTTGAGACAAACATTCACAAGTTGCCATATCACTTTTGGGATGAGGGGAAGGAACATTGAACTGGAGAATCTCAATGTTATAGCCTCGTCCTGGGGGTCTTACAAAGTACAGAGGGCACACTGAATTCAACCACTCTGATAGCATCTTCATTCTTATGGTCTGACGTTCACCTCCCCAGAGCAGGAAACTGTAACATAACCAGAATACCGAACCCACTCGGGATTGGCTGAGTCACAGCGGTGAACCTAGGGTCACTAGTTAGATGTAAATCATATTGGTGTGAAGAGAATATGTCAACAGAACCCCTGCAATTCCACTTAAAAGGAATCAAAGCATATGGAAATATCGTTTGATGTGCAAACGTGTCGTCAGTAGCTCGTTATGATAGAACCGTAGGTGATCTGGTGATTAATCATATCTGAGGGCCTCGGATCTCGAGCGGAAAAGGCAATGCATCATGAAAAACATGATCTGTGTGGCGTTTTAGGAAGCTATTAGTGAAACTACTGATGAGGCTGATTGGAGAAGGGTCGTTTCCTTTCACTGGCGCAGCGGGTTGCTATTTACAGAGCTCTGATAATGACTGTGAGGGCAAAAGTACACCAGCCTAGAGTAACGATACGTATCACTGTGATTGGCGCAGGTCCAAAGCATAGACATGCATGCTATTTTCTTTGAAAATACACAGGCACACTTAGAGTATACATTCTCGCACACACTTACGCAGTAGACAAACAAATCCTTGTGCAAAAACACACACTGCAGAGACATGTACTCTCTCTCTCTCACACACACACACACACACGCACTCATACTAATGCTCATCAATCACCCATTCTCCACAGAGGTGTCCATGGCGGAGCCTAATGTCCGGTGTGCAACCGCCCCTGTGTTGTACTCCAATATTGGTTTGCAGTCCCAAGGATACGGCCTGCCTGGCTTGGTATTCTGCCTAAGCGCTCCTCAAAATCAGAGCCATTTATAATGAAGTGATGCACGGACATTTGCTTTCCCTTCATGGGGAGAATAATGGAAGTCTATGTGCAGATGGGACTACTTTTTCACATCACTGAGCGGCCCCCCCTCTGCTAGCCTCCGGCCCCGGGACCAAGACGCCAATCCATCAGTCTCGGAGCCAGAAATGTGTGGCAGGGAAGCGGGGAGCAGAGGCACGGAAGGGAGCTCCGTTGGGGGGTGGAAGGGGTTTCTGGTCCATGAGTCTGACAGCAGACATTTCCATCAGATTTTCATGTAGTTGGAGGTCTGTGTCGTTAGCATAATATGTCTCCCAGCAGCTGTCTCTCTGAATACACAAAGTGAAGTGTAAGGAATGATGTGATAAGGTTGCAGGAGACATCATCCCATGTGTGTCCGATAGATCCCTGAGCAGGTCTTCTGTTTCTACGACCGGTGGGTTAGCAACGCGTGCGTTTATTCACGCGCGTACGCATCTGCATACATGTGCGCATCTGTTTCTGTATGTGCATACATGTGCCTATACATCTATGTCTACGTGTATGAGTTTTGTGTTTTCACCCCACACAGAGATAACCACTCGAGCTGAATTTCCGTGGGGCCTTGCTCTTCCACTGGCTGCCTTTAAAAATCTCTTGTCCTGATGCTGCAGAGGATAGGTTCAGCTGTAAGAGCACAGGGAATGACTCGGACCAAATGCTATGCAGTGTGACATCTGCAAACCATAACGCCCCCTTAAAAACCAGAGTACTTTATGAAACAAAGAACATGGCTTCGGCTTTTTTTCTTTGTATAATAATGAGGCCACAGGGTAAGCATCTTCACAGGAACTGGTGGGGCGAGAGAGCGAGGTGCCTTGAAGTTCATTGCAAGTGTCGGTTTTGCTTCAGCTAGACTTCTAAAGGCACTGCATTCTTACGTCGCTGTTAAATATTCACATGACACTTTATGTGTGTGGTTACATTTATGACATGACATACCCCACCCCACACATCTTTATGACTTGCAGTATGTTTGGAAGTCCTAAGTGTTTGACTTCAGGGCTTTAGTGCACTTTATCGTCCTCGTTGTTAAACGAATGTCGCTTCTCAAAAGTAGCGAGGCCAGATGGACTCGTGGCGTTGTGTTGATTGTGCTGTTTGTATTGTGTGTTTTCATTTGTGCTTTTTAATTTTTATTGCCCAGATTTCTATTTCAAAAGAGATTCTATATCACTGTGGGACTTTCTGGGTGAAATGAAGGTTAAATCAATAAGAAAAATGTAAGATTTCGGTCACACTTTATTTGGATAGTTCATCTGTAGATGCTCTACAGATGGTCATAGGAAACAATAAACTATCTGTTGATGAGCAACTGCTTGCTAAGGTTACGGTTAGGGTTAGGTTTGGAATAAGGGTTAGTATAAAGGTTAAGGTTATGGTCGGAGCTAGGGTTAGGGTTAGTAGATAGTTCGTTGAAATGTTACTGATAGTCAGTAAAGCAAATACAGATGGACTACCCAAATAATGTTACCATTATTTCATAATGATGTTCTATGATTCTTTAACAAAATAGGCCTACCGGTAAAACCCGCTTCACCTACAGTGGTACACAACATGTAACAGTAACTAACAGTGACTAACAGAAAGTAGAGCTCAGTTACTGGATGGTATTGGATAGAATGATCCCTGAAATTCCTGTGCTCCTTCCCCCCGTAATTATTTCAATTGTGTCTGTGCTTCTAATGGATGCAGTCGGGACTCTGCTGCCGTAGTCTGACTCCTTCAAGGATGAACTGATGCAGTCTGTGGTCTAACAGGGACCAAAATTTGGCCTGGTCATTTCTAACACTGGACAATTTTTTCCCCTTGAGGCCCCCAATCCCAGCTCATTTTCGTTCCTCGAAGCCCTCATTTTTAGCCAAATAATGATCCCTCAGCACAAAACCTCCAATTTAGACAGGCCCACGTGGCTAAAGATGGACCCGTCTGGCCTTTTGCTGGAACTGCCTTACGGCCAGTCCGTTTCTGCAGTACAACTAACCTGAAGGGTAATCAGGTTTATCATACTGCTTTACATCCATGCGTTCAAATATGGAGCCCTGTCTTTGCTGGAAATGAGATGGAATCCTACGAAATGACTTTAACTTCCGATAACAGATCAAATGTAACACAGAACATGCAGTGAATATAGCCGATAACTTAAATGCCCTACAATTTTCAATACTCTGCTAGAGTAAAAACACGCATTGCTTTATGAGGGAACCTTTAAACGTGTACAAAAGCTGAAGAACACACTCACATCCAGGTACTTTCAGCAGGTGCTGGAGTTATAGGTAAACTCATGGTAAACAGAAAGGAAGACGCCGCACACTGCTGCCCATGCTCCCAGGCGATATTTATTCACAACAACGTTACGACCCTTAGGTCTTCATCAGGCGTCCAAACTTGAAAACGTGACCATTTGTCAAAGCTGGGAGTACCACACGACATCAAGAGAAACGTGCATCTCTCTCTCTCATAAGTGTTGGAAAATGAGCAGTTCTGGACTAGGAAGATATTGTATATCTGATGCTAAACCAAGTCAAAGTAGCAGGAAACAAACAGCCTGAGGTCTTGTGTCTTTATCTAACCCACTCAGTATCTCATTAAACCCCAGCCAGCCAACAGAGTCAAAGACACTGTGGCATCCTATTGCAGTGAACCTGGATACAAAACACACCTGACCAAGTAAGGAGAGGGCCGAGATGTCTTATCTCTGCTTAGTCAGGGTGATCCTTGTCAGAAATGGCAGTACCCAAAACAACACCCGTGCCCCTTGGAATCTGAGCGCTCGCCCTGCAACTCTACCTCGCCGGCCGACTTAGAAGGAAAGCAAAGAATCTGCTCAGATGAGGGGGAATTCTTCTCCTGAGTGGTTGGTTACACAAACTTCTTCCTTTGTTGCCATTCGTGTAACTGTAGTGTACTTTTTCCCCCCCCTTTCCCCACTCTGGCAAACAACTGAAACAAGGAAAGCCCAGTGGATTCATAGGCATTGAATCCTAATTGGACTAATGGTGGTGGTAGATCTACATTTCCCCTAGTCTCAGTCCATCCATGAGGGCCAGTGTTTATGTCTGCAGCCAGGGTTGAGGAAATCTCCCCAATCATTTATGGGGGCGCTTGTTTGTTGTAGAATGCAGCTCTGGAGGAGATCTTATCACGGGGCTGTAGCCACTAGACCAGACCAGAGCCGGTCTGTCATCATACTTAAACAGTACATAGTAGAGCAGGAGTCTAGTGCTGGTACATACCACGACTCCATGCCTACGGGTAACTGATTACACAACCGCGTTTTTCTCTTCTTTTCTCGGCTCTAATGCTTCCTCATCCTTCACTTTAATTGATGCAACCCACTTCGTTCCGTAATAGCCATTGGATGCCATTGTGCAATGCTGATTCAAGAGGGAATTGTTGCTACATTTGATGATACTCATCTATACTACAGTCAAACACACTCACAATACCCGGAAGACACACTGAAACACAGCTCCTTTTCCCATAATGAAGAAGTTTTGTTTATAAATCTGACTGAATGATAACCCAAATAACACTCCTGACCTGTGTGAGAATGAGAAGAAAAAAAAGGTGTGGAAGCTAGCCTGCATGCTAATAGCATGGGAAATGGACAATGTACCCACTTCCCATAGCAGTAGCACCCTCTGTTTTGTATTCTACACAGTAGTTCCTGGGAGATCTGTCTGTCAGTTCCTATAGGCCCAGCTCTACTGACAGACGTGTTCTGTGGGCCCGTATCAGCAGACACGGTTAGGTTAGACTGCACCATCACCAGCACATCCTCCTGTAGTGCCTGTCGTTGACCTGGAGCGACCTCGTCCCTCCTCTCCTCTCCACGGGATCCATGTGAACACACAGCTCCTCCACAGATCCCACCGCTGAAACCAACTGTGAAAAGGAGAAAAGCTCTTTAAGTTATGCGCTACTTGAAACATTCCCCTACCTCGTTCTTTTCCCTACTGCTTTGGACGCAAAACGAAAACAAACAAGGCGAATTTCATTTTTCCTGCCAATGTCTTGAATGCTGAATATTTCGCTCCAAATGAAAAGTTGCATTTGTCAAATGCTGCTTCAGCAACGAAGGACATTGACGGGAATGAATACTGTCTGGAGAATACAGTGATTTTGTGTGTGAACCAGGGTGTCAGAGGGAAACGTGAAAGGGGAAACTTCCCCAATGATTCAGCATGTCATTTTTCAAGACTTAATAAAAACATATGGAAGGAATGAGGGTGAGGTACTGAGGGAGCTGACAAGTCCAGCACAGAGGTGTGTGAAGACTCATTTACAGCGCAGCACCTCTCTCCTCTCTCCTTTCCCCTCCTCTCCTCTGCTGCTCCCCTGTACCCAGGCCTGCCCTAGGCCACAGAGTCCCAGGGAGAGGGTCTGCCGTAGAGCCACAGGTCTCCAGGACACTGCGATTGAAACCATGTGAGATGAAGCAACCTCTGGAATCAGCTTTCCACATGAGCTAACCCCCCCGAAACCTTAGATGACAAAAATAAGGAGTGAATGGAGAGTCCCATTGCCTCCCCCGAGCATAAATAAAGATAAAAACTAAAATGGTTTTCATTCACATATGCACGGCTAGCGTGTACAGTATACTTGAACCCCATCCAAATGCACATAAGATACAATGACTTTCGTGAGATCTGTAGAGGAGGTGAACACACACAAACTAGTGTATACGTCGACAGCAGACAAGCACAACTGAAGGTTGACAACGTTAGTCGTTCATTTAACGTAACGTCGTTCATTTAACGTAACGTCGTTCATTTAACGTTACGTCGTTCATTTAACGTTAGTCATTTAAAAAAATGAATCACCACAATGGAGATTCTATTGTCATGGCCACCACCCACTTTCCAATAACACAGCCAGTCCTGACTCCTGACAACTCACCTTTTTACCTGAGTTTCCAAGACACCCTAATGTCATTGGCTGTATGGAACCAATGGAACATGATGTTCAGTGTTAGGTATTTGGCGAGCTGGTTTCCATGTGAGTCTGGTGAATGAAGCCACCAGAGGATTCCTCTAAGCCCTGTCTCAGTTTTGGAGAGGGGAAATCCATCCATCAAAATGTTGTGTGCGTATATGTGTGTGTGCGTATATGTGTGTGTGCGCACACATGCACAGCAAGATGATAGGATCCCCGTTGGATATCTGTCACACACACACACCACCAAAGCTCTTTTGTTTGTTTGTTTTGGGTGTAACTCTGAAACCATGGTGCTGGGTCACACATCGCTTCAGTTTTAATTTCGAATGGCAGTCAGACTGATCCCACTTCACGATGTTATTCTCGCTCTCTCTCACACACACTCTCCCACTCTCTCACTCTCTTGCACTCTCACTCTCTCACTCGCACTCTCTCACTCACTCTCACTCTCACACTCACACTCACACGTACACACACACACACACACACACACACACTGACAGATGAGAGCCGGCTTCATTTGAGCTAGCTAGCCTGGTCCTGCTCCAGTTTGGCTAATCACACTCAGCAGTGAGAAACGCAGTGAGCTCAACTGTTCCACGGGACGGGCCAAACTCCCATCGCCACCACCGCCACCTTCTCTCATCCTCCAAATGATGCAAAAACGCCCTTCCATTGTGTGTTTTCTCCCCCTCTGTTACCACATATCAACCAGCTGTGAACGCTAAAACACATTTCTACCCTACAGTATCTGAAACATGTTCCATTTTTGAAGGTGGTCGGTTTACGTTCAAGATAAGTTAGGTTTAGGGCTCTGTTCAGATGTTAGGGCTGAAACTGAAGCTCTGGTTGCTGTGGTCTACCAACAAAGCCAAGCCCAGGTTATGAAGACCAGATCCATGAGAACGTAATTCATCCCCTTCCCCATCCACAACCCTCCTCGAACAGAGAATTAGTTCAAGATGGTTTGCGTTGATTTAGGCTGCTTTGAGGTGGTGGCGTGTTGGTTCACCACAACACAACATTGGCGGATTCCTTACCACAGACCGCCAAGGCCTGCTGGCTTGGGACTGGAGCATGTGTTGGAGGGGAAAGCCTGACAAATAAATGTTATGGACAATATTTCATGGCTGATCTTTCATGGGGTGTATACAGGTAACTGCCAAAATAAAAGAAACACCAACATAAAGTGTTTTAATAGGGCGTTGGTTCACCACAAGATGCCAGAACAGCTTCAATGTGCCTTGGCATAGATTTTGCAAGTGTCTGGAACTCTATTGCATGCATGCGACACCATTGGTCCACTAGAATTTCCATAATTTGGTGTTTTGTTGATGGTGGTGGAAAACGCTGCCTCAGGCGCTGCTCCAGAATTTCCCATAAGTGTTCAATTAGGTTGAGATCAGGTGACTGAGCCCCCCCCCCCCCCCCCCACACACACACACACACACACACATTCACACTATATACCCCCTATGCTCCTTTGAGACCCCTCTTTCAAAGTCACTGAGATCTCTCCTTCTAGCCATGGTAACCAAAATAATGGGCAACTCTAAATTTGTATATATGACTCTAAGCATGATGGGATGTTATTTGCTTGTAAAAACTCAGGAACCATTCAATATACTTTTTAATCCCTCATTTACTCACGCGTTTCCTTTATTTTGGCAGTTATCCGTCTATGGAGCCTCGTCTTCATCAAGGGCACAATGAAGAAATAATGAGGCAAATCAATACACAACAAGAAGGAGAGATAATCTGTTTCAGAGGACGCCCATGAACACCAAAAGAGCCTAGCTATTTCGGGGAGCAAACACACGCACACCATCAGAGGTACATCTTCTTTTCTCATCAAACACTGGCATCCTTTCGATGCCTTTCTACATAAGTAGTTCCTCCTCTTATTGTAACCATGTATTCTACAGAAGTCAACGATAATGGTTTCATTTCCCCTCAGGTAGCCAGTGAGGGCAGAGGGTGGGTGGAGGTTAGGAAGGGAAGTCTGAGTGAACAAACTGGATGTGGAGAAAAAATCCTCCCTCTATCAGAGGATAAACAGTGTGATTGGAAGTCAGCAATTAGAGGTCGTGGAGATAAAGAACTGGAAGAGATAAGTGTGCCACGATTTGGCTCAATGGGCAAATCCCCCATAGGCCTGCTGTGAATGCACCTCCACACGCAGAGCACACGCAGACTACATAAACACACATGGGCTGTGCCTCATGCAGCCTTGTGTCTGACACAGTACAGCCTGATCTCATTGACTAGATGTAACATAGTAAATGTAAATCCGGGACACTGAACTTAGTATGATATGTTACGTTTGGTATGGTTACATAAGACAGATGGTTATTTAATTCAAAAACTAAAGTAGTGTGGTTGGGTGAATTTATAAAGTGAATGTCTAGCAACCCGAAGGTTGTGAGTTTGAGTCTCATCAAGGGCAACTTTTCAAATACGTACTACTTTTGTAGCTATTTTGCAACTACTTAGCATGTAAGCTAACTTTTCTCCTAACCCTAACCCTAACCCCAACCTTAACTCTTTTAGCTAACCCTTCCCCTTCCCCTAACCTTAACTCTTTAACCTAACTCCTAAACCTAACCCTAACCTTAACCCTAACCCCTAGCCTAGCTAACATTAACCAGCTAGCTAACGTTAGCCACCTAGCTAGAATGCGTAACATATTGTACATTTTGCAAATTGTAACGTATAATACAAATAGTCATTTGTAATGAAATGGCTGATGGACATGCACAAAATAATACATACCATATGAATCGTAACATAATGTATGGTGTCTCCCAGATTTACGTACTGAATAATATGAAATGCTCTGAGACCAGGTTGAATATGCCTAGGGCTAGGGAGACATAAGTGGGATAGAAAGGGGTTCCATATAGTGCAATGCTGCTATGTACTGTGCTCTTAAAGTAACTTTAATGTGTTTACAGATTTCTATTAAATATGACCTATAATTAATTGCAATATGAGTAAAATAGTTTTTCTTCCAAAAAAGTCTAATGTGTGTGTTAAAAAGTAGATTTTCTGTGTTGTGTTGGAATGGTGTGGGTGTACCCCAACAACAGAATGGTGTGGGTGTATATATATTCATGTGAGTAAACCGCTGATTGGCCAGCTCATTCTCCTCAGGAGGATGACATCATCCTCTATGAGGAAATAGCAAGCATTTTTTGAACGGTCTATTTGAGGTGGGGTTTTTTAAGTGTTATTTCTCTCCAATTTATGCTTTGGCTACAAATACGAGTACAGGATGAGTCAACAACATTATTTAGGTATGAGTTAACAGAACTGGACAGTTACTTTAACACTGGGCAATTCCATGGAAACTGTATTAGAGAATCCAATTTTTTCCCAAACAAAAACCATTGATATCAAAGTTGACCAAACTACAGAACTCGATGCACAAAGATTACTTTTAATTGTTATAATAACCTGTTTAAAGGAAGAACGGTGCAGATACAAAGTTTGGTAACAGAATAAAATGGAGGGATATCTTAACCTAATTCTGTTACGAAACTTTGCATCTGCGCAGTTTTCCCAAGACAATGCTTTTAATTGTATTTTCTGTGTAAACTTTGAAAGCAATGGATTTTGTTTGTCACACATTTTAAAGTGTAATTCCATTACCGTGGAATGTATTGAATATACTGTACTGTATACAGGGATGTGAAATACGTAGACATATTTTGTCATTCCAGAGATGCTTTTAGTGGCTCAGTCTTTTTCCAGGAAACTCTCTTTCATGGTGCCAACGTGTGTCTGTACACCCTTCCCTTGTGACCACTGACCACCACAGTTGTGTGCTCTGGAGAAACACAGAAAATCATTATGTCTCACACATAATTATGTTTTATAAACACAGGCATAATAATTCCGGAGTGTTTACACAGGTTGCAATGGTAAAGTTATAATGTTACCGCAATAGATTATGATGCTATCATGACGTTTGTTTTCTTTCTTTTTTGTTGTTTAATTAATTGCTTCTCTAGACAATAATACAGCAAGGTCTGGTCAAGTTATTGGGCCCATTGTTGAACATTGTTGGCTTTGAAGGGTTACCACACTGATATTTAGGCTTGTCTACGAGGCGAATAATTCTGTTTACTTAATAATTCATTTCTGTGGACAAACCCAGGCACAAACTGTCTCACGCATGGGGAAAATGTGTGTATGTGCGTGCGTGAGAGAGAGAGAGAGAGCGAGAGAGCACACATACATGCGTGTGTGTGTGTTACAAAGAGAGCGAGAGAGGGAGAGTTTCCGTTGGCATGGTGCCTCGTGCTGCTCAGCCCTGACAGAATAACCACACACTTCATCTCTTGCACTCCTCGTTCTTCTGGTGGTCCCTCCTTTCCCCCGTGAGCATGACCCATTTCATCAAAGACAAAGGAGCTCTCAAGCCAAGGCCTATGTAAAAGACGACACTCTCCACAAGTGTACCATCAAACTTACAGGAGTTGTTTCCAAGACATCAAAAAGGCAGTGAGAGTACATGCAGGTGGTAGAGAATACATAGAATGACCTTTAGAAGAAAAAAAATATTTGTTACAATGTGATTATTTGAGTGGCACTGTATTGCACATAATCATTTTCACAGAGGGATAAAAAAAAATGAGGGTTGCAAAAATCATTGACTGTCAATCTGTCTGGTTTTCTAGTGTCTGAACACACAATCACTGGACAAATAGGTCTGTTGTTCCCAATCGAAAGTCCAAGGTTAGGAACGCCACATGTTTTCTGTGATGTATGTTACATAGCACAGTATGGTATTACGACCAGCCCTAAGTAACAATGGAGAAAAAAAGGTGTGTACATTTGCCATGTCACAGCTGCAACAGATTCAAGAAACAGACAAACACCTGTTCATACGTTTCTTGGGCCCAGCCCGGCCTTTTCCTGAGGAGCTTTTTATTGCACATAAATAGCAATAAGGTTTATGGGATTCACTGCCTCACAAAATCATGACGCATGTCAACCTAACATCCGAGATGTCAGGCTGTGATTTCTTTACTGCTCTGCAATGCTGTTTCTGTGTAGTAACACCTCACTGCTTTCGGAAAGTACGGGGAAGTAAGTGCTTTCCCTGGATGGATTCCCAACATAAACCTTATGGGTTATGATCCAAAGACAGGAATGGATGTCCTGCTATGTCCTAGAGCCACGCTGAAATGCTTCCATCGTACCCCATTATGGACACCCGACACAGACACTTCAACAGATGTAAAACAAAAACAACAAAGATGTACGGAAACGTGAGAGAGAGAGAGTGAGAGAGGAGGGATAGAGAAATGGAGAGAGCAAGAAAAAGAGAGAAAGAGAGGGGGGGTAGATAGAGGGGGATAGAGAGGGGGGTGGGGGTTAGCGAGAGCGAGAGCGAGAGAGAGAGAGAGAGAGAGAGAGAGAGAAAGGGGGGATAGAGAGGGGGTTGAGAGAGAGAGGGAGAGAGAGAGAGAGAGAAAGGGGGGATAGAGAGGGGGTTGAGAGAGAGAGGGAGAGAGATAGAGAGAGAGGGGGATAGAGATGGGAGAGAGAGAGAGATAGATAGAGAAGGGGGGGAAAGAGACGGAGAGGGGGAGAGAGAGAAAGGAAGAAAGTACATGCTGGTGAGAGCAAATGACCCAGGAAGAAGACCAAGCTGAGACAAGAGCACTCATTCACTAAAAACCTGCCCTCAACCCCTCTACTACAAACCCATCGGCATCCACCCCCACAAACCTCTTCCCTCCTGCTCGCAACCCTCCCCTCGCCGCCGGAACTACAGGGCATCTGTCTGCCAGCTAATCATCCTTAATCGTGCACTAATAGAGAAAGCAATGAATGGGGGGGAGAAGGAGAGGAGCAAGGGAAGAAAATAAACAAGAGCAATAGGAAGGGGAAAAGGGCAATTCCAGCTGAAAAATATTAATGTAATCAGGGCAAATTAGTAGGTTTGGGATAACATTCCTATGGCTCGCTGTGTTTACTTTGCAGGCAAGCAATGGAAAGTGTGTAGGGTCGAGGGGCGGAAGGGAGGCAGGTTGGTTGGTCAAAACAATTTTGCCCCGCATGCATGAAACGCATACACTTTAATGACTATTACTCCCTGTTTGAAACTGTAGGGCGGATCTGTTTATGCAATCTATGCTACACATTATGTAAAGGCAGATAGGTGGAGACTGTGCATTAATGGGCAGGATGAGTTTCGGTCCTATAAATGGTTTGATTGACGATTCTAAACTCCATAACGTTTTAGTATTTCAATCAGAAATAGATCAAAATTCACCACCAGCTAGTTGGCTTACAAGTCACAAGCCCTTCCAATTAGAATGTTCTACTCATTTATTTATTTAACCAGGCAAGTCAGTTATAAACACATTCTTATTTGCAATGACGGCCTACCCTGGACCACGCTGGTCCAGGGTAGGCCGGATGTGCGCCGCCCTATGGTACTGCCAATCACGGCCGCATTAGATACAGCCTGGATTCAAACCAGGGTGTCTGTAGTGACGCCTCAAGCACTGAGATGCAATGCCTTAGACAGCTGCTCCACTCGGGAGCCCCAATAGCAATTCTATGATTCAAATAGTGGTACATGTTTCTACGTCCTGTTTTGTTTGTGTGCTTGTGCACACACACACAAACATGAAAGCATGCACACACACACACACACACACACACACACACACACACACACACACACACACACACATGAAAGCATGCACACACACACACACACACACAAACATGAAAGCATACACACACACACACACACACACACACACACACACACACATGAAAGCATGCACACACACACACACACACACACACACACACAAACATGAAAGCATACACACACACACACACACACACACACACACAATGAAAGCATGCACACACACACACACACACACACAAACATGAAAGCATACACACACACACACACACACACACACACACACACACACACACACACACACACACACACACACACACACACACACACACACACACACGTGCCTGTGCTGTGAACTGATTTACTGACTGGTATTTACTGTGGATAATGTTAAACTATACTCATGTGTAGGCCAGGGATTCTCCCAAGTGTTGAAACAGACTGTGTGCTGCATAAAACAGTTCCAAACATGCATTAAACTACACTCCAGAGAGAACCACAGAAGAGCTTGACCTGGCCACTGCACCAGCTTTTTACTGCGCAGATCTACTTTAGCTCTATGCAGGATGCAATACACCGTCAACTACTGTGGGAAAATGGCAAAGAATGACTAGAACAATATGCACTATGAACATATCGTATTTATTATCGCTGGTCAGACGGAGTAAGCACCTGAAATGCAGATCTGTTCCAACAACACTGACGTAATTGAACGTCATTTACTCAATGAAATGGCACAACAAATATTGGAATATAACTAGCACACAACTGTAAAAACATTCGATTCTACCAGAGAGAATTGTCTATGGGATTTGATGGAAAAGTAAATCCATTCCAGCTCAGTTTCTCGAACTTCAAAAAGGAACCACAGTAGTCATGTAGCGCCCACTTGTGGTTGACACTGAAAATGCATCACCACCTTGTCCAAAGTCTCAAATTGGAATAACAACGCTTACTTTAAAAGCCTAATTTAGCCATTTAATTATATCAATATCAAATCATTTAACAATTAATTACCTTACTGTAATAGCTTTCCATTAAAATGGGCAAGAATAGCTTTTTTTGTTGTTGAAAAAACTACTTCTCAAACAAGAATTTTGCTCAGACTGTCTGAGAGTGGTCTGAGTTGGGAGGGAAAAACTGAAAACGTACTGTTATTGGCAGAGATATTTGGACCTCTCTTTGTTATTTTCCATGTCACCATGGAAAGTCGAAACTTAGCAAACCTGCTAATTAGAAGGTCCTGTCAGGAAATAACACGGATCAAAACATGTGTTACGCTTTTACTGTGTTAGTTTCATCAGCTGTTATACAATATTTTTTAATTGAACCTTTATTTAACGAGGCAAGTCAGTTAAGAACAAAATCTTATTTACAATGACGGTCTACCAGGGAACAGTGCCTTGTTCAGGGGCAGAACGAAAGATTTTTACCTTGTCAGCTCAGGGATTCAACCCAGCAACCTTCTAGTTACTGGCCCAACGCTCTAACTAGTCTACCTATATAGGATATAAACCACAGAATGTTGAGTGCACTAGGCCTTTAAGCCTTGTGGGCTCTCCTAAGACGCTCTCCTAATAATGACAGTGATATTGATTGCGTTACTCAGGCCAACCAATACACCCAATTTTGAGGGAAGACAGTTTGCTAATCAACCTCAATGAATGTTTCACAAATGTGTCCTTCTTCAGGGCGGGCTCAATAGAAATCTGCTGTAGTAGCATAGTGTAAAGCAGAAAAGCCACTCATTGTCTGTGAATACAGAGTGGGGCAGGCGGGTTGTGGATGGTTGGCTGTGGATTGGGGACAGATGTGCTGGTGGAAACAGTACTTGGGTGGTGCAATATACAGTATATCCCAAAAGTGAGTACACCCCTCACATTTTTGTAAATATTTGAGTATATCTTTTCATGTGACAACACTGAAGAAATGACACTTTGCTACAATGTACAGTAGTGAGTGTACAGCTTGTATAACATTGTAAATTTGCTGTCCCCTCAAAATAACTCAACACACAGCCATTAATGTCTAAACCGCTGGCAACAAAAGTGAGTACACCCCTAAGTGAAAATGTCCAAATTGGGCCCAAAGTGTCAATATTTTGT
Organism: Salvelinus fontinalis; assembly: GCF_029448725.1. Classification (NCBI taxonomy): domain Eukaryota; kingdom Metazoa; phylum Chordata; class Actinopteri; order Salmoniformes; family Salmonidae; genus Salvelinus; species Salvelinus fontinalis. The sequence goes on from NC_074694.1 coordinate 40,363,598, forward strand.
GTGGCCACCATCATTTTCCAGCACTACCTTAACCCTCTTGGGCATGGAGTTCACCAGAGCTTCACAGGTTGCCACTGGAGTCCTCTTCCACTCCTCCATGACGACATCACGGAGCTGGTGGATGTTAGAGACCTTGCACTCCTCCACCTTCCATTTGAGGATGCCCCACAGATGCTCAATAGGGTTTAGGTCTGGAGACATGCTTGGCCAGTCCATCACCTTCACCCTCAGCTTCTTTAGCAAGGCAGTGGTCGTCTTGGAGGTGTGTTTGGGGTCGTTATCATGTTGGAATACTGCCCTGCGGCCCAGTCTCCGAAGGGAGGGGATCATGCTCTGCTTCAGTACGTCACAGTACATGTTGGCATTCATGGTTCCCTCAATGAACTGTAGCTCCCCAGTGCCGGCAGCACTAATGCAGCCCCAGACCATGACACTCCCACCACCATGCTTGACTGTAGGCAAGACACATTTGTCTTTGTACTCCTCACCTGGTTGCCGCCACACACGCTTGACACCATCTGAACCAAATAAGTTTATCTTGGTCTCATCAGACCACAGGACATGGTTCCAGTAATCCATGTCCTTAGTCTGCTTTTCTTGAGCAAACTGTTTGCGGGCTTTCTTGTGCATCATCTTTAGAAGAGGCTTCCTTCTGGGACGACAGCCATGCAGACCAAATTGATGCAGTGTACGGTGTATGGTCTGAGCACTGACAGGCTGACTCCCCCACCCCTTCAACCTCTGCAGCAATGCTGGCAGCACTCATATGTCTATTTCCCAAAGACAACCTCTGGATATGACGCTGAGCACGTGCACTCAACTTCTTTGGTCAACCATGGCGAGGCCTGTTCTGAGTGGAACCTGTCCAGTTAAACCGCTGTATGGTCTTGGCCACTGTGCTGCAGCTCAGTTTCAGGGTCTTGGCAATCTTCTTATAGCCCAGGCCATCTTTATGTAGAGCAACAATTCTTTTTTTCAGATCCTCAGAGATTTCTTTGCCATGAGGTGCCATGTTGAACTTCCAGTGACCAGTCAGTATTGGAGTGTGAGAGCGATAACACCATATTTAACACACCTACTCCCCATTCACACCTGAGACCTTGTAACACTAATGAGTCACATGACACCGGGGAGGGAAAATGGCTAATTGGGCCCAATTTGGACATTTTCACTTAGGGGTGTACTCACTTTTGTTGCCAGCGTTTTGGACATTAATGGCTGTGTGTTGAGTTATTTTGAGGGGACAGCAAATTTACACTGTTATACAAGCTGTACACTCACTACTTTACATTGTAGCAAAGTGTCATTTCTTCAGTGTTGTCATATGAAAAGATATACTTAAATATTTACAAAAATGTGAGGGGTGTACTCACTTTTGTGATATAATGTAGGTCAACTGCCTGACATGGGGTGGGACAACCAAAACAATAGTTTACTCCAAGCCTCCCGTGACCGCGTTCCTCTCACGGTGAGGTCATTCACGGGACGTTAACTGCGACCACGCTCAATGGCAAACACTGTAGACGGTTTATGTGACCAAAAGAGAGGGTCAATGTCCCTTATTTTCAAAGACCGGCACAGTTGTTAAATATTAGCCAAATTGAATATGAACTGTGTGACACATAACGTGCAGGATATTACTGTAAACGGTGTGCCAGCGGTATAGGAACAGTGTAAAGAGTGTAATGTTGATAACAGGTGATAGACAATATCAGTAAAATGAACATACTTGGTAACTTTACCTATCTTCACTCGGACTGAATGTTACCGTACCTGACTGAGCTTGATTACTTTGCTAAATTAAGTCTACTAATCTAGTAGTCCACTGTAATTCCACCAGTTTACTTATACAATGGTAGCCAGCATATAGAAGGTGAACTGTCTGGATCTGAAAATCACATACTGTAGGAAAAGTAACCACATTTGGGGATAGCTCCTCCGCCGACAATTTACCAATTATGGCCTTGTAGTAATACAACTATATGAGTCGTGGTCGAGAAATGAGACACGTGCATCTCTAAACCGGTGAATTAAATTCAATACCTCTTCTGCTTTTTCAGACATGTCTCCAACAAGTTTATGCTGCTGTTGTTTCCAAGCAAGGCCTCCATTGCACTCACTCCAAACACACACACACACACACACACACACACACACACACACACACACACACACACACACACACACACACACACACACACACACACACACACACACACACACACACACACACACACACACACACACACACAGTGTCTGGCTTGCACTGAGGTGGGTTTCAAGTTTACAATGCACTGCTGTTGATGTCTGGCCAGTTCCTTTCTCCTTGTGAGGTATAAAAAGGTCACAAAGCAGCCTTCTGGCTCAGCTTTATAACATATGCTGCTCTGGCCTCCACAATAAATCCTAGCCTCTCTGGTGTATGATAAAGACTGTTCTCTACAGCTATGTAGCATATATCAGTGCTCTATGGTCATCTCTGTCTTCACAATGGGACTGTACAATCACCCGGCAAGAAGAGCCGAAGCAGCTCAGCTGAGAAAATGGCCCCAGTTTGCTACAGAAATTTATTTGATGTTTATCTTTGAAGGGGATATAATGAACGAAAATGTCCCTTGTGTCACTTGAGCCCAATACACAGATTTTGAGCCATAGTCGAAAAACTGCTAAAATATCATTGGCAACATTCTCCTGAAATACATGTAGGCCTATTTCACAAAACACTGTTGCGGATCGGTGCATCAGTGTATTCAATTACTGTAACAATCTTATACATTATTGTTATTTCCAAATAGATTATAGATGTAGGCTATTTGCAAGTGTAAATAAATGTAGACTGTATTTATAGACTAACCATTGCCATTGTCATTGATATTTTGGTAATAAATACATTTATGTATATTTAATTACGCAGGAGTCAATCAAATCAAACACATCATTTTGCTGACAATCAGGCCTAAGTTGTTGTTTTCGTTATTTGATAATCGACATCATGGATTTTTGCATTCACTTTAACACGTGAGGAACGAGAGCGCAGCGCATCACCTGTCACACACAGTGTGATTATCGAACCTGTAGCCTACAGTATACGCAACAATACGCACAATCCATAACAGTATGTTCACAATCAATTTCTATGGAGATGGAATGTTTGATTTCTCCAGAATGTCAGAATGTTAGCTAAAAACATTCGTTTGCGCCAACCCAAGCACGAACACCTTTGTGAATTAGCTACGATTACTCATCTTTATTTTGAGTTATTGTCAAAAATCCATCTATCATTTCCTCAAATAATTCATGGATTTTAGCAATAAAATCCCGCGTGCCCTTTCTACGTCTGCACTGGTAAATCCTATGATATATCTTATTTGAGTTTTAATCGTTCAATTATGTCCTTGTAGAAAGTCTAGTACTGGTATGTTTTTCTGTTCTTAAGATGTTCAGTCCGAGTGCTGAATACCGGCAGACTGTAGAGCGGTGCTGGGACAAGAGCTACTACAATGAGCAGGTAAAATTAAATCATCTTCATTTCAGAAAACACTTACACCATATCGAAAGTGTATGTTACAGTGGAGTAAATGTGAATGTTGTAGGGAGTGAACGTTTTTTATGATAAGACTTACATGGAGAAAATCGAACCTTTCTGAAATGAAAATGGATGGCCCTCCCTTCAGCACATTATATTTGACCTAAAACCCTACTTTAAAATATAGTGACCCTCCCATATACCCAAAATATTAACTAAAACAAAGTGTATAACAGATAACATGTCTACCTTTTACCCTAACTTATTGGACAGACAAGAGCTTTAGATATGCAGTTTTATAAATTGTTATTCATCCTGTAAGCATTAAATGGCAACATGGGAATTTTGATAGCACACAGGGCTGGGGGCCAGAAGGTTAGGGTAACATAAGGACTGAATGCGTGTCTAATTTACACATCTCAATCTGGCTTTCTGGGATCACTATAAATTGGAAATATATATTTTTAAATTGCAGCCGCAAAGTTTTAAAACAGTCTATCACTCTAATATCGTTGCTTTAAATCAGAGCACGCACAAGCAGTCTCTCTCCATCCATTCCATTCAAATTGCATCCTATTTCAGATATTTACAGTATATACTGTATATATAGCCTGTATATACAGTACCAGTCAAAAGTTTGGACACACCTACTCATTCCAGGGTTTTTCTTTATTTTTACTATTTTCTACAAAGTATAATAACAGTGAAGACATCAAAACTATGAAATAACACATATGGAATCATCTAGTAACCAAAAAAGTATTAAACAAATCAAAATATATTTTATATTTGAGATTCTTCAAAGTAGGGACCCTTTGCCTTGATGACAGCTGTGCACAACCAGATTTTCCAACAGTCTTATAACATGCTGACCAGACCAGACACTTAGTGTGCGCGAGCGTCGCAAAATACATTTAGAAATCCATGTTATTCAATTATTGCACCCACACTGCTTGCGCGCTCCAACGATTCAATTATTGCACCCACACTGCTTGCGCGCTCCAACGAGCGTCTGCGACACCAAGCGCTAAAATAGATGTCGTTCCTATTTCTGATGGAGATTGCGCTGCAAGTCCTGCCTTTCCCATCTCCTCATTGGTTTATAGAAGCAGGTACCCACGTGCCATCTCCTCATTGGTTTATAGAAGCAGGTACCCACGTGCCATCTCCTCATTGGTTATACCCACGTGGGTGATAGAAAGACGAACTGTTTTGCCGGTAGTCGTGGTAATACAATGAAAGTTTAGATGCGATCACCATATAATTTAAACGATGAAAAAGCCTGGAAGGAGGAGAGATGACTAGAAACGATTTGGCTGGCCGTTTTATGTGTGGATTAATTGTCGGAGTAGAGATCCTTGTGCATTTCAGGTAAAATAACAACTCAATATTTATATCCCAGGACAAATTAGCTAGCAACAGCAAGCTAGCTAAATAGTACAAATTAACTTTTCAAAATGCTTTTCGCCCTGTCCCCAAATTAATGTCATTGGTTCAGAGTTTGTTTTGATATGTTAACCTGCGTGTCGTGATCGCGTTTGGTGTGGGGGGGCAAAATAAATTTATGCACGATAGCGCACGATGGCGCACGCGCACAGCCGGTTTGGGCAAGGTGTTAAAAGAGTTCCCACATATGCTGAGCACTTGTTGGCTGCTTTTCCTTCACTCTGCGGTCCAACTCAGCCCAAACCAACTCAATTGGGTTAAGGTCGGGTGATTGTGAAGGCCAGGTCATCTGATGCAGCACTCCATCACTCTCCTTGGTCAAATTGCCCTTACACAGCCTGGAGGTGTGTTTTGGGTCATTGTCCTGTTAAAAAACAAATGATAGTCCCATTAAGCGCAAACCAGATGGTATTGCTGTAAAATGCTGTGGTGGCCATGCGGGTTAAGTGTGCCTTGAATTCTAAATAAATTACAGAAAATGTCACCTGATTGGCTCAAACACATTAAGAAGGAAACAAATTCCACAAGTGCACTTTTAACAAGGCACACCTGTTAATTGAAATGCATTCCAGGTGACTACCTCAGGACGCTGGATGAGAGAATGCCAAGAGTGTGCCAAGCTGTCATCAAGGCAAAAAGGGTGGCTACTTTAAAGAATCTCAAATATAAAATATATTTTGATTTGTTTAACACTTTTTTTGGTTACTACATGCTTCCGTACAGTGGTGGAAAAAGCATTCAATTGTCATACTTGAGTACAAGTACAAAGTAAAAGTAAATGCTATACATCAAACTCCTTATATTTGGCAAACCAGATGGCACAAACTCCTTTTTTATTACTTTCTTAACAGCCATGGGCACACTCCAACACTCAGACATCATTTAGACAGGAAGCATTTATGTTCAGTGAGTCCACCAGACCAGAGGCAGTAGGAATGACCACGGACATAATCTTTTAAGTGTGTGAATTGGACATTTTTCCTGTACTGGTAAATATTCATATATCGAAGTTAAAGTAGTCAAAAATATAAATATCGAAGTTAAAGTAGTCAAAAATATAAAGTACAGATACCCCCAAAAACGACAAAGTATTTTAACTTAAGTACTTTACACCACTGATTCCATATGAGTTATTTCATAGTTTTGATGTCTTCACTATTATTCTACAATGTAGAAAATAGTAGATAATAAAGAAAAAAAACTGGAATGAGTAGGTGTGTCCAAACTTGTGACTGGTATTGTATATTTTTTAAGATGAATGAAAATTAAAACACTTATATACCGTGATTAGATAAGTTTTCACCCCCCTGAGTCAATAAATGTTAGAAACACCTTTGACAGTGTTTACAGCTGTGAGTCTTCTTGGGTAAGTCTCTAAGACAAGCAATAACTAAAGTAAGAAGTTCTGGGATTCAAATCAAACAAAACAATAGATAATTAAAGAAATATATATAAAAATATATATATATAATTTAAAAAAAAGTAAAATTACAGTGAAAATAACAATAGCGAGGCTATATACAGGTGGTACCGGTACAGAGTAAATGTGTGGGGGCACCGGTTAGTCGGGCTAATTGTGGTAAGATGTACCTGTAGATATAGTTAAAGTGACTATGCATAGATGATAAACAGAGAGTAGCAGCAGTGTAAAAGAGGGGGTTGGCGGCTGGGGGGTGGCGGGACACAATGCTAATAGTCCGGGTAGCCAATGTGCGGGGGCACCGGTTAGTCGGGATAATATGTACACAGTTTGTTTTAGTAAATACTTTTAAAAAACTTTTTTATCTTCTTAAAACTGCATTGTTGGTTAAGGGCTTGTAAGTCAGCATTTCACTGTAAGGTGAAACACCTGATGTATTCGGCGCATGTGACAAATAACAAATGATTTGATTTTTGATTTGAAGTGCTTTGCACACCTGGACTGTGCAATATTTGCCCGTTTATTATTTATGTTTTAATTCTTAAAGGTCTGTCTAGGAGGTTATGGGGATCACGGCTAGACAGCAATTTTCAAGTCTTGCCATAGATTTTCAAACAAATTTAAGTCAAAACTGTAACTTGGCCACTCGGGAACATTCACTGTCTTCTTGGTAATCAACTCCAGTGTAGATTTGGCCTTGTGTTTTTGGTTACTGTCCTGCTGAAATGTGAATTCCTCTCCCAGTGTCTGGTGCAAAGCAGCTTTTCCTCTAGGATTTTGCCTGTGCTTAGCTCCGTCTCATTTCTTTTTATCCTGATTAACTCCCCAGTCTTTGTCGATGTCAATTCTACCCATATCATGATGCAGCCACCACGATGCATGAAAATAAGGAGGCAGTTACATAGTGATGTGTTGTGTTGGATTTGTCCCAAACATGGGCTTTGCATTTAGGCCAAAAAGGACGACTGTATCTTTGATGTGTTTGGGTGGTTTAATATAACATCATAATTATTAACTTGACCATGCTTAAAGAGATATTCAATGTCTAATTGTTATTGTTACCCATCTACCAAGCACTGCTCTTCTTTACGAGAGCAGAAAGGGTAGTCACTAAAAAATCATGTCACCCCCTTCAGACCTTGGGACTATACGTTTCTATATGTGCAAAGCATAGATCTGAGATATTGAGCATCAAAGTTTTCACATCACAGATCTCAGAACTGATTTGTAGTTCATTCTTCTTTCATAACCCAGCAAGGTCCTCCCCTTAAAGGAACCTAAAGTGCTGAGTCAAAATCCTAAGCCATTTGTAAATATGTTTTTTTTAGGGGTGGGGGTGGGGGCTATGTTATGGAAACTGAAAAAGTTTTTTTTTTTTAAATCGAAGTCAATGCAAAATGTATGGTTTGGAGATAATGGGTATTTTTCAAGTCCCAGATCTCATAATTGTTTATTGATATTGATATTGTTTACTGCATACCACTGCTGGCTTTCTTCTGAAGCTAAGCAGGGTTGGTCCTGGTCAGTCCCTGGATGGGAGACCAGATGCTGCTGGAAGTGGTGTTGGAGGGCCAGTAGGAAGCACTCCTTCCTCTGGTCTAAAAAAAAATATCCCAATGCCCCAGGGCAGTGATTGGGGACACTGCCCTGTGTAGGGTGCCGTCTTTCGGATGGGACGTTAAACGGGTGTCCTGACTCTCTGAGGTCATTAAAGATCCCATGGCACTTATCGTAAGAGTAGGGGTGTTAACCCCGGTGTCCTGGCTAAATTCCCAATCTGGCCCTCAAACCATCATGGTCACCTAATAATCCCCAGTTTACAATTGGCTCATTCATCCCCCTCCTCTCCCCTGTAACTATTCCCCAGGTCGTTGCTGCAAATGAGAACGTGTTCTCAGTCAACTTACCTGGTAAAATAACGGTAAAATAAAAAATAAATAGATAAATATCTTCCTCTTCATTACTCAATAAATACAGTGCATTTGGAAAGTATTCAGACCCGTTGATATATATACATATTTTAAATTCCCTTCTTCAATCTACACAGAATACCCCAAATTGACAAAGTAAAAACAGATTTTTAAACATTTTTGCAAATGTATAAAAAATTAAATAAATAAATATCACATTTATGTAAGTATTCAGACCCTTTACTCAGTATTTTGTTGAAGTCATTACAGCCTTGAGTCTTCTTGGCTTTGATGCTACAAGCTTGGCACTCCTGTATCTGGGGAATTTCTCAAAATTATTCTCTGCAGATCCTATCAAACTCTGTCAGTTTGGATGGGGAGCGTCGCTGCTCAGCTATTTTCAGGTCTCTCCAGAGATGTTCGATCAGGTTCAAGTCCGGGCTCTGGCTGGGCCACTCAAGAACATTCAGCGACTTGTCCCGAAGCCACTCCTGCGTTGTCTTGGCTGTTTGCTTAGGGTCGTTGTCCTGTTGGAAGGTGAACGTTCGCCCCAGTCTGAGGTCCTGAGCGCTCTGGAGCAGGTTTTCTTCAAGGATCTCTCTGTACTTTGCTCCGTTCATCTTTCCCTCGATCCTGACTAGTCTCCCAGCTCCTGAAAAACATCCCCACAGCTTCCCCCACCATGCGTCACCGTAGGGACGGTGACAGGTTTCCTCCAGATGTGTTGCTTGGCATTCAGGCCAAAGAGTTCAATCTTGGTTTCATCAGACCAGAGAATCTTGTTTCTCATGATCTGAGAATCCTTTAGGTTTCTTTTGGAAAAATCCAAGCGGGCTGTCATGTGCCTTTTACTGAGTAGTGGCTTCCGTCTGGTCACTAGCCTAAAGGCCTGATTGGTGGAGTGTTGCAGAGATGGTTGTCCTTCTGGAAGGTTCTCCCATCTCCACAGAAGAACTCTGGAGCTCTTTCATATTGACCATCGGGTTCTTGGTCACCTCCCTGACCAAGGCCCTTCTCCCCCGATTGCTCAGTTTGGCTGGGTGGCCAGCTCTAGAAAAAGTCTTGGTAATTCCAAACTTCTTCCATTTAAGAATGATGGAGGCCACTGTCTTCTTGGGGACCTTCAATGCTGCAGAAATGATTTGGTACCCTTCCTCAGATCTGTGCCTCAAAACAATCCTTTCTCTGCGATCTACGGACAGTTCCTTCCACCTCATTGCTTGGTTTTTGCTCTGACATGCACTGTCAACTGTGGGACATTATATAGATAGGTATGTGCCTTTCCAAATCATGTCCAATTATTTGAATTTATCACAGGTGGACTCATCTCAAGGATGATCAATGGAAACAGGATGCACTGGAGCTCAATTTCGAGTCTCATAGCAAAGGGTCTGAATGCTTATGTAAATAAGGTTTTACTGTTATTTACCTTTAATACATTTGCAAACATGTCTGAAAACCTGTTTTCACATTGTCATTATGGGGTATCGAGTGTAAATTGATGAGGAAAACATGTAATTTAGGCTGTAATGTAACAACATGTGAAAAAAGTCAAGGGGTCTAAATACTTTCCAAATGCACTGTATATCACCTTACAATTATTTTTGATTGACAACCCAGTATTGTGTAATTGGATTGCAGACAGAACCTAATAGCATCAAGTTAAAAGGTGTTTGCTCAGACAGAACTTTCAGATTATACATGTTTCTTTCATTGTAAATGGACTTCAAGAATAATCGGACATATCTCACATGAAAAGGACCACCTAAAGGGAATCTCTATGTGAATAACTCATTTTTGACCAAAATGTCAGATAGAACTTTAGTTCCAAGGCCATGCCCTCTTCTTTCACACCGTCCATGTAATTCATGTGATTTGTTAAGCCACATTTTACTCCTGAACTAATTTAGTCTTGCCTAAACAAAGGGGGTGAATTCTTATGCAACGACTATATTTTAGTTATTTCATTTTTATTCATTTGTAAGTATGTTTCTTTTCACTTTTACACTATGGAGTATTTTGTGTAGATCATTAACAAAAAATGTCACTTTGTAATACAAGAAAATTTGAAAAGATCCAAGGGGGTGAATAATTATGATACCCACTGTACATCATTTACACACACACACAAACACACACACACACACACACACACACACACACACGCGCGCACACACACACAGACAAGTCAGCTCAGACAGATCCAGCTCAGCGAGGTCCAGCTCATGAGCTCCATCAACAACAGCACATTTTTATTTCAAAAAGGAAAATGTATGTTTTTTTCAACAAATGTCAGTGCATCGATTTGTTCTTCTAATCAAATCGCTTAAAACTGAAACTTACTTATTCCTGTATCAAGACACACTACATATCAAATCACCTTGAAAGGGAAAGAGGCACATGTATTTTGACTGAGAACACATTCTCATTTACAGCAATGACCTGGGGAATAGTTACAGGGTAGAGGAAGGGGATGAATGTGCCAATTGGAAGCTGGGGATGATTAGGTGGCCATGATGGTATGAGGGCCAGATTTGGAATTTAGTCATGACACTGGAGTTTATACCCCTACTCTTACAATAAGTGTCATGGGATCTTTAGTGACCATTCAGGACACCCATTTAACACCCCAGGTGAAAACCAGCACCCTACACAGGGTAATGTCCCCAATCACTACACTGGGGCATTGGGATATTGTTTTTTAGACCAGAGGAAAGAGTCCCTTCTACTGGCCCTCCAACACCACTTCCAGCAGCATCTGGTCTCCCATCCAGGACCAACCCTGCTTAGCTTCAGATGCAAGCCAGCAGTGGGATGCATGGTGGTATGCTGCTGGCACATCCCTAGTACAAACCCCGGCCACCTGTCAATTCAGACCGGCTAAAGCAAACTCTAGCTTGTCTTATAGACAACATGATTTGTCTTGCAGAAGAAGCTGATGAAGCAGTTTTTGGTGCTCCAGAGACAAGGCCTCCAGAGTCATGTCCCTCAACACACCACCGTGGAGGACATGAGCAACTGGCTGGTTAAGAACAAGTCCCTGGAGCGGTGAGTACAGCTACTTGTTCTATGTACCATATAATTAGGAATCAGAATACAGGAATGGACATGAAACTTCATATGACACTATAAAAAGTCAGCCATTTTGGTAAGGGAGTTGGTGAGCCAGTGGTCAGCCAGTAATATGATAAAATATTGTGTACAACAATGAGTTTGAAGATTATCTGCACAGTATGTTTGTTAGCTACAGTGGCGACCCGTCATTCAGGGCAGGTGGGGCAGAATTGTATCATTCCGAACTTTATCCACAACGTTATATTACATTTTGTTGCGACTCGAGGGATACCTCTCCATCCATTCTAGCAGCAGGCTACACAGAGAATTGAACAGCTGTGTAGGGGAAACAGCTTGATTCACACAAAATGGAATAAAACGTTGCGGGTACATTTGGAATGACACAATTTCATGTGTACAACATCTAAAGACCAGCTTCACTATTTTGAGAGCATTTGATCATGTCTTTTCAGAGCCGAGGTACTGCAAATCAATGATGAGGAAGTGAATCGCTGGTTGGGGTAGTTTTTCAAAAACAAGTCAAATTGCCCAAAAATGGCAGGACCCTTCTGTAACGTGCCATTTACATCAAAAATAGAGATTTTTATTTATTTTTTAAAGCAGTCCGTACAATATGTTATGAATTTGCAATACATATGATATGTTCCGAATTCCACTTATTTGTGGCTAACGACAGCTAGGTGGCTAACTTTAGCTAGGCTAGGGGTTAGGGGTTATGGTTAGGGGAAGGGTTATATTATATGCTAAGTAGTTGCAAAGTAGCTCAAAAGTTCTAAGGAGTTGCAAAGTTGCTAATTAGCTAAGATTATAAAGTTGTCAATGATGTGATTCGAACACGCAACCTTTGGGACTTCCCCAACCAACCTCCCTCATTTTGTTTTTGGCTTAAATATCCTTATTTCTTATGTACAACGTAACATATCATACTCATTTGAGTGTCACAGATTTACATTTACTACGTTACGTCTAGTATTTGAGGCCAGGCTGCTGAACTGCAATTCCCTCCGGATTTCTCCCTATCCACAATGGCTGCCATTTTCCTCCCATTCTGTAACTTTGAGGGTTTATGACATAGCCCTTATAATTTTATAGGATCTCAATGCCATGTACACTACCACTGTCATTCACTGCAAGGGCGTAGACATGCCCATTGGGGAGCCAGGCCCACCCACTCGGCTTGAGTAAAGAAATATGTATATATATGTTTTATTGCTTGTGTTCTGAATGGGACATGATTTTCTTTTTACCTAAACATGCGAACACCATCAGATAGAATTCATAGCAATCAGTGCACAAATTTGATTAAATATAACAGAACAGATGATCTGGAATGACATTTGCTCTCACAGGATGGGTTGCCAAAAATAACTAACTGAAAGCCAAACTCCCAATAAGCCACAAATATGGCTGCATTGAGGCATATTTCACTGTGCTTCTATGGCTATATGCACCATGCCACTGCCTATTTCATTTGTTCATTTAGCAAAGAATTCAGCTCATAATTCAGTGCCTTTATCAGTCAACATATCTGTATTGTAGCTTCGGTTAGCTTTAAAAATGCAACATTTTCTCTCAGTCTCATGGCAAAATGTGTAGATTAACAGGAAGTTTCTGGCCCACCCAAATGTCTGCAGGCCCACCCATCAACACATTTCTGGCTACGCCACTGAATCACTGTCATAGGCTCAATGGGAAATCAATGTGAAAGTAGAGGAAGGAGAAAAAAGGCAGGAATGTTCAGTTGCTCTGTATTTGATTTTAAGGTTCAGAAAGGAAGCAGAGGAAGGGAATGACATAAGTCACCTGGTAAGAGAATAGAAAGATGTCTACAGTATAAGTTAAATGGAGATAATATACAGTTAGTGAGTTATCCTTTCTAATAAACAATGTCCTTATTTAGCATTGGCTCATGGTACGTTGATATCAATATTTTCCTCACTGCTATGGGCATTAATGGCACCCCCTGTTTCCTGTGACAGACCTGGGAGGTGAACACTCAACTCAGAATGAGGAACGTTGAATATGAGGCGTGTACTGAGTTGGCCACCGACCTTAGTCAGGCCATTGACTCACTTGACTTTACTGGTGATCTCTCCTACCTGTGAGTCACATTCACTCTTTATGTTACAGTTGTTTGGTCTATGTATTATTCTATCCATCCACTGATGTTGAATGAAATGACTAGTGCAGGGGCCGAAATCAATCAAACTTCATTTACTGTATGTAGCACATTTCTTACAGAGGATGCGTTTCAAAGTGCATAAAATAGTTTCCTCTGTCTCTCTGGCTTGTATATTTTAGAAACCCTGAGGTCTGCGATGAGGTTGTAAGAGCTCTAAAGAGCATTTCCCAGAGCCTGGCCTTCCAGCCGTACGCCAAGCTGTGCTGTCCCTCTAAGGTGGTGGTGGACATCGTGTCCAGGCTGCTCCAGGCCCTCTGGTCCTGCCAGATGGAAAGCCCCTGTGACCGGTCCTCCATGGCCCTGAGCGACATGAGTGTCACCATAGTGCTGGCAGTAGTGGAGAACCTCTCTAGAGTTCTGAAGGCTCCTCCTGTCGCTCAAGTCTACTACTCCCGTTCCACTGGTGTCAGGATGGTCCACTCACTCAACCGTAAGATCCAGTGCCTAAGCAGCCCTGAGGACCTTAGGAGAGCTCTTTTCACCCAAAGTTCCACCCTGATCAGCACCATCATTGAATCTGTGAGCACCAAAGTCCAGAGGCTGTTTGAAGCTCCTGCTGACTACATTCCATTAAGCTCTATCCGCAGCTGGCTATCAGAGCCCAAGGCGAGCGAGGTTCGTCCAAAGTGCCCCGACCAGCTGGTAATCTCCTCGGAGCTCCTGAGGAACATCATTGGTATGATAGTTTATGTAGTCTTCGAAGGCCACCTAGAGGACGACATCAACCTTCATTACTGGCCCCTCATAAACGACATAATCCACCAGCTGTCACTGTGTGGGGTTAAAGTCACAAAGAAAGGGGGCAAGGCCAACTGGCATATTGGCTGGTACCAGATCCTTGAGATGGTGACAAACATCCATACTCATCTTCACCACTATACTGGCACAGAGCTGCTACTTAAGTTTGCAACATCTGCCAGGGCCACCATGCTAACGAGGCACATGGTTCACCATGTGGTGGAGGAGCTGGTAAAGCTGAAGGACGTGGATGAAGGGACACCAGCTTCAGGGAGCAGTGAGGTAAGCAATGATTACAAGTCTTTCTCTTTATGAAAGTCCACTCATACATAGCATTTTTGTTGTTGTTGTTGGTAAAAAAAAGTCGCAAATATTACGTTAAATATGATGTCCTTGTTGCTTTCAGTCTGTGGACATGAACCTAGCAATCACCGAGCACATTGTCCCTAACCTTGTCAAGGTGGTGGATTGGCTTCAACCCCTGGCCACTACCCCCATGGTGGACATCACAGCACCCCTAATCACTAACCCCGTCAAAGTGGACAACATCACAACAACCATGACCACTACTCCAGTTGACTTCCAGTCAGGTGAGTTAAATTGACACGGATCACTTTGACAGGTTATCATGTCTTACTGTAATATAACTTATTAGCGAATGTTTTGTTACTAGACAATTTTGCAATAAGTTGTGTTTGTATGAGATTGATCTTCTCCTTCTAATTTCAAGGGAATGTTGTGGTAAAACACTCAGCACCCTGCATTCAACCTGCCGGCTTTGCCCCGGCACCATGCATATTACCCCCAGGCATTGCCACTGCATCCTGCACACCACCACCAGGTTTTGCCCAGGCATCCTGCCCCCCACCACCAGGCTTTGCCCCGGCATCCTGCCCTCCACCAACTGGCATTGCCCTTCTATCCTGCCTCCCACCACCAGGCTTTGTTCCGGCATCATGCCCCCCACCACCAGGCTTTGCCCTTCTATCTTGCCCCCCACTACCAGGCTTTGCCCCTCTATCCTGCCCCCCAACAGCAGGCTTTGCCCAGGCATCCTGCCCTCCACCACCTGGCTTTGCCACGGCATCATGCCCCCCACCACCAGGCTTTGCCCCTCTATCATGCCCCCCACCACCAGGCTTTGCCCCTCTATCATGCCCCCCACCACCAGGCTTTGCCCCTCTATCATGCCCCCCACCACCAGGCTTTGCCCTTCTATCTTGCCCCCCACTACCAGGCTTTGCCCCTCTATCCTGCCCCCCAACAGCAGGCTTTGCCCAGGCATCCTGCCCTCCACCACCTGGCTTTGCCACGGCATCATGCCCCCCACCACCAGGCTTTGCCCCTCTATCATGCCCCCCACCACCAGGCTTTGCCCCTCTATCATGCCCCCCACCACCTGGCTTTGCCACGGCATCATGCCCCCCACCACCAGGCTTTGCCCCTCTATCATGCCCCCCACCACCAGGCTTTGCCCCTCTATCATGCCCTCCACCACCTGGCTTTGCCACGGCATCATGCCCCCCACCACCAGGCTTTGCCCCTCTATCCTTCCCCCCACCACCAGGATTTGCCCTTCTATCCTGCCCCCCACCACCAGGCTTTGCCAAGGCATCCTGCCAGCCACCACCAGGCTTTTCCCCAGCGTCATTCCCCCCACCACCAGGCTTTGCCAAGGCATCCTGCCAGCCACCACCAGGCTTTTCCCCAGCGTCATTCCCCCCACCACCAGGCTTTGCCAAGGCATCCTGCCAGCCACCACCAGGCTTTGCCAAGGCATTGTTCCCCCCACCACCAGGCTTTCCCCCGGCGTCATGCCCCCCACCACCAGGCTTTTCCCCGGCGTCATGCAACCCACCACTCACTATCGCTGATCATATCTGCACGCTGATTCAGAGCATCACTGCCAGATCCAACAACATCGTCAACAAGGAGCTGGAGAAGTGTATCGACTCTTATAGTAAGAGCATCTGGGCTGACACTTTCTACTGCGAGTACATGAAGATGTACCCATCACCCCAGGGGATTGAAGCCTTCTCATATGATGAGGAGAGATTTTTCGTGGTGGCAAACATAATCGGTAGAATATTGCTGAACAACCTCCAGCTCGAGATGCTCCTCTCAGTGGAAGACTTTAATGTGGATGAAGTGGGGAGCAGTGGGGTAAGCAACAATCACAAGTGTTTATCCTTATGAAAGAACTCATTCAATTTTCTCTGGTAAAAATACAAATAAATGTTGGTAAAGAGGAGATATGAAATGTAACAAATGTTCTGTTAAATATTGTGTCCTTGTTGCTTTCAGTCTGTGGACTTGAACCTAGCAATCCCAGAGACCCCTAACCCTGTCAAAGTGGAAGACATCACAACACCCCTGACCACTAATCCAGTCAACCTTGAGGTTTTGGATGAAACACTTGTCCTTCAGTCAGGTGAGTTACACTGTCACAATCACTTTGACAGGTGATCATTTTTCACTGTAATGTAACTTACTGGCTAAAGTTTTATAACTAGACAGTTTGGTAATTAAGTTAAAGACGTCCTCCAGAGTTTGTTGAACTTTTCCTGTTGAAAAGCGATATCCAAAGTATAAACCCAGTAAATCGACTGGTCGATCTCCAAGGCGTTCCTAGTCAATCAACAAACATGTATGTAAAAAACCCAACAATAAAGCCTTAAAGTTTTTATGTAAGACTGATCTTCACTTTGTCCGCCACCAACAGGCTTTGCCACGGCAGCCTGCACCCCACCACCAGATTTTTCCCCAGCACCCTGCACCCCACCACCAGAATTTGCCCCAGCACCCTGCGTTCCACCCCCAGGCTTTGCCCTGGCAACCTGCACCTCGTTGCCAAGCTTTGCCGCTAATGCCATGCAGGGCTTTGGCACGAAAGTCATCCTGAAACAAATGGTCCTGCTATTCTTGGAGAGGCTCCCTCCTGCATCAGAGGACCTTGAGTCAGAGTTCCTGACTATCACCGATCGTATCTGCACGCTGTTTCAAAGCATCACTGCCAGATTCCGCAACATCGTTAATGAGGAGCTGGAGAAGTGTACTGACTCTGACAGTAAGCAGTACTGGGCTTACACCTTCTATTGGGAGTACATGAAGAGGTACCCATCTTCCCAGTGCCTGGGGATTGAAGCCTTCACATGTGATGAGGAGAGATGTTTAGTGGTGGCCAAGTTGTTTGCAAAGAAGATGTGCCCCAAGATGCTCCCCTCAGCAGCAGACTTCGACGAGGCTGAAGATTCAGGCAGCAATGGAGTAAGCGATGATTTCAAGTGTTTATCTTTATGAAAGTCCACTCATTAAATTATCTCTGATAAAAATATAAATAAATGTCAATGTTGGGAAAAAGGAGATAGGAAATGTAGCAAATGTTCTGTTAAATATTGTGTCCTTGTTGCTTTCAGACTGTGGACTTGAACCTGGCAATCCCAGAGACCCCTAACCCTGTCAAAGTGGAAGACATCACAACACCCCTGACCACTAATCCAGTCAACCTTGAGGTTTTGGATGAAACACTTGTCCTTCAGTCAGGTGAGTTACACTGTCACAATCACTTTGACAGGTGATCATTTTTCACTGTAATGTAACTTACTGGCTAAAGTTTTATAACTAGACAATTTGGTAATTAAGTTAAAGACGTCCTCCAGAGTTTGTTGAACTTTTCCTGTTGAAAAGCGATATCCAAAGTATAAACCCAGTAAATCGACTGGTCGATCTCCAAGGCGTTCCTAGTCAATCAACAAACATGTATGTAAAAAACCCAACAATAAAGCCTTAAAGTTTTTATGTAAGACTGATCTTCACTTTGTCCGCCACCAACAGGCTTTGCCACGGCACACTGCAACCCACCACCAGATATTGCCCCAGCACCCTGCAATCCACCCCCAGGCTTTGCCCTGGCAACCTGCACCTCATCGCCAAGCTTTGCCGCTAATGTGATGCAGGGCTTTGGCACGAAAGTCACCCTGAAACAAATGGTCCTGCTATTTTTGGAGAGGCTCCCTCCTGCATCAGAGGACCTTGAGTCAGAGTTCCTGACTATCACCAATCGTATCTGCACACTGTTTCAAAGCATCACTGCCAGATTCCGCAACATCGTTAATGAGGAGCTGGAGAAGTGTACTGACTCTGACAGTAAGCAGTACTGGGCTTACACCTTCTACTGGGAGTACATGAAGAGGTACCCATCATCCCAGTGCCTGGGGATTGAAGCCTTCACATGTGATGAGGAGAGATGTTTAGTGGTGGCCAAATTGTTTGCAAAGAAGATGTGCCCCAAGATGCTCCCCTCAGCAGCAGACTTCGACGAGGCTGAAGATTCAGGCATCAATGGAGTAAGCGATGATTTCAAGTGTTTATCTTTATGAAAGTCCACTCATTAAATTATCTCTGATAAAAATACAAATAAATGTCAATGTTGGGAAAAAGGAGATAGGAAATGTAGCAAATGTTCTGTTAAATATTGTGTCCTTGTTGCTTTCAGACTGTGGACTTGAACCTGGCAATCCCAGAGACCCCTAACCCTGTCAAAGTGGAAGACATCACAACACCCCTGACCACTAATCCAGTCAACCTTGAGGTTTTGGATGAAACTCTTGTCCTTCAGTCAGGTGAGTTACACTGTCACAATCACTTTGACAGGTGATCATTTTTCACTGTAATGTAACTTACTGGCTAAAGTTTTATAACTAGACAGTTTGGTAATTAAGTTAAAGACGTCCTCCAGAGATTGTTGAACTTTTCCTGTTGAAAAGCGATATCCCAAGTATAAATCCAGTAAAGTACACACTAAAGCAGTGGTGACCAACCGGCCAATCGCAATCGACTGGTCGATCTCCAAGGCATTCCTAGTCAATCACCAAACATGTATGTAAAAACCACAACAATAAAGCCTTAAAGTTTTTATGTAAGACTGATCTTCACTTTGTCCGCCATCAACAGGGTTTGCCATGGCACACTGCACCCCACCACCAGATTTTTCCCTGGCAACCTGCACCTTGTCACCAAGCTTTGCCGCTAATGCCATGCAGGGCTTTGGCACGAAAGTCATCCTGAAACAAATGGTCCTGCTATTCTTGGAGAGGCTCCCTCCTGCGTCAAAGAATCTTGAGTCAGAGTTCCTGACTATCACCGATCGTATCTGCACACTGTTTCAAAGCATCACTGCCAGCTTCCACAACATCGTTAATGAGGAGCTGGAGAAGTGTACTGACTCTGACAGTAAGCAGTACTGGGCTTACACCTTCTACTGGGAGTACATGAAGATGTACCCATTAACCCAGTCCTTTGGGATTGAAGCCTTCACATATGATGAGGAGAGATGTTTAGTGGTGGCCAAGTTGTTTGCAAAGACGATGTGCCCCAAGATGCTCCCCTCAGCAGCAGACTTCGACGAGGCTAAAGATTCAGGCAGCAATGGAGTAAGCAATGATTTCAAGTGTTTATCTTTATGAAAGTACACTCAGTCAGTTATCTCTGATCCAAAAATATATTGTTGTCAATATTGGTAATATTTTTTATTAAAAAGTAAATCTGCAATGTTGCAAATGTTATGTTAAATAATAAACATCTTAAATATTTAATATTTTTGCTTTCAGTCTGTGGATATGAACCTGGCAATCGCCAACGAGTTGCTTCAACTCCTGTCACTGCCAGACATCAAAAAGCCCTTGACCACTATCCATGACAAAGTGCTGGACAACACAACAACAACCCTGGTTGATGCCCCAGTTAAGGTGGACAACATCACAACACCCCTGGCCACTAGTCCAGTCAACCTTAAGGTTACGGATGAACCAGTTGACCTCCAGTCAGGTGAGATACATTAACACAGATCACTTTGACAGGTTATCATTTCTCTGTGTAATATATGGTATTAGTTAATGTTTTACTTTAACATGACAGTTTTGTAACTAACTAATTTGTAACTAATTTAAGCTATTGTGATTGATCTTCTCCTTCTCATTTCCAGAAGATGTTGTGGTCATTAAACCAAAGAAAAGCAGAGTCGTGAGATTCTTCCGTCGACTTTTCTGCTGCATATACGAAGATGATTTGATGGTGTGAACCTGACCAGCTTTTCAGCAGATGACTTCAGATCCACACAAACACACGGGCACGCACACACACACACACACACACACACACACACACACACACACACACACACACACACACACACACACACACACACACACACACACACACACACACACACACACACACACACACACACACACACACACACCACAGTTGTTGTTTAACATGAGTTTCGCATGTAAAATATTTCTCTATACTTTTTTCCTCATTAAATATTTTATTATGTTTTCATTCAATGACAATTTTTTTTAAAACTATTTACAGCTTCAATTCTCATTTCATCACAAACTTAAATGACATTATTTATGCATCAACATGTATTGAACGTGTGTTAGCCTGAGTTTCCTAGTTTAATAACTGTATTTCTTCCGTATTCCAGCAGATGGCAGTCTTGTCTAATATCTGAAGTCATGTATGTTACAGTTATTCTGATGACCTTGTGTCTTGGTATATATGTTTTTAGTCATTATCATGTACTATAAAAAAAATACTACATTGAATCTATATATATATATATAGCGTGACCACAGTACAAAGAACAATGGTCTTTATGTATATGCTATTAAACCAGTAGTCTGAAAGGGCCATATCCAATAATATCTCTTTCTTTGATTGCAAAATCTCTATGGGTAATCCACAGGGGTCCCTGTTGGACTAGATAGAATAGGGAAACCAAAGAAAGCTTTACAGTTTACTTTGCAGCAGGGATCTGGTTCATTTCAGTTCCAAGTGATTTTGATGGCCATGCCTCTCTCAACATGCTTGGAGAGGGTAGAAAGTTTTAAGTTCCTCGGCGTACACATCACGGACAGACTGAATTGGTCCACCCACAATGACAGCGTGGTGAAGAAGGCGCAGCAGCGCCTCTTCAACCTCAGGAGGCTGAAGAAATTCGGCTTGTCACCAAAAGCACTCACAAACTTTTACAGATGCACAATCGAGAGCATCCTGTCCGGCTGTATCACCGCCTGGTACGGCAACTGCTCCGCCCACAACCGTAAGGCTCTCCAGAGGGTAAAGGTCTGCACAACGCATCACGGGGGGCAAACTACCTGCCCTCCAGGACATCTACACCACCCGATGTCACAGGAAAGCCATAAAGATCATCAAAGACAACAACCACCCGAGCCACTGCCTGTTCACCCCGCTATCATCCAGAAGGCAAGGTCAGTACAGGTGCATCAAAGCAGGGACCGAGAGACTAAAAAACAGCTTCTATCTCAAGGCCATCAGACTGTTAAACAGCCACCACTAACATTGAGTGGCTGCTGCCATACATGTAAAAAATGTATCACTAGCCACTTTAAACAATACCACTTAATATAATGTTTACATAGCCTACATTACGCATCTCATATGTATATACTGTACTCTATACCACCTACTGCATCTTGCCATCTTTATTTAATACTTGTATCACTAGCCACTTTAAACAATACCACTTAATATAATGTTTACATACCCTACATTACTCATCTCATATGTATATGTAGCGGGTTTCTTATGTACCACAGGAGGACCATGAAATGAAGAGCGACACCACGGCTGTCTTTTAGGCTTTTATGTTGATCTGCAATAGTATTGTGAAAAGACAGGACAGGAACACATCGGTCTCCAATGCACCATCTGACAAGTTGTTCTTTCTCTCTGTGTTTACTCGGACTCACACAATCACACTCGTACATAAAGCCATAATGTATACTATAAAATAATAACCAGTCCTTAATACAAAGAATGTATCATCTTAATTCTTAGACAATAGAACCATACCTGCAATAGTATTGTGAAAAGACAGGACAGGAACACATCAGTCTCCAATGCACCATCTGACAAGTTGTTCTACACAGGAGCCTGAAGAAAGGCAAAACACATATCCTGTCTCACATCCCCAATACATTGCTAGGTGCTTTCAGTGGTGACAGTACCAAAATACAACAACTCATGTACAAAAACACTGCAACATAAACAAGTTACAACGTGAAATCGCCTATATTACATTCAGACCGTAGAGGACCAAACTACATCTCCCATAATGCACGCCAGCAATCAGCAGGCAGTTTAGCTAACCGTCTGCATCACAGAAAGGCATGCTAGCTAGCAACAGCAGCACTTTTAGCACTCTGTAAACTATATTAATAACAACAATAAAACTCTGAGAGTGACATGTTTCAATAGCCTCACACTCCCTTATAACAATATCTACAGCATTAACCTTGGGATGTTTTAATTATTTCACGTTATGGACTTCTACAAAGGAGTAATCTGCATCACATACCTTTCTCTCTCAGTGTTTTCTCGGACTGAGGAGAGCGGGGGCTACGGGTAGTACCAGGGTGTTAGTAGGTGACACAAGCACCCGGATGAAATAAAATACATTTAATGAAACAAAACCCGAAGATGTTAACATCATTCAGCTACTGTAGCTCCCTACCTAACATCAACAGGCAGCACCAGTAGCGCAACAATAAAAAATAGACACCAAAAGTAAAGTTCCTGGCGATCATAGCGATCTGACTCCCCCCCTCTGTCTGAACTTGGTGTAATATTCATATGTGTAACCATACTGAATTATAATTGGATGCATTTTACCGCCATATCATACTGTGCTATGATTGGTTAAGACCACCCAAATGGTTAGGTGATGGTCAGTTTGATCCTGGTTGGCGATACGTGAACATGTCAGTTATAGCTAGCTAATAAAGAGCTACGTTGGGAAATATCCTGTAATGCTGCATTTTGTTATTTTGTACAAAGTGTGCAAAACAAGACACTTGGAATATTCCTGTTCGCGGGCTTTGGCCACTGACCCTCAACCTGATTGTTCTGTTCTGCATTGTGTACTATTCTAATAATTTGAAGTTTGATGGAATAACCATTTTAACTATACTACATATATACTGTACTCGATACCATCTACTGCATCTTGCCTATGCCGTTCTGTACCATCACTCATTCATATATCTTTATGTACATATTCTTCATCCCTTTACACTTGTGTGTATAAGGTAGCTGTTGTGAAATTGTTAGGTTAGATTACTCGTTGGTTATTACTGCATTGTCGGAACTAGAAGCACAAGCATTTCGCTACACTCGCATTAACATCTGCTAACCATGTGTATGTGACAAATACGATTTGATTTGATGATGGGTGGGGACTGTGGTGAGACTGGGAGCAAGACCATGGGAAGAACTAGTAGGAAAACGGTGAGACACAACGACTACAGCACCGTGCAGTACATCTGTCGAGAGTGTTGCTGTGCTGTATTTAAACTCCAGTCAGATTCCCACACCTTCCAACAACACAACACAACACCCCCGAGACCCATGCAGACGCAGATCAACAGCTTCCGCCAATGCCCACCATCCAGGTTTCCCACTTCTACTCTTTGATACACACACACGCACGCACACACACACACACACACAGGCTTGCACTGAGGTGGGTTTTAAGTTTACAAGGCACTGCTGTTGATGTCTGGCCTCCACAATAACTCCTAGCCTCTCTGGTGTATGATAAAGACTGTTCTCTACAGCTATGTAGCATATATCAGTGCTCTATGGTCATCTCTGTCTTCACAATGGGACTGTTAAATCACCTGGCAAGAAGAGCTGAAGCAGCTCAGCTGAGAAAATGGCCCCAGTTTGCTACAGAAATTCCTTTGATATCTTTATACTTTGACGGGGATATAATAAACGAAAATGTCCCTCGTGTCACTTGAGGCCAATACACAGATTTTGAGCCATAGTCAAAAAAACGCTAAAATATCATTGGCAACATTCTCCTGAAATACATGTAGGCCTATTTCACAAAACACTGTTGCGGATCGGTGCATCAGTGTATTCAATTACTGTAACAATCTTATACATTATTGTTATTTCCAAATAGATTATAGATGTAGGCTATTTGCAAGTGTAAATAAATGTAGACTGTATTTATAGACTAACCATTGCCATTGTCATTGATGTTTTGGTAATAAATACATTTATGTATATTTAATTACGCAGAAGTCAATCAAATAAAACACATCATTTTGCTGACAATCAGGCCTAAGTTGATGTTTTCGTTATTTGATAATCGACATCATGGATTTTTGCATTCACTTTAACACGTGAGGAACGAGAGCGCAGCGCATCACCTGTCACACACAGTGTGATTATCGAACCTGTAGCCTACAGTATACGCAACAATACGCACAATCCATAACAGTATGTTCACAATCAATTTCTATGGAGATGGAATGTTTGATTTCTCCAGAATGTCAGAATGTTAGCTAAAAACATTCGTTTGCGCCAACCCAAGCACGAACACCTTTGTGAATTAGCTACGATTACTCATCTTTATTTTGAGTTATTGTCAAAAATCCATCTATCATTTCCTCAAATAATTCATGGATTTTAGCAATAAAATCCCGCGTGCCCTTTCTACGTCTGCACTGGTAAATCCTATGATATATCTTATTTGAGTTTTAATCGTTCAATTATGTCCTTGTAGAAAGTCTAGTACTGGTATGTTTTTCTGTTCTTAAGATGTTCAGTCCGAGTGCTGAATACCGGCAGACTGTAGAGCGGTGCTGGGACAAGAGCTACTACAATGAGCAGGTAAAATTAAATCATCTTCATTTCAGAAAACACTTACACCATATCGAAAGTGTATGTTACAGTGGAGTAAATGTGAATGTTGTAGGGAGTGAACGTTTTTTATGATAAGACTTACATGGAGAAAATCGAACCTTTCTGAAATGAAAATGGATGGCCCTCCCTTCAGCACATTATATTTGACCTAAAACCCTACTTTAAAATATAGTGACCCTCCCATATACCAGAAATATTTACTAAAACAAAGTGGATAACAGATAACATGTCGACCTTTTACCCTAACTTATTGGACAGACAAGAGCTTTAGATATGCAGTTTTATAAATTGTTATTCATCCTGTAAGCATTAAATGGCAACATGGGAATTTTGATAGCACACAGGGCTGGGGGCCAGAAGGTTAGGGTAACATAAGGACTGAATGCGTGTCTAATTTACACATCTCAATCTGGCTTTCTGGGATCACTATAAATTGGAAATATATATTTTTAAATTGCAGCCGCAAAGTTTTAAAACAGTCTATCACTCTAATATCGTTGCTTTAAATCAGAGCACGCACAAGCAGTCTCTCTCCATCCATTCCATTCAAATTGCATCCTATTTCAGATATTTACAGTATATACTGTATATATAGCCTGTATATACAGTACCAGTCAAAAGTTTGGACACACCTACTCATTCCAGGGTTTTTCTTTATTTTTACTATTTTCTACAAAGTATAATAACAGTGAAGACATCAAAACTATGAAATAACACTTATGGAATATCATCTAGTAACCAAAAAATTATTAAACAAATCAAAATATATTTTATATTTGAGATTCTTCAAAGTAGGGACCCTTTGCCTTGATGACAGCTGTGCACACTCTTGGCATTCTCTCAACCAGATTTTCCAACAGTCTTATAACATGCTGACCAGACCAGACACTTCGTGTGCGCGAGCGTCGCAAAATACATTTAGAAATCCATGTTATTCAATTATTGCACCCACACTGCTTGCGCGCTCCAACGAGCGTCTGCGACACCAAGTGCTAAAATAGATGTCGTTCCTATTTCTGACGCAGATTGCGCTGCAAGTCCTGCCTCTCCCATCTCCTCATTGGTTTAGAGAAGCAGGTACCCACGTGCCATCTCCTCATTGGTTTATAGAAGCAGGTACCCACGTGCCATCTCCTCATTGGTTATACCCACGTGGGTGATAGAAAGACGAACTGTTTTGCCGGTAGTCGTGGTAATACAATGAAAGTTTAGATGCGATCACCATATAATTTAAACGATGAAAAAGCCTGGAAGGAGGAGAGATGACTAGAAACGATTTGGCTGGCCGTTTTATGTGTGGATTAATTGTCGGAGTAGAGATCCTTGTGCATTTCAGGTAAAATAACAACTCAATATTTATATCCCAGGACAAATTAGCTAGCAACAGCAAGCTAGCTAAATAGTACAAATTAACTTTTCAAAATGCTTTTCGCCCTGTCCCCAAATTAATGTCATTGGTTCAGAGTTTGTTTTGATATGTTAACCTGCGTGTCGTGATCGCGTTTGGTGTGGGGGGGCAAAATAAATTTATGCACGATAGCGCACGATGGCGCACGCGCACAGCCGGTTTGGGCAAGGTGTTAAAAGAGTTCCCACATATGCTGAGCACTTGTTGGCTGCTTTTCCTTCACTCTGCGGTCCAACTCAGCCCAAACCAACTCAATTGGGTTAAGGTCGGGTGATTGTGAAGGCCAGGTCATCTGATGCAGCACTCCATCACTCTCCTTGGTCAAATTGCCCTTACACAGCCTGGAGGTGTGTTTTGGGTCATTGTCCTGTTAAAAAACAAATGATAGTCCCATTAAGCGCAAACCAGATGGTATTGCTGTAAAATGCTGTGGTGGCCATGCGGGTTAAGTGTGCCTTGAATTCTAAATAAATTACAGAAAATGTCACCTGATTGGCTCAAACACATTAAGAAGGAAACAAATTCCACAAGTGCACTTTTAACAAGGCACACCTGTTAATTGAAATGCATTCCAGGTGACTACCTCAGGACGCTGGATGAGAGAATGCCAAGAGTGTGCCAAGCTGTCATCAAGGCAAAAAGGGTGGCTACTTTAAAGAATCTCAAATATAAAATATATTTTGATTTGTTTAACACTTTTTTTGGTTACTACATGCTTCCGTACAGTGGTGGAAAAAGCATTCAATTGTCATACTTGAGTACAAGTACAAAGTAAAAGTAAATGCTATACATCAAACTCCTTATATTTGGCAAACCAGATGGCACAAACTCCTTTTTTATTACTTTCTTAACAGCCATGGGCACACTCCAACACTCAGACATCATTTAGACAGGAAGCATTTATGTTCAGTGAGTCCACCAGACCAGAGGCAGTAGGAATGACCACGGACATAATCTTTTAAGTGTGTGAATTGGACATTTTTCCTGTACTGGTAAATATTCATATATCGAAGTTAAAGTAGTCAAAAATATAAATATCGAAGTTAAAGTAGTCAAAAATATAAAGTACAGATACCCCCAAAAACGACAAAGTATTTTAACTTAAGTACTTTACACCACTGATTCCATATGAGTTATTTCATAGTTTTGATGTCTTCACTATTATTCTACAATGTAGAAAATAGTAGATAATAAAGAAAAAAAACTGGAATGAGTAGGTGTGTCCAAACTTGTGACTGGTATTGTATATTTTTTAAGATGAATGAAAATTAAAACACTTATATACCGTGATTAGATAAGTTTTCACCCCCCTGAGTCAATAAATGTTAGAAACACCTTTGACAGTGTTTACAGCTGTGAGTCTTCTTGGGTAAGTCTCTAAGACAAGCAATAACTAAAGTAAGAAGTTCTGGGATTCAAATCAAACAAAACAATAGATAATTAAAGAAATATATATAAAAATATATATATATAATTTTAAAAAAAAGTAAAATTACAGTGAAAATAACAATAGCGAGGCTATATACAGGTGGTACCGGTACAGAGTAAATGTGTGGGGGCACCGGTTAGTCGGGCTAATTGTGGTAAGATGTACCTGTAGATATAGTTAAAGTGACTATGCATAGATGATAAACAGAGAGTAGCAGCAGTGTAAAAGAGGGGGTTGGCGGCTGGGGGGTGGCGGGACACAATGCTAATAGTCCGGGTAGCCAATGTGCGGGGGCACCGGTTAGTCGGGATAATATGTACACAGTTTGTTTTAGTAAATACTTTAAAAAAACTTTTTTATCTTCTTAAAACTGCATTGTTGGTTAAGGGCTTGTAAGTCAGCATTTCACTGTAAGGTGAAACACCTGATGTATTCGGCGCATGTGACAAATAACAAATGATTTGATTTTTGATTTGAAGTGCTTTGCACACCTGGACTGTGCAATATTTGCCCGTTTATTATTTATGTTTTAATTCTTAAAGGTCTGTCTAGGAGGTTATGGGGATCACGGCTAGACAGCTATTTTCAAGTCTTGCCATAGATTTTCAAACAAATTTAAGTCAAAACTGTAACTTGGCCACTCGGGAACATTCACTGTCTTCTTGGTAATCAACTCCAGTGTAGATTTGGCCTTGTGTTTTTGGTTACTGTCCTGCTGAAATGTGAATTCCTCTCCCAGTGTCTGGTGCAAAGCAGCTTTTCCTCTAGGATTTTGCCTGTGCTTAGCTCCGTCTCATTTCTTTTTATCCTGATTAACTCCCCAGTCTTTGTCGATGTCAATTCTACCCATATCATGATGCAGCCACCACGATGCATGAAAATAAGGAGGCAGTTACATAGTGATGTGTTGTGTTGGATTTGTCCCAAACATGGGCTTTGCATTTAGGCCAAAAAGGACGACTGTATCTTTGATGTGTTTGGGTGGTTTAATATACCATCATAATTATTAACTTGACCATGCTTAAAGAGATATTCAATGTCTAATTGTTATTGTTACCCATCTACCAAGCACTGCTCTTCTTTACGAGAGCAGAAAGGGTAGTCACTAAAAAATCATGTCACCCCCTTCAGACCTTGGGACTATACGTTTCTATATGTGCAAAGCATAGATCTGAGATATTGAGCATCAAAGTTTTCACATCACAGATCTCAGAACTGATTTGTAGTTCATTCTTCTTTCATAACCCAGCAAGGTCCTCCCCTTAAAGGAACCTAAAGTGCTGAGTCAAAATCCTAAGCCATTTGTAAATATGTTTTTTTTAGGGGTGGGGGTGGGGGCTATGTTATGGAAACTGAAAAAGTTTTTTTTTTTTAAATCGAAGTCAATGCAAAATGTATGGTTTGGAGATAATGGGTATTTTTCAAGTCCCAGATCTCATAATTGTTTATTGATATTGATATTGTTTACTGCATACCACTGCTGGCTTTCTTCTGAAGCTAAGCAGGGTTGGTCCTGGTCAGTCCCTGGATGGGAGACCAGATGCTGCTGGAAGTGGTGTTGGAGGGCCAGTAGGAGGCACTCCTTCCTCTGGTCTAAAAAGAAATATCCCAATGCCCCAGGGCAGTGATTGGGGACACTGCCCTGTGTAGGGTGCCGTCTTTCGGATGGGACGTTAAACGGGTGTCCTGACTCTCTGAGGCCATTAAGATCCCATGGCACTTATCGTAAGAGTAGGGGTGTTAACCCCGGTGTCCTGGCTAAATTCCCAATCTGGCCCTCAAACCATCATGGTCACCTAATAATCCCCAGTTTACAATTGGCTCATTCATCCCCCTCCTCTCCCCTGTAACTATTCCCCAGGTCGTTGCTGCAAATGAGAACGTGTTCTCAGTCAACTTACCTGGTAAAATAACGGTAAAATAAAAAATAAATAGATAAATATCTTCCTCTTCATTACTCAATAAATACAGTGCATTTGGAAAGTATTCAGACCCGTTGATATATATACATATTTTAAATTCCCTTCTTCAATCTACACAGAATACCCCAAATTGACAAAGTAAAAACAGATTTTTAAACATTTTTGCAAATGTATAAAAAATTAAATAAATAAATATCACATTTATGTAAGTATTCAGACCCTTTACTCAGTATTTTGTTGAAGTCATTACAGCCTTGAGTCTTCTTGGCTTTGATGCTACAAGCTTGGCACTCCTGTATCTGGGGAATTTGTCAAAATTATTCTCTGCAGATCCTATCAAACTCTGTCAGTTTGGATGGGGAGCGTCGCTGCTCAGCTATTTTCAGGTCTCTCCAGAGATGTTCGATCAGGTTCAAGTCCGGGCTCTGGCTGGGCCACTCAAGAACATTCAGCGACTTGTCCCGAAGCCACTCCTGCGTTGTCTTGGCTGTTTGCTTAGGGTCGTTGTCCTTTTGGAAGGTGAACCTTTGCCCCTGTCTGAGGTCCTGAGCGCTCTGGAGCAGGTTTTCATCAAGGATCTCTCTGTACTTTGCTCCGTTCATCTTTCCCTCGATCCTGACTAGTCTCCCAGCTCCTGAAAAACATCCCCACAGCTGCCCCCACGCGTCACCGTAGGGACGGTGACAGGTTTCCTCCAGATGTGTTGCTTGGCATTCAGGCCAAAGAGTTCAATCTTGGTTTCATCAGACCACAGAATCTTGTTTCTCATGATCTGAGAATCCTTTAGGTTTCTTTTGGAAAAATCCAAGCGGGCTGTCATGTGCCTTTTACTGAGTAGTGGCTTCCGTCTGGTCACTACCCTAAAGGCCTGATTGGTGGAGTGTTGCAGAGATGGTTGTCCTTCTGGAAGGTTCTCCCATCTCCACAGAAGAACTCTGGAGCTCTTTCATATTGACCATCGGGTTCTTGGTCACCTCCCTGACCAAGGCCCTTCTCCCCCGATTGCTCAGTTTGGCTGGGTGGCCAGCTCTAGAAAAAGTCTTGGTAATTCCAAACTTCTTCCATTTAAGAATGATGGAGGCCACTGTCTTCTTGGGGACCTTCAATGCTGCAGAAATGATTTGGTACCCTTCCTCATATCTGTGCCTCAAAACAATCCTTTCTCTGCGATCTACGGACAGTTCCTTCCACCTCATTGCTTGGTTTTTGCTCTGACATGCACTGTCAACTGTGGGACATTATATAGATAGGTATGTGCCTTTCCAAATCATGTCCAATTATTTGAATTTATCACAGGTGGACTCATCTCAAGGATGATCAATGGAAACAGGATGCACCTGAGCTCAATTTCGAGTCTCATAGCAAAGGGTCTGAATGCTTATGTAAATAAGGTTTTACTGTTATTTACCTTTAATACATTTGCAAACATGTCTGAAAACCTGTTTTCACATTGTCATTATGGGGCATCGGGTGTAAATTGATGAGGAAAACATGTAATTTAGGCTGTAATGTAACAACATGTGAAAAAAGTCAAGGGGTCTAAATACTTTCCAAATGCACTGTGTATCACCTTTCATACAATTATTTTTGATTGACAACCCAGTATTGTGTAATTGGATTGCAGACAGAACCTAATAGCATCAAGTTAAAAGGTGTTTGCTCAGACAGAACTTTCAGATTATACATGTTTCTTTCAATGTAAATGGACTTCAAGAATAATCGGACATATCTCACATGAAAAGGACCACCTAAAGGGAATCTCTATGTGAATAACTAATTTTTGACCAAAATGTCAGATAGAACTTTAGTTCCAAGGTCATGCCCTCTTCTTTCACACCGTCCATGTAATTCATGTGATTTGTTAAGCCACATTTTACTCCTGAACTAATTTAGTCTTGCCTAAACAAAGGGGGTGAATTCTTATGCAACGACTATATTTTAGTTATTTCATTTTTATTAATTTGTAAGTATGTTTCTTTTCACTTTTACACTATGGAGTATTTTGTGTAGATCATTAACAAAAAATGTAATACAACAAAATTTGAAAAGATCCAAGGGGGTGAATAATTATGATACCCACTGTACATCATTTACACACACACACACACACACACACACACACACACACACACACACACACACACACACACACACACACACACACACACACACACACACACACACACACACACACACACACACACACACACACACACACACACACACACACACACACACACCCGTCAGCTCAGACAGATCCAGCTCAGCGAGGTCCAGCCCATGAGCTCCATCAACAACAGCACATTTTTATTTCAAAAAGGAAAATGTATGTTTTTTTCAACAAATGTCAGTGCATCGATTTGTTCTTCTAATCAAATCGCTTAAAACTAAAACTTACTTATTCCTGTATCAAGACACACTACATATCAAATCACCTTGAAAGGGAAAGAGGCACATGTATTTTGACTGAGAACACATTATCATTTACAGCAATGACCTGGGGAATAGTTACAGGGGAGAGGAAGGGGATGAATGTGCCAATTGGAAGCTGGGGATGATTAGGTGGCCATGATGGTATGAGGGCCAGATTTGGAATTTAGTCCTGACACTGGAGTTTATACCCCTACTCTTACAATAAGTGTCATGGGATCTTTAGTGACCATTCAGGACACCCATTTAACACCCCATGTGAAAGCCAGCACCCTACACAGGGTAATGTCCCCAATCACTACACTGGGGCATTGGGATATTGTTTTTTAGACCAGAGGAAAGAGTCCCTTCTACTGGCCCTCCAACACCACTTCCAGCAGCATCTGGTCTCCCATCCAGGACCAACCCTGCTTAGCTTCAGATGCAAGCCAGCAGTGGGATGCATGGTGGTATGCTGCTGGCACATCCCTAGTACAAACCCCGACCACCTGTCAATTCAGACCGGCTAAAGCAAACTCTAGGTTGTCTTATAGACAACATGATTTGTCTTGCAGAAGAAGCTGATGAAGCAGTTTTTGGTGCTCCAGAGACAAGGCCTCCAGAGTCATGTCCCTCAACACACCACCGTGGAGGACATGAGCAACTGGCTGGTTAAGAACAAGTCCCTGGAGCGGTGAGTACAGCTACTTGTTCTATGTACCATATAATTAGGAATCAGAATACAGGAATGGACATGAAACTTCATATGACACTATAAAAAGTCAGCCATTTTGGTAAGGGAGTTGGTGAGCCAGTGGTCAGCCAGTAATATGATAAAATATTGTGTACAACAATGAGTTTGAAGATTATCTGCACAGTATGTTTGTTAGCTACAGTGGCGACCCGTCATTCAGGGCAGGTGGGGCAGAATTGTATCATTCCGAACTTTATCCACAACGTTATATTACATTTTGTTGCGACTCGAGGGATACCTCTCCATCCATTCTAGCAGCAGGCTACACAGAGAATGGAACAGCTGTGTAGGGGAAACAGCTTGATTCACACAAAATGGAATAAAACGTTGCGGGTACATTTGGAATGACACAATTTCATGTGTACAACATCTAAAGACCAGCTTCACTATTTTGAGAGCATTTGATCATGTCTTTTCAGAGCCGAGGTACTGCAAATCAATGATGAGGAAGTGAATCGCTGGTTGGGGTAGTTTTTCAAAAACAAGTCAAATTGCCCAAAAATGGCAGGACCCTTCTGTAACGTGCCATTTACATCAAAAATAGAGATTTTTATTTATTTTTTAAAG
Organism: Salvelinus fontinalis; assembly: GCF_029448725.1. Classification (NCBI taxonomy): domain Eukaryota; kingdom Metazoa; phylum Chordata; class Actinopteri; order Salmoniformes; family Salmonidae; genus Salvelinus; species Salvelinus fontinalis. Next base: position 40,397,127 of record NC_074694.1, read on the forward strand.
CAGTCCGTACAATATGTTATGAATTTGCAATACATATGATATGTTCCGAATTCCACTTATTTGTGGCTAACGACAGCTAGGTGGCTAACTTTAGCTAGGCTAGGGGTTAGGGGTTATGGTTAGGGGAAGGGTTATATTATATGCTAAGTAGTTGCAAAGTAGCTCAAAAGTTCTAAGTAGTTGCAAAGTTGCTAATTAGCTAAGATTATAAAGTTGTCAATGATGTGATTCGAACACGCAACCTTTGGGACTTCCCCAACCAACCTCCCTCATTTTGTTTTTGGCTTAAATATCCTTATTTCTTATGTACAACGTAACATATCATACTCATTTGAGTGTCACAGATTTACATTTACTACGTTACGTCTAGTATTTGAGGCCAGGCTGCTGTACTGCAATTCCCTCCGGATTTCTCCCTATCCACAATGGCTGCCATTTTCCTCCCATTCTGTAACTTTGAGGGTTTATGACATAGCCCTTATAATTTTATAGGATCTCAATGCCATGTACACTACCACTGTCATTCACTGCAAGGGCGTAGACATGCCCATTGGGGAGCCAGGCCCACCCACTCGGCTTGAGTAAAGAAATATGTATATATATGTTTTATTGCTTGTGTTCTGAATGGGACATGATTTTCTTTTTACCTAAACATGCGAACACCATCAGATAGAATTCATAGCAATCAGTGCACAAATTTGATGAAATATAACAGAACAGATGATCTGGAATGACATTTGCTCTCACAGGATGGGTTGCCAAAAATAACTAACTGAAAGCCACACTCCCAATAAGCCACAAATATGGCTGCATTGAGGCATATTTCACTGTGCTTCTATGGCTATATGCACCATGCCACTGCCTATTTCATTTGTTCATTTAGCAAAGAATTCAGCTCATAATTCAGTGCCTTTATCAGTCAACATATCTGTATTGTAGCTTCGGTTAGCTTTAAAAATGCAAAATTTTCTCTCAGTCTCATGGCAAAATGTGTAGATTAACAGGAAGTTTCTGGCCCACCCAAATGTCTGCAGGCCCACCCATCAACACATTTCTGGCTACGCCACTGAATCACTGTCATAGGCTCAATGGGAAATCAATGTGAAAGTAGAGGAAGGAGAAAAAAGGCAGGAATGTTCAGTTGCTCTGTATTTGATTTTAAGGTTCAGAAAGGAAGCAGAGGAAGGGAATGACATAAGTCACCTGGTAAGAGAATAGAAAGATGTCTACAGTATAAGTTAAATGGAGATAATATACAGTTAGTGAGTTATCCTTTCTAATAAACAATGTCCTTATTTAGCATTGGCTCATGGTACGTTGATATCAATATTTTCCTCACTGCTATGGGCATTAATGGCACCCCCTGTTTCCTGTGACAGACCTGGGAGGTGAACACTCAACTCAGAATGAGGGACGTTGAACATGAGGCTTGTACTGAGTTGGCCACCAACCTTAGTCAGGCCATTGACTCACTTGACTTTACTGGTGATCTCTCCTACCTGTGAGTCACATTCACTCTTTATGTTACAGTTGTTTGGTCTATGTATTATTCTATCCATCCACTGATGCTGAATGAAATGACTAGTGCAGGGGCCGATATCAATCAAACTTCATTTACTGTATGTAGCACATTTCTTACAGAGGATGCGTTTCAAAGTGCATAAAAGTGTTTCCTCTGTCTCTCTGGCTTGTATATTTTAGAAACCCTGAGGTCTGTGATGAGGTTGTAAGAGCTCTAAAGAGCATTTCCCAGAGCCTGGCCTTCCAGCCGTACGCCAAGCTGTGCTGTCCCTCTAAGGTGGTGGTGGACATCGTGTCCAGGCTGCTCCAGGCCCTCTGGTCCTGCCAGATGGAAAGCCCCTGTGACCGGTCCTCCATGGCCCTGAGCGACATGAGTGTCACCATAGTGCTGGCAGTAGTGGAGAACCTCTCTAGAGTTCTGAAGGCTCCTCCTGTCGCTCAAGTCTACTACTCCCGTTCCACTGGTGTCAGGATGGTCCACTCACTCAACCGTAAGATCCAGTGCCTAAGCAGCCCTGAGGACCTTAGGAGAGCTCTTTTCACCCAAAGTTCCACCCTGATCAGCACCATCATTGAAGCTGTGAGCACCAAAGTCCAGAGGCTGTTTGAAGCTCCTGCTGACTACATTCCATTAAGCTCTATCCGCAGCTGGCTATCAGAGCCCAAGGCGAGCGAGGTTCGTCCAAAGTGCCCCGACCAGCTGGTAATCTCCTCGGAGCTCCTGAGGAACATCATTGGTATGATAGTTTATGTAGTCTTCGAAGGCCACCTAGAGGACGACATCAACCTTCATTACTGGCCCCTCATAAACGACATAATCCACCAGCTGTCACTGTGTGGGGTTAAAGTCACAAAGAAAGGGGGCAAGGCCAACTGGCATATTGGCTGGTACCAGATCCTTGAGATGGTGACAAACATCCATACTCATCTTCACCACTATACTGGCACAGAGCTGCTACTTAAGTTTGCAACATCTGCCAGGGCCACCATGCTAACGAGGCACATGGTTCACCATGTGGTGGAGGAGCTGGTAAAGCTGAAGGACGTGGATGAAGGGACACCAGCTTCAGGGAGCAGTGAGGTAAGCAATGATTACAAGTCTTTCTCTTTATGAAAGTCCACTCATACATAGCATTTTTGTTGTTGTTGTTGGTAAAAAAAAGACTTGCAATGTCGCAAATATTACGTTAAATATGATGTCCTTGTTGCTTTCAGTCTGTGGACATGAACCTGGCAATCACCGAGCACATTGTCCCTAACCTTGTCAAGGTGGTGGATTGGCTTCAACCCCTGGCCACTACCCCCATGGTGGACATCACAGCACCCCTAATCACTAACCCCGTCAAAGTGGACAACATCACAACAACCATGACCACTACTCCAGTTGACCTCCAGTCAGGTGAGTTAAATTGACACGGATCACTTTGACAGGTTATCATGTCTTACTGTAATATAACTTATTAGCGAATGTTTTGTTACTAGACAATTTTGCAATAAGTTGTGTTTGTATGAGATTGATCTTCTCGTTCTAATTTCAAGGGAATGTTGTGGTAAAACACTCAGCACCCTGCATTCAACCTGCAGGCTTTGCCCCGGCACCATGCATATTACCCCCAGGCATTGCCACTGCATCCTGCACACCACCACCAGGATTTTCCCCGGCATCCTGCCCTCCACCAACTGGCATTGCCCTTCTATCCTGCCTCCCACCACCAGGCTTTCTTCCGGCATCATGCCCCCCACCACCAGGCTTTGCCCTTCTATCTTGCCCCCCACTACCAGGCTTTGCCCCTCTATCCTGCCCCCCAACAGCAGGCTTTGCCCAGGCATCCTGCCATCCACCACCTGGCTTTGCCACGGCATCATGCCCCCCACCACCAGGCTTTGCCCCTCTATCATGCCCCCCACCACCAGGCTTTGCCCCTCTATCATGCCCCCCACCACCAGGCTTTGCCCCTCTATTATGCCCTCCACCACCTGGCTTTGCCACGGCATCATGCCCCCCACCACCAGGCTTTGCCCCTCTATCATGCCCCCCACCACCAGGCTTTGCCCCTCTATCATGCCCTCCACCACCTGGCTTTGCCACGGCATCATGCCCCCCACCACCAGGCTTTGCCCCTCCATCCTTCCCCCCACCACCAGAATTTGCCCTTCTATCCTGCCCCCCACCACCAGGCTTTGCCAAGGCATCCTGCCAGCCACCACCAGGCTTTTCCCCAGCGTCATTCCCCCCACCTCCAGGCTTTGCCAAGGCATCCTGCCAGCCACCACCAGGCTTTGCCAAGGCATTGTTCCCCCCACCACCAGGCTTTTCCCCGGCGTCATGCCCCCCACCACCAGGCTTTGCCCCGGCGTCATGCAACCCACCACTCACTATCGCTGATCATATCTGCACGCTGATTCAGAGCATCACTGCCAGATCCAACAACATCGTCAACAAGGAGCTGGAGAAGTGTATCAACTCTTATAGTAAGAGTATCTGGGCTGACACTTTCTACTGCGAGTACATGAAGATGTACCCATCACCCCAGTGGATTGAAGCCTTCTCATATGATGAGGAGAGATTTTTCGTGGTGGCCAACATAATCGGCAGAATATTGCTGAACAACCTCCAGCTCGAGATGCTCCTCTCAGTGGAAGACTTTAATGTGGATGAAGTGGGGAGCAGTGGGGTAAGCAACAATCACAAGTGTTTATCCTTATGAAAGAACTCATTCAATTTTCTCTGGTAAAAATACAAATAAATGTTGGTAAAGAGGAGATATGAAATGTAACAAATGTTCTGTTAAATATTGTGTCCTTGTTGCTTTCAGTCTGTGGACTTGAACCTAGCAATCCCAGAGACCCCTAACCCTGTCAAAGTGGAAGACATCACAACACCCCTGACCACTAATCCAGTCAACCTTGAGGTTTTGGATGAAACACTTGTCCTTCAGTCAGGTGAGTTACACTGTCACAATCACTTTGACAGGTGATCATTTTTCACTGTAATGTAACTTACTGGCTAAAGTTTTATAACTAGACAGTTTGGTAATTAAGTTAAAGACGTCCTCCAGAGTTTGTTGAACTTTTCCTGTTGAAAAGCGATATCCAAAGTATAAACCCAGTAAATCGACTGGTCGATCTCCAAGGCGTTCCTAGTCAATCAACAAACATGTATGTAAAAAAAACAACAATAAAGCCTTAAAGTTTTTATGTAAGACTGATCTTCACTTTGTCCGCCACCAACAGGCTTTTCCCCGGCATCCTGCACCCCACCACCAGATATTGCCCTAGCACCCTGCAATCCACCCCCAGGCTTTGCCCTGGCAACCTGCAACTCGTCGCCAAGCTTTGCCGCTAATGCCATGCAGGGCTTTGGCACGAAAGTCATCCTGAAACAAATGGTCCTGCTATTCTTGGAGAGGCTCCCTCCTGCATCAGAGGATCTTGAGTCAGAGTTCCTGACTATCACCAATCGTATCTGCACGCTGTTTCAAAGCATCACTGCCAGATTCCGCAACATCGTTAATGAGGAGCTGGAGAAGTGTACTGACTCTGACAGTAAGCAGTACTGGGCTTACACCTTCTACTGGGAGTACATGAAGAGGTACCCATCATCCCAGTGCCTGGGGATTGAAGCCTTCACATGTGATGAGGAGAGATGTTTAGTGGTGGCCAAATTGTTTGCAAAGAAGATGTGCCCCAAGATGCTCCCCTCAGCAGCAGACTTCGACGAGGCTGAAGATTCAGGCATCAATGGAGTAAGCGATGATTTCAAGTGTTTATCTTTATGAAAGTCCACTCATTAAATTATCTCTGATAAAAATACAAATAAATGTCAATGTTGGGAAAAAGGAGATATGAAATGTAGCAAATGTTCTGTTAAATATTGTGTCCTTGTTGCTTTCAGACTGTGGACTTGAACCTGGCAATCCCAGGGACCCCTAACCCTGTCAAAGTGGAAGACATCACAACACCCCTGACCACTAATCCAGTCAACCTTGAGGTTTTGGATGAAACACTTGTCCTTCAGTCAGGTGAGTTACACTGTCACAATCACTTTGACAGGTGATCATTTTTCACTGTAATGTAACTTACTGGCTAAAGTTTTATAACTAGACAGTTTGGTAATTAAGTTAAAGACGTCCTCCAGAGATTGTTGAACTTTTCCTGTTGAAAAGCGATATCCCAAGTATAAATCCAGTAAAGTACACACATTAAAGCAGTGGTGACCAAACGGCCAATCGCAATCGACTGGTCAATCTCCAAGGCATTCCTAGTCAATCACCAAACATGTACATAAAAAACCCAACAATAAAGCCTTAAAGTTTTTATGTAAGACTGATCTTCACTTTGTCCGCCATCAACAGGGTTTGCCATGGCACACTGCAACCCACCACCAGATTTTTCCCCAGCACCCTGCACCCCACCACCAGAATTTGCCCCAGCACCCTGCATTCCACCCCCAGGCTTTGCCCTGGCAACCTGCACCTCGTTGCCAAGCTTTGCCGCTAATGCCATGCAGGGCTTTGGCACGAAAGTCATCCTGAAACAAATGGTCCTGCTATTCTTGGAGAGGCTCCCTCCTGCATCAGAGGACCTTGAGTCAGAGTTCCTGACTATCACCAATCGTATCTGCACGCTGTTTCAAAGCATCACTGCCAGATTCCGCAACATCGTTAATGAGGAGCTGGAGAAGTGTACTGACTCTGACAGTAAGCAGTACTGGGCTTACACCTTCTACTGGGAGTACATGAAGAGGTACCCATCATCCCAGTGCCTGGGGATTGAAGCCTTCACATGTGATGAGGAGAGATGTTTAGTGGTGGCCAAGTTGTTTGCAAAGAAGATGTGCCCCAAGATGCTCCCCTCAGCAGCAGACTTCGACGAGGCTGAAGATTCAGGCAGCAATGAAGTAAGCGATGATTTCAAGTGTTTATCTTTATGAAAGTCCACTCATTAAATTATCTCTGATAAAAATATAAATAAATGTCAATGTTGGGAAAAAGGAGATATGAAATGTAGCAAATGTTCTGTTAAATATTGTGTCCTTGTTGCTTTCAGTCTGTGGACTTGAACCTGGCAATCCCAGAGACCCCTAACCTTGTCAAAGTGGTAGACATCACAACACCCCTGCCCACTAATCCAGTCAACCTTGAGGTTTTCGATGAAACTCTTGTCCTTCAGTCAGGTGAGTTACACTGTCACAATCACTTTGACAGGTGATCATTTTTCACTGTAATGTAACTTACTGGCTAAAGTTTTATAACTAGACAGTTTGGTAATTAAGTTAAAGACGTCCTCCAGAGATTGTTGAACTTTTCATGTTGAAAAGCGATATCCCAAGTATAAATCCAGTAAAGTACACACTAAAGCAGTGGTGACCAACCGGCCAATCGCAATCGACTGGTCGATCTCCAAGGCATTCCTAGTCAATCACCAAACATGTATGTAAAAACCACAACAATAAAGCCTTAAAGTGTTTATGTAAGACTGATCTTCACTTTGTCCGCCATCAACAGGGTTTGCCATGGCACACTGCACCCCACCACCAGATTTTTCCCTGGCAACCTGCACCTTGTCACCAAGCTTTGCCGCTAATGCCATGCAGGGCTTTGGCACGAAAGTCATCCTGAAACAAATGGTCCTGCTATTCTTGGAGAGGCTCCCTCCTGCGTCAAAGAATCTTGAGTCAGAGTTCCTGACTATCACCGATCGTATCTGCACACTGTTTCAAAGCATCACTGCCAGATTCCACAACATCGTTAATGAGGAGCTGGAGAAGTGTACTGACTCTGACAGTAAGCAGTACTGGGCTTACACCTTCTACTGGGAGTACATGAAGATGTACCCATTAACCCAGTCCTTTGGGATTGAAGCCTTCACATATGATGAGGAGAGATGTTTAGTGGTGGCCAAGTTGTTTGCAAAGACGATGTGCCCCAAGATGCTCCCCTCAGCAGCAGACTTCGACGAGGCTAAAGATTCAGGCAGCAATGGAGTAAGCAATGATTTCAAGTGTTTATCTTTATGAAAGTACACTCAGTCAGTTATCTCTGATCCAAAAAATATATTGTTGTCAATATTGGTAATTTTTTTTATTAAAAAGTAAATCTGCAATGTTGCAAATGTTATGTTAAATAATAAACATCTTAAATATTTAATATTTTTGCTTTCAGTCTGTGGATATGAACCTGGCAATCGCCAACGAGTTGCTTCAACTCCTGTCACTGCCAGACATCAAAAAGCCCTTGACCACTATCCATGACAAAGTGCTGGACAACACAACAACAACCCTGGTTGATGCCCCAGTTAAGGTGGACAACATCACAACACCCCTGGCCACTAGTCCAGTCAACCTTAAGGTTACGGATGAACCAGTTGACCTCCAGTCAGGTGAGATACATTAACACAGATCACTTTGACAGGTTATCATTTCCCTCTGTAATATATGGTATTAGTTAATGTTTTACTTTAACATGACAGTTTTGTAACTAACTAATTTGTAACTAATTTAAGCTATTGTGATTGATCTTCTCCTTCTCATTTCCAGAAGATGTTGTGGTCATTAAACCAAAGAAAAGCAGAGTCGTGAGATTCTTCCGTCGACTTTTCTGCTGCATATACGAAGATGATTTGATGGTGTGAACCTGACCAGCTTTTCAGCAGATGACTTCAGCTCCACACAAACACACGGGCGCGCACACACACGTTTACGCACACACACACACACACACATACACACAAACACACGGGCACGCACACACACGTTTACGCACACACACACACACACACACACACACACACACACACACACACACACACACACACACACACACACACACACACACACACACACACACACACACACACACACACACACACACACACACACACCCACACCACAGCTGTTGTTTAACATGAGTTTCGCATGTAAAATATTTCTCTATACTTTTTTCCTCATTAAATATTTTATTATGTTTTCATTCAATGACTATTTTTTTAAACTATTTACAGCTTCAATTCTCATTTCATCACAAACTTAAATGACATTATTTATGCATCAACATGTATTGAATGTGTGCCTGAGTTTCCTAGTTTAATAACTGTATTTCTTCCGTTTTCCAACAGATGGCAGTGTTGTCTAATATCTGAAGTCATGTATATCACAGTAATTCTGATGACCTTGTGTCTTGGTATATACACTGCTCAAAAAAATAAAGGGAACACTTAAACAACACAATGTAACTCCAAGTCAATCACACTTCTGTGAAATCAAACTGTCCACTTAGGAAGCAACACTGATTGACAATAAATTTCACATGCTGTTGTGCAAATGGAATAGACAAAAGGTGGAAATTATAGGCAATTAGTAAGACACCCCCAAAAAAGGAATGGTTCTGCAGGTGGTGACCACACACCACTTCTCAGTTCCTATGCTTCCTGGCTGATGTTTTGGTCACTTTTGAATGCTGGCTGTGCTTTCACTCTAGTGGTAGCATGAGACGGAGTCTACAACCCACACAAGTGGCTCAGGTAGTGCAGTTCATCCAGGATGGCACATCAATGCGAGCTGTGGCAAAAAGGTTTGTTTTTCCTAAGTGGACAGTTTGATTTCACAGAAGTGTGATTGACTTGGAGTTACATTGTGTTGTTTAAGTGTTCCCTTTATTTTTTTGAGCAGTGTATTTTTTTAGTCATTATCATGTACTATACAAAATACTACATTAAATATATATATATATATATATATATATATATATATATATATATTCAATGGAGTATATATATATACATATATATATATATATATATATATATATACTCCATTGAATATATACTCCATTGAATATGTATATATATATATAACTATATATATATATACATTAACAAGCATGACCACAGTACAAAGGATAATGGTCTTATGTATATGCTATTAAACTATTAGTCTGAAAGATAGGGCCATATCCAATAATATCTCTCTTTCTTTGATTGCAAAATATCTATGGGTAATCCACAGGGGTCCCTGTTGGACTAGATAGATTAGGGAAACCAAAGAAAGCTTTACAGTTTACTTTGCAGCAGGGATCTGGTTCATTTCAGTTCCAAGTGATTATGATGGCCATGCCTCTGCCAACATGATGGGTGGGGGCTGTGGTGAGACTGGGAGCAAGACCATGGGAAGAACTAGTAGGAAAACGTTGAGACACAACGACTACAGCCCCGTGCAGTACATCTGTCGAGAGTGTTGCTGTGCTGTATTAAAAACTCCAGTCAGATTCCCACACCTTTCAACAGCACAACACCCCCCCCCCCCCCCCCCCCCCCCCCCCGAGACCCATGCAGGCACGGATCTACAGCTTCCACCAATGCCCTCCATCCAGGTTTCCCACTTCTACTCTGTGATACACACACACACCACAACCCCCTCCTCCCCACCCCACATGCCCCACACATACACAAACACACACCTCTCCCTGTCAAATTATCAGTGGTTCACAGGGCAGGGGAAGGGGGCGAGAAGTAGCCTGGCACAGAGCTCCAGTGAGAGGCAGTGGAGGGCCTGATTGAAAGGCTTCCGAGAATTCTCTGGGTTTGTTGTGTAGTTCCCTCCGTAGAGTAATTGCTTTAGCAGGGCCAGGTACACAAAGCTCCTGTGGCCACAGACCGGAGCTGGACAAAGTTACTGTTGACATCTGGAATTTCTTTCCTGTTCTTCCCTCTCCTCCTTTTTTTTTTTGATTGAGGGGTGACTCACTGGTGTTCTAGCTTGTACAGTATCCTTCATCGTAAAGGCGTCAGCCTGCTAAAAGTAGACGTTTTGTTTGCCTGTCCATGGTCATGCGCTGTCCTGTATGGTTTTGTCATGCCCGCCTGTATGTTTGACTGAGGAAAACATTGCAGCTGCCTGACCGTGTGACAATCCTTCACGTTGAACCACCAAAACACGTCTCTCTGTATGCATGTACACACGCACATACACAATCCATGTCTCAATTGTCTCAAGGCTTGAAAATCCTTCTTTAACCATGTCTCCTCCCCTTCATCTAAACTGATTGAAGTGGATTTAACAAGTTAAATCAAAAAGGGATCATAGCTTTCACCTACGTTCACCTGGTCAGTCTATGTCAGGAAAGAGCAGGTGTTCTTAATGTTTTGTATTCTCAGTGTATATATATATATACAGTGCATTCGGGGGCGTATTCAGACCCCTTCCCTTTGTCCACATTTTGTTACGTTACAGTCTTATTCTAGAATGGATTTAAAAAAAAGATATCCTCATCAATCTACACACAACACCACATAAAGCAAAACAAAAACAGGTTTTAAGACATTTTTGCAAATTTAAAAAAGAAATACCTTATTTATATAGGTATTCAGACCCTTTGCTATGAGTCTCGAAATTGAGCTCAGGTGCATGCTGTTTCCATTGATCATCTTTGAGATGTTTCTACAACTTGAATGGAGTCCACCTGTGGTAAATTCAATTGATTAGACAGCATTTGGAAAGGCACATGCCTTTCTATATAAGGTGCCACAGTTGACAGTGCATGTCAGAACAAAAACCAAGCCATGAGGTGGAAGGAATTGTCTGTAGAGCTCCGAGACAGGATTGTGTCGAGACACAGATCTGGGGAAGGGTACCAAAACATTTCTGCAGCATTGAAGGTCCCCAAGAACAGGGTGGCCTCCATCATTCTTAAACGGGAGAAGTTTGGAACCACCAAGACTCTTCTTAGAGCTGGCCACCCGGCCAAACTGATAAATCTGGGGAGAAGGGCCTTGGTCAGAGAGATGACTATGAACCCGATGGTCACTCTGACTAAGCTGCGGAGTTTATCATTTGAGGAGATGAGAGAACCTTCCAGAAGGACAACCATATCTGCAGCACTCCACCAATTAGGCCTTTATGGTAGAGTGGCCAGACGGAAGCCACTCCTCAGTAAAAGGCACATGACAGCCCGCTTGGAGTTTTTGTCAAAAGGCACCTGAAGGATTCTCAGACCATAAGAAACAAGATACTTTGGTCTGATGAAACAATGATTGAACTCTTTGGCCTAAATGCTAAGCGTCACGTCTGGAGGAAACCTGGCACCATCCCTACGGTGAAGCATGGTGGTGGCAGCATCATGCTTTGGAGATGTTTTTCAGTGGAAGGGACTGGGAGACTAGTCAGGATCGAGGGAAAGATGAACAGAGAAAAGTATAGAGAGACCGTTGATGAAAACCTGCTTCAGCGCACTCAGGACCTTAGACTGGGGGCGAATGTTCACCTTCCAACAGGACAATGACCCTAAGCACACAGCTAAGACAATGCAGGAGTGGCTTCGGAAAAAGTCTCTGAACGTCCTTGAGTGGCCCAGCCAGTGCCCAGACTTGAACTTGATCGAACATCTCTGGAGAGACCTGAAAATAGCTGTGCAGCGACTCCCCCCCCCCCCCCCCCTCCAACGTTACAGAGCTTGAGAGGATCTGCGGGGAGAAGAATGGGAGAAACTCACCCAAATACAGGTGTGCCAAGCTTGTAGCGTCATACCCAAGAAGCCTCGAGACTGTAATCGCCGCCCGAGGTGCTTCAGCAAAGGACTGAGCAATACTTACGCAAATGTGATATTTCACTATACGATAGAGAAAGACCATTTCTATGGCTTCTCGTCCACTGTTCAGATTCCAATTTCTTTCCCATGCGGACAGTGCTGTACATGTTTCAGCTTCTGTGGTAAGCATGGCTACAATGTACAGGCCTGTCATGGTCATTTCTCTTTGATAGGTGTTTTGATCTTAGATCTTAGACTCTGTTATTTGTTCCAGTAGATATACAAGCTATACCACTAAAGTGAATCACCGACTGTCTGCGCAGAGCAGGAGATGTATCCCTTTGCACAGACACGGGACAAGTCTCAAGTTCACAGTTTACAATATCAAAGCCTAGTTCTAGTTGTCGGAAACCTGTACTGGGGGGCATTGGCATGGGCGCTAGACCAGCTCTGCTCCTGCATGGGTCTCGGGGGTGTAAACCCAACCCTAGGTGTTTGTTGGTGTTGGCATTTAAGGAAGTGTTTGGCCCAGCGAGGGTGTTCCCTGTTGGGCTGTTTGTTGGCCCAGCCTGATCCTGAGAACCGTCTGGGGCGCGCGCTCAGTCCGTCTCTTCAAAGTGTCCGGCCCCCCAAGGAGGAAGTCCAGCCCGGTGCTGTTTGGAACAGGACGAGAACAGACAGACACACAGACTGACAGGAAGGAAGGTATTCCATGAACACGCAATGCTACCATCCACCACACCCACCCTCGCCAGCCACCCACCCTCGCCAGCCACCCACCCTCGCCAGTCACCCACCCTCGCCAGTCACCCACGCCAATGGGGGGGATTCCAAAGGGCCCTCAGCCATTTGTTGTGATTTATTTTGCATTTTAAACTGTCCTACAGCCAACCTGATCAGAACCAGCTGAGGCGAGATAGGATCTAGTTTCCTGTGTGTTACAGACTGAAAGAAACCACTACACACACACACATCTAAGAGAAGGCTGACACTGTTACCCACCCACACCATGACATGAAATATAGCTGGAAATGTAAATACCTTTTGGTATAGGTTGTAAAGTTTGATTTAAAAATATAAATTGTAGCTTGGATGATTTGTTTCCTCTGGCCCGTGTGCAGGTAGGCCTACAGAATGAGTGTGTACAGACCAGATACTGTAATCTACCGTTGAAACATAAAGGAAAGCTGCATAACCTAGATGCTCAGATGCAAAAATGTAATTTCCAACGTTTCGCCAGACAAGCTGTCGTCATCAGGGTATAATGACGAACACTGCGGGGTGACTCGTTTATATAGTGTTAAAAGACACACGCGGGTGTCTGTAATCATGGCCGGGTGAGGCCTAATATCATTGGTTAATTCTCATATTAAAAAAAGCATACAAAAAACATAAATGAATAGCGTACGATCATAGGTACAATTTTGCTACATAAGCCTACAAACATTTACAATAGCAAAATCACAATAATCACAAGAATGGCTTCAGATCAAAGTCTACGTTGAGACCGAAGGGAGCAAGGGTCTTTAAGTTAAAGATCCAGGCAGCCTCTCGTTTTAACAATTAATTGTTGAGGTCACCACCTCTCCTAGGGAGGGTGACATGTTCGATGCCAATATAACGTAGAGACGAAATCGAGTGGTTCGCTTCCAAAAAGTGGGCCGCAACAGGGTAAGTCGAGTTTTTGCACGTAATGGTGCTACGATGCTTTTAATTTGCGCTTTGTTTTACCCACATCATTTTTTACCACAAGGACAAGTTATAAGATAAATAACTGCCTTAGTGGAGCACGTGATAACACCTTTGATTGGGATCTGTTTCCCTGTTTGTGGGTGTTTGAAGGATCTACATGTATAAGTGCCATTGCATTGAGCACAGTCATTTCACTTGTAGTTTACGTCCAGTAGGAGCGCAAATAGACGTTGTGCAATCTGCTGTACCACCATTTACTGTATAGGACACCAGCCTTACCTTACCCAGCCTTACCTTACCCAGCCTTACCTTTGCATAACTCATTTCAATGTAAAATATTTAAGACAGAGTTTTAACACAACACTGGATAGGCCTGTTTTATCAAGGGTCATGCTGTCTGCCTTACTTTGTCAAAGGTGTCCCTCAAATCAAGTCATCGTTCAGCGAACATTCAATATTACCAAGCTTATCTAGTTGCCTGATAACGAATGACATATTTGGTTAATTCATTGCCTGTCGATTTGAGGAGAAAATGCACATTGAACTGGAATGGAAGATGAATGTCAACTGTACCAGTTTTGACCACTAGAGGACACTGTTAAATTTGCTTTTCTCTGCGAAGCTCTAACTTCCACAGACGAAGGCCCTGTCCAGTAACAACTCCTATCTCACTACCCCCTAAGCACATGTATATTTCGGGGGCCAGGTGGAACCAACATAACCTCTCCCCGCTAGAAATTGTCACTGTTTCATGTTGTTTGGATATCACATGTGTTTGATATTCGCTCGGGTAGTTTGATCCACCATTATACATTTACATTTTACATTTAAGTCATTTAGACTTACAAATTGGTGCATTCACCTTATGATATCCAGTGGAACAACCACTTTACAATAGTGCATCTAACTCTTTTAAGGGGGGGGGGGGGGGGTTAGAAGGATTACTTTATCCTATCCTAGGTATTCCTTAAAGAGGTGGTGTTTCAGGTGTCTCCGGAAGGTGGTGATTGACTCCGCTGACCTGGCGTCGTGAGGGAGTTTGTTCCACCATTGGGGTGCCAGAGCAGCGAACAGTTTTGACTGGGCTGAGCAGGAACTGTACTTCCTCAGAGGTAGGGAGGCGAGCAGGATGAACGCAGTGCCCTTGTTTGGGTGTAGGGCCTGATCAGAGCCTGAAGGTACGGAGGTGCCGTTCCCCTCACAGCTCCGTAGGCAAGCACCATGGTCTTGTAGCGGATGCGAGCTTCAACTGGAAGCCAGTGGAGAGAGCGGAGGAGCGGGGTGACGTGAGAGAACTTGGGAAAGTTGAACACCAGACGGGCTGCGGCGTTCTGGATGAGTTGTAGGGGTTTAATGGCACAGGCAGGGAGCCCAGCCAACAACGAGTTGCAGTAATCCAGACGGGAGATGACAAGTGCCTGGATTAGGACGTGCGCCGCTTCCTGCGTGAGGCAGGGTCGTACTCTGCGAATGTTGTAGAGCATGAACCTACAGGAACGGGTCACCGCCTTGATGTTAGTTGAGAACGACAGGGTGTTGTCCAGGATCACGCCAAGGTTCTTAGCACTCTGGGAGGAGGACACAATGGAGTTGTCAACCGTGATGGCGAGATCATGGAACGGGCAGTCCTTCCCCGGGAGGAAGAGCAGCTCCGTCTTGCCGAGGTTCAGCTTGAGGTGGTGATCCGTCATCCACACTGATATGTCTGCCAGACATGCAGAGATGCGATTCACCACCTGGTTATCAGAGGGGGGAAAGGAGAAGATTAATTGTGTGTCGTCTGCATAGCAATGATAGGAGAGACCATGTGAGGATATGACAGAGCCAAGTGACTTGGTGTATAGCGAGAATAGGAGAGGGCCTAGAACAGAGCCCTGGGGGACACCAGTGGTGAGAGCACGTGGTGCGGAGACAGATTCTCGCCACGCCACCTGGTAGGAGCGACCTGTCAGGTAGGACGCAATCCAAGCGTGGGCCGCGCCGGAGATGCCCAGCTGGGAGAGGGTGGAGAGGAGGATCTGATGGTTCACAGTATCAAAGGCAGCCGATAGGTCTAGAAGGATGAGAGCAGAGGAGAGAGAGTTAGCTTTAGCAGTGCGGAGCGCCTCCGTGACACAGAGAAGAGCAGTCTCAGTTGAATGACTAGTCTTGAAACCTGACTGATTTGGATCAAGAAGGTCATTCTGAGAGAGATAGCAGGAGAGCTGGCCAAGGACGGCACGTTCAAGAGTTTTGGAGAGAAAAGAAAGAAGGGATACTGGTCTGTAGTTGTTGACATCGGAGGGATCGAGTGTAGGTTTTTTCAGAAGGGGTGCAATTCTCGCTCTCTTGAAGACGGAAGGGACGTAGCCAGCGGTCAAGGATGAGTTGATGAGCGAGGTGAGGTAAGGGAGAAGGTCTCCGGAAATGGTCTGGAGAAGAGAGGAGGGGATAGGGTCAAGCGGGCAGGTTGTTGGGCGGCCGGCCGTCACAAGACGCGAGATTTCATCTGGAGAGAGAGGGGAGAAAGAGGTCAAAGCACAGGGTAGGGCAGTGTGAGCAGAACCAGCGGTGTCGTTTGACTTAGCAAACGAGGATCGGATGTCGTCGACCTTCTTTTCAAAATGGTTGACGAAGTCATCAGCAGAGAGGGAGGAGGGGGGAGGAGGGGGAGGAGGATTCAGGAGGGAGGAGAAGGTGGCAAAGAGCTTCCTAGGGTTAGAGGCAGATGCTTGGAATTTAGAGTGGTAGAAATTGGCTTTAGCAGCAGAGACAGAAGAGGAGAATGTAGAGAGGAGGGAGTGAAAGGATGCCAGGTCCGCAGGGAGGCGAGTTTTCCTCCATTTCCGCTCGGCTGCCCGGAGCCCTGTTCTGTGAGCTCGCAATGAGTCGTCGAGCCACGGAGCAGGAGGGGAGGACCGAGCCGGCCTGGAGGATAGGGGACATAGAGAGTCAAAGGATGCAGAAAGGGAGGAGAGGAGGGTTGAGGAGGCAGAATCAGGAGATCGGTTGGAGAAGGTTTGAGCAGAGGGAAGAGATGATAGGATGGAAGAGGAGAGAGTAGCGGGGGAGAGAGAGCGAAGGTTGGGACGGCGCGATACCATCCGAGTAGGGGCAGTGTGGGAAGTGTTGGATGAGAGCGAGAGGGAAAAGGATACAAGGTAGTGGTCGGAGACTTGGAGGGGAGTTGCAATGAGATTAGTGGAAGAACAGCATCTAGTAAAGATGAGGTCAAGCGCATTGCCTGCCTTGTGAGTAGGGGGGGAAGGTGAGAGGGTGAGGTCAAAAGAGGAGAGGAGTGGAAAGAAGGAGGCAGAGAGGAATGAGTCAAAGGTAGACGTGGGGAGGTTAAAGTCACCCAGAACTGTGAGAGGTGAGCCATCCTCAGGAAAGGAACTTATCAGGGCGTCAAGCTCATTGATGAACTCTCCAAGGGAACCTGGAGGGCGATAAATGATAAGGATGTTAAGCTTGAAAGGGCTGGTAACTGTGACAGCATGGAATTCAAAGGAGGCGATAGACAGATGGGTCAGGGGAGAAAGAGAGAATGTCCACTTGGGAGAGATGAGGATCCCAGTGCCACCACCCCGCTGACCAGAAGCTCTCGGGGTGTGCGAGAACACGTGGGCAGACGAGGAGAGAGCAGTAGGAGTAGCAGTGTTATCAGTGGTAATCCATGTTTCCGTCAGTGCCAAGAAGTCGAGGGACTGGAGGGAAGCATAGGCTGAGATGAACTCTGCCTTGTTGGCCGCAGATCGGCAGTTCCAGAGGCTGCCTGAGACCTGGAACTCCACGTGGGTCGTGCGCGCTGGGACCACCAGGTTAGAGTAGCAGCGGCCACGCGGTGTGAAGCGTTTGTATGGTCTGTGCAGAGAGGAGAGAACAGGGATAGACAGACACATAGTTGACAGGCTACAGAAGAGGCTACGCTAATGCAAAGGAGATTGGAATGACAAGTGGACTACACGTCTCGAATGTTCAGAAAGTTAAGCTTACGTTGCAAAAAATCTTATTGACTAAAATGATATAGTACTGCTGGCTGGTGAAATAGGCTAGCTAGCAGTGGCTGCGTTGTTGACTTTGTTTGAAAGTGTAGCTGGCTAGGTAACCTCTAACTGGCTAGGTAACCTCGACAATTACTCTAGACTACACAATTATCTTGGATACAAAGACGGCTATGTAGCCAGCTAAGATCAAACAAATCAAACTGTTGTACTGTAATGAAATGAAATGTAATACTACCTGTGGAGCAAAGCGGAATGCAACTACTCGCTCCAACCCGGAAGTGCGTATCGTAGAGGGAGAGGCAATAGAAGTGTTGTTTCTTGTATTATTGTATTTTGTGTCTTTAGAGGACTGCTTCACCTTAATGTCCCCTTTCCCCCCTTTCCCTTTTCTTCTGTCCTTATTTTGTCCCACTTTGTCCCTTCTTTATGTCGCAGAGTTTTTGAAACGTCTGTCCTGAAGTAGCCAACCGCAGCAATGTGCTCAGAGATGTTGTGTTGAGCTGCAGACATACTGAACTCTCCTATTATGCATAGTGTGTGGTTGACAGGACCTGTAGCATACTTTCTGTGTTTGATCTCTTGGCACGCAACCTCTGTGCCCCTCTGGTAAGTGATACTCAGGGACGTCAGTCAGTTGTGTAGAGATAGGCTACTCTACTGTGTGCCCTGCTGTAGAGATAGGCTACAGTGTGAGCTGGCTTCACATTGACAGTTTGGGTCAAAGTTACAGGATATGGTACAATAAGGTGCAGGATAAGGTACAGGATACGAAGTTATTAGGATCTGTTGTGATTTGATCTGATGCCTAACTCCACCCACTACCCACTTCATGTAGAGCTCAGGTTTAAACCAAGTATTATCTGTGTACTGGCTGATTGGTGTGGCCACACTACTACTGTAATACAGTAGCCTAAATAAGGCCTCTCTCAGAGGGCCAGCAGCAGAGATAAGGCCTTGTCTCTCACAGCCCAGGGAGCCTAGGGCAGTATGGGTCAGTACAGGTCATCCTGTCAGCCAGCAGAGACTGAGGAACTAATCCCACTGCTGTCATGAAGATGGATCAGATGAAAACCCAAAACACTGCGGGCTCAGACTGACAGAGACAGGTTTTAAAGAAGACTTGAGTGACTGACACACATGCAGGCAAGCAACCACGCACGCACACACACATACACACACAATAAATAGGCATCAAGGGAATAGGAATTATTGGAATTGGGGTTGAACCATGTTAGTTGGTTGATTTGAATAAATCAAATGGTACAGATTTGTAATCTATAAACAGTAGCTAAAACCAATAGCTATACTTACTCATTACACACACACACACACACACACATGGACCATGACACACAGATGGCCCCCCGGTCAGACCACAAGTGCCGTCTAACCCCTGCACCCTGCGGTGAGCTAGAACCCAGATTGCCAGTAAAAACGAGAGGATGCTTCATAGCTCAACTATTTGCTGGGTAAATGGAATGGGGTTGTGTGTGACCGAAAAAACTTCACACTCTCACTGAGGCAGGCTGTGCGCGCGCGCGTGTGTGTGTGTGTGTGTGTGTGTATGTGTGTGTGTGAGAGAGAGAGAGAGAGAGAGAGAGAGAGGTCCGCTGAGAGAGCTCGGGAGCAGTATGAGGACAGGGAGAGGAGGAACAGAGCCTCATCTTAAAACTATGAACACGTCAGGTTTCCTCAGAAACATTCAGTTCTCCTCTGTGGAAGTGTGGTTGTGTAAAGTTAGTGGGTAATGGAGAAAGTGAAATTGTAACTGCAATACGGTAGTTTGAGGTAAAAAAAACTAACAGAGCAACAACGTAGAAATGGATTTTAAATACAATGATAACTCAGAACATTATTGTACAATACCATAACCAAGGGCTTTGAGTGTTATATAGATCTGATTTTACGGATATTTAATATATATTTTTTAGACATATTTTTGGTGATTCATTATCTTTCACTCCTCAGAAAATACTGAGTAAATAAAACCAGCTGACACAAGTGTCACAGTTTAGTGCACGTCACGGTTCAATACATTTTTTTTGAAATATTACACAGTAAAACCACAATCAATCAGAAATCTTGAAAAACATTTTCCAAGATAATACATAGTAAAATGAACAATGAATTATCAACAACAGACCATTTCAAATCTAAAACTCTGCTCTGAAATCCCGTATTCCATCTCACTACAGTAAAGTGTACTTAAAAGAGGTGTGAGAGTTGTTAGCTACCAAATCCAACCGACTTATCACACAAAAGCTAAGTGGAATCCTGCCAGGCCGATTAGGCTGTATGGCTCAAGACTAAACACATACAGAAGGACTTTAGCTTATGCGGAGAGACGAAAATGTAGATTGGAGAAGACAGACTGGGATCAGGGGTGTAGAGTGAAGGGGTGGAGGTCAACTTTCCTCCAAAGAGTGTCGGGCCAAATTGTGTGTCAAAAAAAACGCTAAGGAGTAGAATAATCCGCCTGCTGGACCTTTACTCCCATGTGGGTGTTCGCGTTTATATTTTACAGACAATGTCCCTTTAAAAGCGCGGCACGTCTGGAAAGCCCATTAGATGTGCATATAACATTTCCCCTGTGATTAATAGTTGATGAGGCAGAGTTGGTGGGGTTGGTCGCAGGGTACCCACATGTGGTCGCCAGAGCTCCTCCTCTGCAGGCTCACGTTACACTCCATAAACTTGCCACTCATTCCCACCTCTGCGTTTAAAAAAAGGAGGAGGGACCACTTGTCAGGAATATCTCAGAACTGTGAAAACAGCCAGCCCGGTCAGGAGAGTGTGTCTCTGTGTGTGTGTGTGAGTGTGTGTGTGGACGCAGGGGTTAGCCTAACACTTCTCGAGCAGCACAGCCAGTCAGATCACTTGTCCACTTGCCGGGTCGGGTTGTGTGCGCGTGAGTGCATGTGAGGTGCTGCTCTCTACAACTTTACACATGCAAGACGGGGAGATAGAGAGAGAGACCAACTTAACCAGAGGAAGGTGTCCATCCTTACACATTGGACCGAGGAGAGTCAACAAGCCACGGTCAGTGACAGAAAGACAGACAGACAAAGAGAGAGAGTGACTTCTTCCAGAGTTGGATGTGCTGGGGAGATGATGTGCTTCTAAAATCAAAAAGCTGAAGTGGATATTGCCCCATATTGACAGAACCAGAGAACACTCTGAAGGGACTTTCAGCTCTCAGCAAGGACTTCACTCCAGAAGTGTGTGAGGGAGTGTTTATTGTGTTTATCGCCATGGATCAGACAACCAGCAGCTGCATGCGGAGCGCCCACCCCGGCAGCCCCATCTGGGGGTGCGTGAGGAACCCTCACCCCGGAGCGGGGCTCCAGTCGCCCTACCAGCAGGCCCCCTTCTCCCTGCACCAGAAGCCTGAGTACCTTTCCTATACAGACTTCTCCACCTCCTGCCTGGTGCCCGCGTCCCACACCGCCTACCCCCGCGACGACAGACTTTACCAAGAGCCCCATGCGGGCTTCCAGAGGGCCGACTGGCAGTTCCCCCCCTGTGAGACGCGGGGCCGGGGGCAGGAGGCCTGTCGGGTGACGCCCGTGGCCGTGGTTGGTGGAGGAGTTGTGGGGGGCGTAGGGGGAGAGATGGACAGCACAGGTGGGGAGAGGCTGCCAGGGGCAGTGCCCAGGTGTCTGAAGGGGGAGTACTCGCCACAGAGCATGGCATCGGCCGACACAGAGAAGAAGAGCTCCAAGAGGAAGAGGGACGTAATAGGTGAGTCAATGATACGTCATGACGGGATCAGTTGGGGTGTGCTGCTGATAAATACCATGACTGAAAAGATGTGGGAAAAGACATGGGCGACCACTTCAGCAGGCCTACATAGCGTGCAAATTCAAGTCAAATGCCATGCAGAGACAGAAATTAAAACATGATTCCCAGAGTCGACATTCATTTCGACAAACCCCTTTTTCCTCCTGAATACGCTCGACAGATGTGTTATTCTGCAGGGAAACTCTCACCAGACTACTTTACCAGTGGACCACGATACAGTATCACATTCACTAATGCCCCATGTCGTTGCTGACAATGGGACGGAATCTCTGTATCTGTTTCCTCACCAAAAGACAGTCAACCGAGAGCCTCAACAGATAGGTATGCGAAAGGTGACGACACTTGGTGCTCAAGACACACTCCGAGTGGACCAGTTGCATCCTCTCATTGTTTTGAGGGCTCTTAAAATGTTGAAATGACAAATGCAACATCTACTGTAACTCTTTGTTGCATTCGTGTATCCTTTGTTTCATTGAGTCGTGACGGGCTTTCAGGATATGGACAGTATAAATCAAATGAGATGTTTTGTCAGCAAAACAAGCTTGGCGTATCTCATATTCTTGCGATATATAGTATCATGGTCCACGATAGCAAATATATCATTAGATGTCTTTATAAGTACTACTATTAAAAGTATTAGAAGCTCCATGAACTATTCAATTTAATATCAACACCAAAAGGAAACTTGTTAATTACTCGCAATTCCCCATTGATTATTGATGTAAACTTGTTACCGTAAGCAATGATATGACAGCAAAAGACCAACGGATATTTCTTAAGTTTGGCTCGTAGGGAAAGACACTTAAGGAACTATGTTTAAATATCATGGTGATATTATACCGGTCACCATTATTTCTGATGCAACACAAATGCAAGTGAAAGAATTCACTGGGGGAAAAAAATATGAATTTATGATTCAGTTCAGGGCCATATTCAAATTCTCAGTGAAGAGTTTAGTCTTCTAACTTAAAAAAAAAGAATTGTAATTGTTCACTAATCTATTCCTCTTATCTCATGTCATTCAGTGACAGGAAATCAAAACAAATTTCTAATGCAGTAA
This sequence comes from Salvelinus fontinalis, assembly GCF_029448725.1. Lineage (NCBI taxonomy): Eukaryota > Metazoa > Chordata > Actinopteri > Salmoniformes > Salmonidae > Salvelinus > Salvelinus fontinalis. Next base: position 40,419,710 of record NC_074694.1, read on the forward strand.
CTGATATCCATGAAGTGCTAATTCCTAAAAGTCACACACTTTTTAATGACCGGCCATTTTAGTTAATGGCACTGGGAACTATTTATATTTATTTTCTAGCTGTGGATATGTTATTGAAATATACTCCCAATTTCATGCCAGCTGAAAGAGAGGAAAAGTGAACCACACTTTTTTTCAGCACATCTGCTATAGGCATTCCCTTCAGCTTCCAGCCATGCTATGGAAGCCAAACTTTCAAACCTCTCTAGAATGGGGGACATTGTTTGAAGATAAATAAATGTATTACCTCCTCGATCAGTAATCGAGTGGCTACTGGCTATATTAGGATGGCCAAATCTAAAATGCAATACTCACTTTAGAATATCACTTAGGGCTTGAAGACACTATTCGATAAACGTGTCTAATGTGAGGTCTCCTTCATAGGGCAGCAGACACAGGCCTTAGGCACTTAATTGGAGAAATATAGATTTTTTCCCATTTCTTGTGTTACCTTATTGTAACTCTCCCTCACTCCAGTGAAAACATGCCAGACCACGTCTGGTAAAATCACTTGCCTGCAACCCCGCTTTTACATTCCTATCCATTGACATTTTCCTGTCATTAAGGTGTAACAGAATCTCCCACTGAACACATGCAACTTGGTTGACCACTGCATCGGCCCAGTATTTCATAGATGACCATTTAAACCCGCAATGAATCCTTTACCTAGTATTGGGAAAATACCCGTATTAAACGTTTACTGCAGCGGGGTAAATCAGCGTCATACAGAGTGGTTCTTGGTAGTCTTCAATCTACTTTGAAAGAAAAGTATTCTGCTTTTAAAAAAAGCAGACACCTGTACCATGTCAGATATAGAGTTGAAATGTATTTAATTTTGAGTTTGCATCCCAATATTACACTTTATATACTTCACAGAAGACTGAAATATAACAAAATAGTTTGACCAGATTTTTGGCAGTTAATTTTTTGAATTTTTATTAATGATGAAATTTGAAGAAATATGAATAACATTCCACCCATGTGGCAACTAGATAATTTGACTGCAGGAAAGGGATCTATGGCATTGACACAATGCTACAGAATATAATAGCCTGGTCTCATAGACTAGACGTAACATAGTAAATGCAAATCCATGACACTCAAATTAGTATGATATGTCACGTTTGGTATGGTTACATAAGACATGAGGTTACTTAAGGCAAAAAAACTAAAGGAGGGTGTTCAAATCTCATCATGGACAACTTTAGCATTTTACCTAATTCGCAACATTGCAACTACTTATTACTTTTTAGCTACTTTGCACCTACTGTACATAGCATGTTAGACAACCCTTGCTAACTCTAACCTTTACCCTTTTAGCTAAGACTCCTAACCTCAACCCTAAGCCCAACCCCTAGTCTAGCTAACGTTAGCCAGCTAGCTAACATTAGCATTAGCCACCTAGCCACCTAGCTAACATTAGCAACAACAAATTGGAAATTGTAACATATCATACGGTTTCCAAATTCGTAACATATTGGACGAATTGCAATTCGTAACATATCCTACAAATTCTAATGCATAGCATATCATAATAAATGGAGTGTCTTGGATTTACATAAAGAATACTACAAAATGCTCTGAGGCCAGGTTGTATACAAGCATATAGCTAGCTCTAAGACATGGTGATGGATTCACCTTCATTCATACTTTCAACCGTTTCAAAAGGTTCAACCTCTACTGATGATTATTACATGTTTTGGCTGAAGGAATGTCAGGTCTATCGACAGGTTTGAATACATTTTATAAGCCATCGTAAGAACTAGTTTAGACAAGCTCTGTTTTATCTGAATCAAGCAAAGTAAGGTATACTGCGTCTGTATTTATCCAACTCCATTACAATAGTGCTGCAATTTGAATAGTGGACACTTAAATGCTTTTAATATGATACTTATCACAGCCAGCCATTTCACTTTATTGAACCTTGTTGTGCTAATACTGGAACGTGTGAGAGCCTGTTATGTAACTATTTGTATTTAGAACAGGTTTATAGTGCTGCTCAACCTACGAACATTGCAGGGTGATTTTGATCCATTGGCCTGAACCAACATCATTGTTAACTTATCAACTTTATAACAACTTGTCTCTTAACACGTTCAGTAAGAACTTTAATATACATATTACCACTCCGCTATGAAACATATTTAAAAAATGTTACTGTGAAGAAAAAGATCTTGGAGATACATGTGTTTTATTACGTTCATAAACCTTGGCACCCACTTTAATACACCAACTAATCACGTTGTCAATTAAACAGTCCTTTTAATTTCTGTTTGAGTCTGAAAACCCACTTGTTTACAACCGGCTTAATTCAGTGTTTAATTAAGACAAATTACTTTTGCACCATCTCCCAGAAATGCCAAATGCTGTTTGTGTTACGGCGTCCCGCTGGGTGCAGGAGTTGCTCCCCTCCAGTTTACGGGCTCTGGCTGTGCAGGATATTTATTGGGGCCTGTTTAGTGAAGGCCAGTGTGTGTGCCATTTAAATCTGTCCTGCCAGGTGTTCAGCATGCTAAACCTGCTCTCTACTCAGTTCCTCCTCACCAGGCCAGAGTCTAGCAGCATACGTAGAACAAGTTTCCCTTATCTGGGTTTTAATTATGATAATACAGCGTTCTCAACATGAGGCATTATAGACCACAGGTTGGTAGGTTGGTCTCTCTGAATGGGAGTCTTGGCTGCGGGAAGATGTTTTGGGTTGGGGGTACCCCTACTTCCCATGGCTAAGCACACGCAAGGCAAAGACGCATGCAAACACACACATGCGAGCACATACTGAAGGACACGGCACATGTGCACACACACACACAGTGTGTCTGATGAAGGACGCGGGCACATGTGCACACACACACACACACACACACACACACACACACACGCACGTTCCCACACACGTGCGCACGCACGCACACACACACACACACACACACACACACACACACACACACACACACACACACACACACACACACACACACACACACACACACACACACACACACACACACACACACACACACACACACACACACACACACACACAGAGTCTGGATCTGCCCAGTCACATCTGGACCAGGCGCTGCAGTTAATTTCACAGTCTGGCCTCACGCTCTGGCAAGTACAAAGCAGAACTTCTCACTTTGACAAATTATAACAATTTTTTTCAAGATTACATCAGCAGCTAGTGTCGCTACCTATGCAGAATTGTTAGCTAGAATCATTCCATTTAATATAAAGTTGAGATTTTTAACAAGGAATTATTAAATGTCTTTCATGTACAGTATTTTCTATCCTAATATACTGTACATTTTACAATAGCCTTCATATTCCCTGTCGTACAAATTTGTCATACAAACTTTATTAACCTATAATGAGACTAAATCAATAAACACAATGCACACATATATGAATACCGTGGTAATTACAGCACATGATGTCATAATTACTCTTTCCTATGCTCTGCTACACGGGTGAGAAGGCTTCCTATTTTCCAGAGGCTGGCGAGGCTGACAGCTTGTGTGTGAGTTACTGTGCCATGGCCCTCAGCCTCCTCTCCTCTGGCCCACGAGGGGAAGTCTTCCCATCTTCCCAGAGATGCACACGCTTGAGCCGGACAAATCCCCACCTTTGTTCTTTTGTTAGAGGGTTTAACGATGTTCCGCTGCATTCCTCTCTAACTCAAGCCCTCTGCCTCCTGGTTAGGTGGCCCCTGTTGTAGGGCAAAGGAGCGTTGACTTGACTGCGGCACCGGTGGTTAGGGAGGTAACTCAGTGAGTGGGACTTCAGGTCACGGAGGTCTCACGTAGGGTGTGGTTCCGGTCGCTCTCTGAGTGTACGACTAGAGCCTCGAAAGACTTGTTGGTTGACCTCTTCTTTGCGAAACGGCCTAGTACCAGACAGACAAACCACTCAACTTGTGTCCAAATTCAGTTCAAAACCAATGTACACGGCAAGACATTGTAGGCCTAAGTGGTACTCCTTCAACACATAAATGCAGGTATAGATGTAGGATCTTAATTTGATCACTCATCTGTTGATGAGAACTTTCCTGCGAAGCAGGAAATGCAAACTTGTAGTGTATTTGTGTTTAAAAAAGGCTTCTAAAGTTTGAAATGTGCACTTTGAAATTTCAGACTTGATTTGCCCTAACAGAAAATGTATCAACTCCTTCAAAAATGTCCATTCATTATAATCCACATAATAATTCACAATTCCTGTTGTTGAAGGATTATTTTCCTGATGTGGATAACTGGCGTGCACGGAATTTTACAGAATTATTTCTCAACACTACTGCATATCATAGCAGAGGCTAATCACGCAGTGCTAATGAAATAACAATTCTCTCCTCTTCCGATGTCCTCCAGATATCCAGGACTCCAACTTCAAGGTGGACTCTAACTGCAAAGCGAGGAAAGAGCGTACAGCGTTCACCAAAGAGCAGCTCCGGGAACTGGAGGCAGAGTTCACCCACCACAACTACCTGACCAGACTGCGTCGCTACGAGATCGCCGTCAACCTGGACCTCACAGAGAGACAGGTAATGAAGATCATCAAACTTGAGTTAAACAAAATACTTTAAAGTACTACTTAAGTAGTTTATTGTGGTATCTGCACTTTACTTGACTATTTATACTTTATACTTCACTATATTCCTGAAGAAAATAATGTACTTTTTACTCCATACATTTTCCCGGACACCCAAAAGTACTCGTTACGTTTTGAATGCTTAGCAGGACCGGAAAATGGTCAAAGAGAACATCCCTGGTCATCCCCACTGTCTCTGATCTGTCAGAATCACTAAACACACATGCTCCGTTTGTAAATTATATCTGAGTGTTGGAGTGTGCCCCTGGCTATGTATACATTCAACAACAAAAAAATATTATAATAATGGTGCCATCTGGTTTGTTGAATTTAAGGATTTTTAAATTATTTATACTTTAACTTTTTCTTTCGATATATTTTTGCAATTACATTTACTTTGGATACTTAAACCAAATACTTTTAGACTTTTGCTCATGTTGTATTTTACTGGGCGACTTTCACTTTCACTTGAGTCATTTTCTATTAAGGTATCTTTACTTTTACTCAAGTATGACAATTGGGTACTTTTTCTACCGCTGGCATGAAGCGCACAACACCTATACCAGAATGTTTCTACACAATGACAGTATTTAGTGATCTACAAGCATACATTTTCCCAAGGAATAGAAAGAAGAGGTCTATGAAAAAAGCGGATGTTTTCAGCTGATTGCCTGACAAATAAGAGAACAGCCTGTTGATTGGATGAGAATATGTGATTTAAAGGGTAATATTATTAACTACAAATTATTTTTAAAAACGGACTTATATTTAACAATGCTCTTGAAATAGAGAGCTGGAACATAGTTGAGTCTCTGCAGCCTACAACTACTGGCTCAGTTCGTTTCTTGTTAATTAGCACTCATCCTAATAGGTGACCAACCGGAGCAGGGGACGTTTGAAGCCTTCCTTTGTGTTTGGGCAGCAGATCTTAGAACCTGGTGAGACAAGGCAAACATTTGTAAGGACTTGGCAGTCTCCTCTGTTCCTCTCCCCATTTCCAGCCCCTGTCCCCACTCCCCACTCCTCCTAACGAGCCCATAGTTTCTCAGTGACCGCACATAGCCTGCTCTTAGATGAATTTCCCAGGCCTCTGATGCTCAAGGCCAGCTAGGTTCCAGCCCTACATTCCGGGCTCTGAGTCCCATTGCAACCCAGGCTCAACTTTTTGGTGATTCCCCCCCCCCCCCCCGACACATCCTACACATCTTGGCAGACTGACGTTCCTTCAGTCACGAGTGGCAGACAGTATCAGACGAGGGGACAGTCTTCATAAACATAGTGTGGGAACAGATTAGTCTGTCCCAGTGTTGCCGTGGGGAATGCTGAGAGGGATGCGCGGAGGTCAGGCACTGCCCTCCCCTGAGCATGTGGATCCAGTCGACACAGGATAGCGACTGACTGGGTCCAAGGAAATGATGTCATAAGTCATGTCAGTGATATTGTAGAATGATCCAGAGAGCTCATTAGCTACTGCTTACCTACATATGGATGCTGTCTGATGACAACCTCTCATCTACGAATCGGATACCTTTCAGGAAATGGAAAAAAAGTGGCATATTTGCCCACTAATGAACATACAATTATGAAATTTCAGAAGCTATTTTGAACCCATTTTATTGGTCCTAGAGTCATGAAATGTACAGAGTACACTGAGGGGAGTCGCTGCTTTCAAAAAAATCGAAACAAAAATTGAGTTACAAGGTCTTCATCAGACAGAGACGATATGATACTGACTTTAACTGTAATCCAAACCTAAATTCGTACTTTACACCGAGACTGCACGCGCTTCACAAGCACCACAAAGAAACACCCACCCGAAGGATGTACTGAACTCGTGTGAAAAGTTGTGGGATTGGGCTTATTTATAATAAACATTACGATATGAACATATGGAAAATGATCAGAACAAGCTCACTCGGTATCCCAAACAATATATATATATCACTATGTAGAAAATGTAGTGACACTTCCTGTTTATGTCCTGTAGGTGAAGGTGTGGTTCCAGAACAGAAGGATGAAGTGGAAGAGAGTGAAAGGGGGACAGCCTGCTTCCCCTAACGACCTGGAGACAGACGACATAGACTCTGCTGCCTCACCCAGCTCAGAGTGAACACATAGAGAGGAGAGGAGGCCCTCAAACACCACCTGGACATCTATAGAGAACACAAGACATCCTATAATATCCCTGGAGAGTCAGCTGCTGGAACAAAGCATTTCTAGAGACTTTGTACGCAGTCTGAACCCCAATGTGTTTGCGATTGTAAATACTGTAGTGCTCTGTCTGCCAATGTCCAAAGTCTTTTTTTTTTTTTTTTACTTCTCTGTCAAATGAGGACAATATTAGATCTAACTTCAAAGGGGTTGTAACATTTTCTGTATTCCCTACAATCTAACTCCTGGAGCATTGACTGCGCTGGAGTAGTGCAATAAACAAACGAAGGAATGGCTCAATTTTAGCTAGCTGCAGAGTTTATCACCCTTCCCAGGTGAGCGCTTGCTGCTCAGTGATGACATGCCAGGTCTGCGATTGGATTTTGTTCGAGGACATCTCCTCAGTTCTCGCATCGTAATCATGGCCCTCAACGCTTCACTACAGCCACCTGCAGACACTCAAACCGTTTCAGCGTTGCCAAGCCTTAAGTGCCCCAAAATCTGATTGTATTCAAAGTTGTGTTGTCAGGTTTTTCCTAGAATACACTTTTTTTGTACTTTTCTTCTTTCTTTCTTTTTTTTTTAAACATTTGAATGATATTGATAAAACACAGATGTTGCCATTTGAAATCTGCAAAAATTAATAAATCATAAAAAATAAAAAATAAACATGGATAATTTCTTCCAAACCAGCCACATGTGAGTTATGAAGTGACAGTGCATGGAGCTTCTTGGCACGACTATAGGACATAGCCCATGCTTTGGCATTGATAGGTAACTGTCTGCAGACGTCTGTCTCTATCACAACTGTCCTTTCTTTCTTTTCCTGTCTGTGTGTGTGAGAGAGAGAGAGCTGCACCTGCAATAACATCTGCAAATCTGTGTACGGTAACAAATACACTTTGATTTGATTTGAGAGAGATGGACAGAGAGAGACACAGCGAGAAAAAGAGAGAGAGAGAGAAATACAAAATACAGCTGCCCCTAAAAAGCAACTTCTTGTTTTGAAAATGGCTTATGTGGCATCGATATGTCAGAAACCTTTATTCTAGTGTCAAAATTTACTTCAAAGTGAAAATAGGATAATTTTGGTCATAAAGTCAGTCTCGTCCAAAATGGAGATTCGCGAGATGATAGGAAACATTTTATGTCACAGAATGAAGGGTACCGTAAGAGTTTTCCTTGGGTTGGGTTTATTTCAATCCTGCTTAAAGCTGGCAGCACCCAAGTATCATCAATTTGGAGCGCAGTTGCACACGACCTGATCGTAATGCCCATGGACAATTTGGTTTGACATTTGATATCCCTATGGGGCTAATTAGGGACCATCAGTAAATTACACAATGTACATGGGACAACATTTTTAAAGGTCAATAGCTCCCAATGTCAATGACATAAAAACCTCAAACCAACTATAAATTGTAGAAATTCATATACAAATATTAGAAACAACTCAAATATGTGCAACGTGAAAATATTGTCCAATTTACATTGTGTAACTTATTGACGGCCCCTAACTATCCACAGAGATAAGATATCCAAAGTCAAACCAACTTTTCCACTGTCACACACCAGTTGGCTGAAGCTAATTGCAAAATTATATGGCTAACTCTTCCCACCTGCTAACACACACAAGACACACCCACATCAAACCAAACCCTAAAACCAAGTCACGTTTGAATTCAGTCATAGCATTTCTTAATAACCAAATCTAAAAATTAGAAAGTACAGTCGTCCTTTAAAGAGATTATCCGGTACATTTGTGAACTTTTTAGCTAGGAGTTCTGAAAGTAGTTCTCCGAGCCAAAAGTAGTGCCCGAACATTGTATACCAAGTCACATATGTGAAGATACTGTGTGCACCACATCATTGCTCTCTCTCTCTCACTCTGCTTGCTAGCTGTCACTCGAATGGCGAGCGGCTGAAGCTCATTGGCTGGCAACTCGAATTGCTAGGGGGCTGGCACAGCACAGCTCCCAAGAAAACAGCCGCTTTCAAACTAGGGATTTTGTGACTAATTGAGGTTAAACAATAATTCTGCTCATAGATTATGTGTGAACTAACTGTGAAAGCTGCCAAATGATAAATCAGATTATGTGTGAACTACACATTGACACATCCAGCCCAAAGCGAGAGGTTTAAAAAATACTTAATAGTTGCCAAAGTTACAGAGCATGTCTAAGTAGGATCTGATTAGACTGATTTGCACCCACACAAAACCTGGTATATATTAGAATAATCTTCTAGGATGTTTTTACACTGAGAATTTGTCTGTTCTGGTGTTCTTCCTAATAGCAATAAACCCCCAAAAGATCACTATGATGGAAGTACATTTATCTAACGTGGTACAGTGAATCTGAGCCTGCTTTTTGAAGGATCACATTCGCTTTGCACACCATCATCACTGTCATTTCAATCAGCTCACAAAGCACCGTTAACCTGACAAGGTGGAATCTGGCTCCTAAAGCCCTATTTGGCCCCCAAACTATTTTCAACGGAAGCATCTGGCTGGGGCCAATTTGATCTCAACCCGAGTGGAACTCAGACAAGCCCACACGAGGGCCCCTAGGAACCAGAAGTCTGCTGGCTGACCACTTGCGTATGATGGAAAGGGGAAATAATAGGTGGGTATGGGTGAAAAGACGGCTTCTCAAGTACAGGATGTTGTTGTAGCAGGTAGCCAGTCATCCAATTTCCTGCTTCCCAAAGAAAACAAGAGGTAAAGCATAGGAGTCCGGGGACTTACAATGGCCGGCCTATGCTCAGCCTGGCCGGCCCAAACAAAGACTTTGGAGGTTATTGCCCTTTCTGTTCCACCAACTGGGGGAGAGGTTCCATACACACCCACGGTATAGGGGTCAAGTGTGACTGTAGCACTGACCCGGTGAGGCTGCGCAGCATCTGCTGGGGATGGGAAAGCTCTGAGCTGATCCTCTCATCACTTCCTCCGCACTGGGTCCCTATTAGGGACTATTATTGTATTAGCGGTAATAGTAGTCAAAATGAACTATGTCCAATTGTAATGATAGTATTAATATCACTTAAGTAAACCAATGAACTTGGAATGTTGCTCTAGTACCAGTAAGGTTTCTTTAAAAGGTACAGGGTGGCCAAATTTATGGATTACATTTAATTGGATGGTATTGTGTTCTGCCGGAGCCATATGTTTGCCAAAAACATTGAAACACTAGATATTCCTTCCACTTATCACAGTGAATTATTGCAACAATGACAAAAAGAGTACAAATGTTTTCTTTCATCCTGGTTAATCTTGTATATCTTATTCGATTTGATTAATTTACCAGAAGCATTCTCTCTAGGAACTTTGAAAGAACTGCAGTGGAGAAGTCATGCAACATTGAGTTCTAAGATCATCGTCATTTCCCTTCTCTGGCAAAATCCTAGTTGACAGTGGCACAGAAATTAAAATAAAAGTTGCTGGGGTGGCTTCCAAAAATAAGGATAGGGGCCATTCCGTCAATATCCATCCAGCTCTGATTTTGAAAGCAGACTTTAGTGGAAGAAGGACCTTCTTTAAATTACTCCAGTCTTGCGGCTTTGTGAATATGACCTTTTTCTGTGGGTATCTCAGTAAAGTCGCTGGTAAGAAAACATTTGGATGAGCAGCTGGTGACTTCATCCTGCAACGCAAGGCAACGGGAGCATTCTTTCAACGGCCTTTCAAAGCAAAGAAGAGAAGTTTTCTGAAAACACTAACTGTGAAAGCTGCCAAATGGACCTAATTTCTATATTTAAAGGTGCACTATGCAGAAATCACTCTGCCATTTCCTGGCTGCTAAAATTTGAAAAGTTTGCCTGATTTCAGTTTATGTGACAAAACAAGCAAGTATAGTGTAGAGAATCATTGTTCCATCTAAACTGCTGGGGGATATATTTTCTATAATCCAAAAATACTGTTTTTCAGCTGTTTGCTGTACAAAAACAAAAGTAAAAGACGCAAAAACATAATTTAAGAATGGGAAGCTTAGAAATAACACACATAGAACAGATATACTGCCTCTTAGACTTTCTTTCAATAAGAATGACAGATCCCTAATTCACATTTCTATGTGAATTTGGTCAGGTTGCCCAAAAAGTGACATAATGCAGATTTAAACTAAAGAGATTTAGGGCAACCCACCACTACTATATACAAAAAAGGTTGTACTGTATTTGTGATCATGGCGCCTACATTACCATTATATCGAAAGTTTTGAATGAGTCATTCACCTCATAATAATATATACCAATTTTTTATTTTTTTATTTTATTTATTTCACCTTTATTTAACCAGGTAGGCTAGTTGAGAACCGTTTCTCATTTACAACTGCGACCATGTCAAGGTAAAGCAAAGCAGTGTGACACAAACAACACAGAGTTACACATGGAATAATCAAACATATAGTCAATAATACAATAGAAAAAGTCTATATACAGTGTGTGCAAATGATGTAGGATAAGGGAGGTAAGGCAATAAATAGGCCATAGTGTGCGAAATAATTACAATATAGTAATTAACTTCTTATGGCTGAAGGGGCAGTATTGAGTAGCTTGGATGAAAGGTGCACAGAGGTGCCCAGAGTAAATGGCCTGCTCCTATGTCATAGTTGCTAATATATGCATATTATTATTAGTATTGGATAGAAAACACTCTTAAGTTTCTAAAACTGTTTGAATGATGTCTGTGAGTATAACAGAACTCATCAGGCAGGCAAAAACCTGAGAAAAAATCCATCCAGGAAGTGGGAAATCTGAGGTTGGTCGATTTTCAACTCAGCTCCTATTGAAGATACAGTGGGATATTGGTAATGTTGCACTTCCCAAGGCTTCCACTAGATGTCAACAGTCGTTAGAACCTTGTCTGATGCCTCTACTGTTTAGTGTGGCCAAAGGAGAGAGGAATGAGTCAGGTCTGCCATGAGGTGACCATGCTCTGACCATGCGCGTTCACGTGAGAGCGAGCTCTGTTCCATCGCAATTCTGAAGACACAGGAATACTCCGGTTGGAACATTATTGAAGAATTATGTTAAAAACGTCCTAAAGATTGATTCAATATTCAATATTCAATTCAATTGTCATGTTTTTACAGACTGCAATATAACTTTTTTTACTTTTCGTCCGTACTCTCCGATGGACTTGCCCGCGCGTCGTGAGTTTGGAAAGTGTACTGAACGCTAGAACAACAAGGAGGAATTTGGACATAAATGATGGACATTATCGAACAAAACAAACATTTCTTGTGGAACTGGGATTCCTGGGAGTGCATTCTGATAAAGATCATCAAAGGTAAGTGAATGTTTATAATGTTATTTTTTACTTCTGTTGACTGCAAAATATGGCGGATATATTTGTGTCTTGATTGGGCTCTGAGCGCCAACTCAGATTATTGCATGGTTTGCTTTTTCCGTAAAGCTTTTTTGAAATCTGACACAGCGGTTGCATTAAGGAGAAGTGCATCTAAAATTCCATGCATAACAGTTGTATCTTTTAGCAATGTTTATTATGAGTATTCCTGCAAAATCAAAGGATGTTTTGGAACTTCTGAATGTAAGGCGTCAATGTAAACTCAGGTTTTTGGATATAAATATGAACTTTACCGAACAAAACATACATGTATTGTGTAACATGAAGTCCTATGAGTGTCATCTGATGAAGGTCATCAAAGGTTAGTGATTAATTTTATCTATATTTCTGCTTTTTGTGAATCCTCTCTTTGGCTGGAAAAATGGCTGTGTTATTCTGTGAATAGGCACTCAACCAACATAATCGTTTGGTTTGCTTTCGTCGTAAAGCCTTTTTGAAATCGGACACTGTGGCTGGATTTACAACAAGTGTATCTTTAAAATGGTGTAAAATACATGTATGTTTGAGGAATTTTAATTATGGGATTTCTGTTGTTTTCAATTTGGCCCACTGCAGTTGAAGAGGTGGGACGCTACCGTCTCACGTACCCTAGAGAGGTTAATGAAGAATACACCCCAGCCCTTCTTCTTCCCAGAGAGATGTTTATTTCTGTTGGTGCGACGCAAAAAGAATCTCAGTGGCAGTACCGACTCCGACAACATATCCCGAGAGAGCCATGTTTCCGTGAAACAGTGTCACGTTCGCTGGAATAAATATCGGACCAAGGCGCAGCGGATGTTGAGTTCCACATAATTTTATGATAAAGTGAAACTTAGCAAAGACAAAAACAAATAAACAATAAACTAACAAGGAACCGTGACTACAGAGGTGCTATGTGCACTAACTCAAAACAATATCCCATAAAACACAGGTGGAAAAAAATGCGTCTTAAATATGATCCCCAATTAGAGACAACGATAACCAGCTGCCTCTAATTGGGAACAATATCAAGCACACCAACCTAGAAATATGAAAACTAGAATACCCACATAGAAATAATAAACTAGAGTACAACATAGACATACCTATACTAAATCACCCCTTAGTCGCGCCCTGACCTACTATACCATAGAGAAACAACGGTTTTCTATTGTCAGGGCGTGACAAACAGAGTATGTTACAATAACGGAAGTCTTTCTGGAAAGCAACCCTTTGCCCTAATTTGTCTAACTTGTTATCTAGAGAATGGACGTTGGTGAGTAATATACTCGGAAGCGGTGGGTGGTGTGTGCCTCCGAAGTCTGACCAGAAGGCCGCTCCGTCTACTTCTTCTGCGGTAAAGTTGTTTTGGTTCGGCCTCTGGATTCAGATCAAAGGCTCTGGCTGGTGGTCCGAACAAAGGATCCGCTTCGGGAAAGTCGTATTCCTGGTCGTAATGTTGGTAAGTTGACGTCTCTCTGATATCCAATAGTTCTTCCCGGCTGTATGTAATCACACTTAAGATTTTCTGGGCTAACAATGTAAGAAATAATACATAAAAAAACAAAATACTGCATAGTTTCCTAAGAACTAGAAGCGAGGCGATTCTCTCTGTCGGCGCCATCTTGCCATCTTGGTCACACTCCATCTGCCTGATAGAATATGAATTTTGGTTAAACTATGGTTACATTTAATTAGGTTTTACAGTCATAAACCAACTGTGGAAAAACTAAATTGCTACTGTATATACCACTTAAAAGAATAAGAAAAATGACTAACTTCAACTCCGCTAGAGTGTTAGAAGATCTGATAGAATGGTTTTTATTGAGGGTTTTTCAAATTAATTTTCCATATTTGATGTTTATATAGAACTTTTATTTTTGGAGGCAAAAATATGTCTGTTTTGAATATCTGTTTTTTTTGGTCAATATTCAGAAACAATATTGGTATTGTCACGTTCCTGACCTATTTATGTTAGTTTTTGTGTGTTAGTTGGTCAGGACGTGAGGTTGGGTGGGCATTCTATGTTATCTGTTTCTATGTTGGTTTTGGTTTGCCTGGTATGGCTCTTGATTAGAGGCAGGTGGTTTGCGTTTGCCTCTAATTAAGAGTCATATTTAGGTAGGGCATTCTCACTGGTTGTTTGTGGGTGATTGTCTCCTGTGATGTCTTCGTCGTTGTCGATGTGTTTTCACTTACGGGACTGTTTGGCTGTTCGTGTGTTTCGATGTAACGTTCCTGTCCGTGAGTTTACGTTTGTGATGTGAGTTTATGTTCAGGTTCCGTTCTACGTCGTTTTTGTTATTTTGTAAGTTTGAAAGTGTTTTTGTTTCGTGGCTATTTAATTTATAATAAAGATGGCATATTTCCTTGAACCCGCATTTTGGTCGGAAGATCCTTCTCTCCTCACCTCATCTGAGGATGAGGAAAGCGACAGCCATAACAGAATCACCCAACACGCTAAGACCAAGCGGCCAGGGAAAAATAAACGGAGTAAGGGACAGAAGAAGGAGCAATGGACATGGGAGGATTTATTGGATGGAAAAGGTGTCTACACATGGGAGGAGATCCTAGCTGGTAGAGATCGCCTCCCATGGGAACAGCTGGAGGCACTGAGGAGAGCGGAGGCTACCGGAGAGAGGAACCGGAGCTATGAGGGAACGCGTCTGGCACGGAAGCCAAAAAAGCCCGTAAGTAATTCCCAAAAATTCCTTGGGGGGGGCTAGGAGGTAGTGGGCCAAGGGCAGGTAGGAGACCTGCGCCCACTTCCCAGGCTTACCGTGGAGAGCGGGAGTACGGGCAGGCGCCGTGTTACGCAGTAGAGCGCACGGTGTCTCCTGTACGAGTGCATAGCCCAGTGCGGGTTATTCCACCTCCCCGCACTGGTAGGGCTAGATTGAGTATTGAGCCAGGTGTCATGAGGCCGGCTCAACGCGTCTGGTCTCCAGTGCGTCTCCTCGGGCCGGCATACATGGCACCTGCCTTACGCATGGTTTCCCCGGTTCGCCTACATAGCCCGGTGCGGGTTATTCCACCTCCCCGCACTGGTCGGGCAACCGGGAGTATTCAACCAGGTAAGGTTGGGCAAGCTCAATGCTCAAGAGTGCCAGTACGCCTCCACGGTCCGGTATTTCCGGCACCACCTCCCCGCCCCAGCCTAGTACCTACAGTGTCTACACTACGCACTAGGCTACCAGTGCGTATCCTGAGCCCTGTTCCTCCTCCACGCACTCTCCCTGTAGTGCGTGTATCTAGCCCGGTGCCTCCAGTTCCGGGCCCACGCACGAAGCTACCAGTGCGTCTCCAGAGCCCTGTACAAACTGTATCTTCTCCCCCTACTAATCCTGATGTGCTTGTCCTCAGCCCGGCGTCACCAGTGCCGGTACCACGCATCAGGGATAGAGTAGGCTTTGAGAATACAGTGTGCCCTGTCCCTGCTCCCCGCACTAGTAGGAAGGTGCTTGTCATTAGCACGGTGCCTCCAGTTCCGGCACCACGCACCAGGTCTACAGTGTACCGTATCCGGCCAGAGCCATCCGTCTCCCCAGCGCCATCTGAGCCATCCGTCTCCTCAGCGCCATCTGAGCCATCCGTCTCCCCAGCGCCATCTGAGCCATCCGTCTCCCCAGCGCCATCTGAGCCATCCGTCTCCCCAGCGCCATCTGAGCCATCCGTCTCCCCAGCGCCATCTGAGCCATCCGTCTCCCCAGCGCCATCTGAGCCATCCGTCTGCCAGGAGCCTGCAAAGCCGCCCGTCTGCCATGAGCCTGCAAAGCCGCCCGTCTGCCATGAGCCTACAGAGCCGTCAGCCAGACAGGAGCCGCTAGAGCCGTCAGCCAGACAGGAGCCGCTAGAGCCGTCAGCCAGACAGGATCCGCCAGAGCCGCCAACCAGACAGGATCTGCCAGAGCCGCCAACCAGACAGGATCTGCCAGAGCCGCCAACCAGACAGGATCTGCCAGAGCCGCCAACCAGACAGGATCTGCCAGAGCCGCCAACCAGACAGGATCTGCCAGAGCCGCAAACCAGACAGGATCTGCCAGAGCCGCCAGCGAGCCATGAGCAGCCAGAGCCGTCAGAGCGCCATGAGCAGCCAGAGCCGTCAGAGCGCCATGAGCAGCCAGAGCCGTCAGAGCGCCATGAGCAGCCAGAGCCGTCAGAGCGCCATGAGCAGCCAGAGCCGTCAGAGCGCCATGAGCAGCCAGAGCCGTCAGAGCGCCATGAGCAGCCAGAGCCGTCAGAGCGCCATGAGCGTCGAGAGCCGTCAGCCTGCCATGAGCGTCGAGAGCCGTCAGCCTGCCATGAGCGTCGAGAGCCGTCAGCCTGCCATGAGCGTCGAGAGCCGTCAGCCTGCCATGAGCGTCGAGAGCCGTCAGCCTGCCATGAGCGTCGAGAGTCGTCAGTCAGCCATGAGCTGCCCTTCAGCCTGAAAAGGCTAGATACCCAGAACTGCCCATCAGTCCAGAGCTGTCTCTCTGTCCGGAGCTGCTTTTCAGTCCGGAGTTGCCCCTCTATCTTTATCTCCCTCTCTATCTTTATCTACCTCTATATTCTTATCTATCCCTCTGTCTTGGTTTATCTCTCTGTCCCGGTGTTGTCATTATTAGATATGTTATTAAGAGGATTTTGTGGGGGAAGAAAGAGGGTGGACATTCTTGGAGGGAGGAGGCTAGGATGGATTATGGTGGGGTGGGAACCGCGCCCGGAGCCTGAGCCACCACCGTGGTTAGATGCCCACCCAGACCCTCCCCTAGACTTTGTGCTGGTGCGTCCGGAGTTCGCACCTTGTGGGGGGGGTACTGTCACGTTCCTGACCTATTTATGTTAGTTTTTG
Organism: Salvelinus fontinalis; assembly: GCF_029448725.1. Taxonomy (NCBI): domain Eukaryota; kingdom Metazoa; phylum Chordata; class Actinopteri; order Salmoniformes; family Salmonidae; genus Salvelinus; species Salvelinus fontinalis. The sequence goes on from NC_074694.1 coordinate 40,436,641, forward strand.
TGTGTTAGTTGGTCAGGACGTGAGGTTGGGTGGGCATTCTATGTTATCTGTTTCTATGTTGGTTTTGGTTTGCCTGGTATGGCTCTTGATTAGAGGCAGGTGGTTTGCGTTTGCCTCTAATTAAGAGTCATATTTAGGTAGGGCATTCTCACTGGTTGTTTGTGGGTGATTGTCTCCTGTGATGTCTTCGTCGTTGTCGATGTGTTTTCACTTACGGGACTGTTTGGCTGTTCGTGTGTTTCGATGTAACGTTCCTGTCCGTGAGTTTACGTTTGTGATGTGAGTTTATGTTCAGGTTCCGTTCTACGTCGTTTTTGTTATTTTGTAAGTTTGAAAGTGTTTTTGTTTCGTGGCTATTTAATTTATAATAAAGATGGCATATTTCCTTGAACCCGCATTTTGGTCGGAAGATCCTTCTCTCCTCACCTCATCTGAGGATGAGGAAAGCGACAGCCATAACAGGTATCACTGTTCTGCAAGTATTTGCTGTGCTAAACCTAAGGGATAATGTTAGCTTTATAAATGTTGTTTTATGTTAGCCATCTGACTGAAATATCAGCGACTATTTACAAGTTGTACACTCATTCTCCGAGAGTCTGTTTTTTTGGAGGGGGGGTCTGTGTCTGACCTGCCTTATGTCTGACCTCACAAGGCCACTGTCAGCAGCGTCTCTCTGCCACTTGCAGAGTGGTCTGGGCTGAGGTAGTTCGTTTCACGTCTGCAGGGAGCAGGCGGGCAGTCAGTAAACATCAGCTAAAAAACTGAATTAAATTGTTGCCAATAACACAGTTACAGTCATAAACCCTCGAAATAAAATGAAAACAAGCTCTGCTAGGGCAAGTAAAATGGTCAGAGTGAGGTGTTCTTTCATTTGTGTCTGGAAGTAGCTAGCAAGCTATTCAACTTTAGCCAGTTAGCTCGGCTGCTTAACTGTCATTGTGAGGTCATAATGCCTACTCCTCGGCCAGAGTATCCAGTGTGCGCTTTGAACGCTCTGAGAGCAAAACGCTCTGAATTTAGGAACGGACAGTCTGACAACGCTCTGAATTCACAAACGGCCTAGAAAGCACTCTTACACTCCAGAGTGATTTTTTTGAAATTCTCCCTGTAAAAACAATGACTATCCATATGAGGCCCGTTATTATTGCAACACAGGAAGAAATCTACTCAAATGTAACCGAAAATGCATACGCGCCGCATCACTTCCCTTTAACACCTTTCGAGATAGTCCACGTGATTTTCTAGGAAACATGACCAGTATGTCAGCAACAGACCTGAGAGTGGGTCAAACACTTTGATTTTGAAGCCGGCGATGAGCCGGAAACAGAGAGAAGCTCTGGGACGGGAAGGAGAGTTTGATGGATCGCCGGAGGTGTGAAGGTCAGCACTAAGAAGCGTTCGTTGAAATGAAAGCGTATCCTTTAGGCCCAGCTCAGGACTCCGGGCCCAGGCCCATCTGCATGACGGTACTGTCGACTGACTGAGGAAAAGTTTCCCTTCTGACATCGAAGCACCTCTACTACAACCTGACACGCGGACATGGGAGGACGCCACCGTGAGTATTTCGCCTATGTGGAGACAAAGTCAAGACAGAACGTTGTTGCTCTATTATTATGCTGTGTGTGTGTAATATTAATAAACGACAAAGTCAATGGAATGTTAACATTAAAAGCCTGCCCTTTAATTTGATCAACAATGGCAGCATTGCCACTTGCTTCGACTTATAAAGCCGAGGGATGATGCTGGAGTAATTTAACCACTCTCAAATGAATTTAGCATAGTAATGTGAGGTGACTTTCAGAAAGGCTGGTTCTTCTCCAAAGACTTTCTCAAAGCGTTACTCTCCATTTCCCTCTGTCCCACTATATCTTCCTACATGTATTGTTGCACCATTGACAATGATCCGTTCTCCACCATCTAGCTACCGCTGCTTGATACACTACATGTATCTTAGAGTACATTGTCATCAGCCCGTCATCAGAAAACAGGGATTCAACAGTCGGTCTATTGTTGGTCTCGTTTTATTTCAACCTCTACAGTGGGATCTATCCCAGACCCAGACATGGCTCACCTTGCTCTCCACCTCTTCCATCCTACACTGCCACGGAGACAGAACTACACTGTGTTTCGTCAAGCCAAATGGGCCCAGGAGAAATTGTACGTAATAAGACTGGCTCAAACCCCCAAGTTCCTTGCGCAGGGGCTAAGAGACATAAGACACATCCTCTCTTTCTTTTCATCCTCGTTGTTATTTTAGGACACTTGCAAATCTATTCCATTCATCTCTCTACCCTCCGCTGCATCTGCTTTTTGCCCTCTCGCACATGCAAGGCAGAGACTGAAGAGAAGAAGAAAATGTGCGATGTCTTCCGCACATCCTCCCCATCCTCCCAAGACAGCAGTTGTGTTGAAGGGGGGATACAAGGTAAAAGAGAAAGAGAGAGTGTGTGTGTGTGTGTGTGTGTGTGTGTGTGTGTATGTGTGTGTGTGTGTGCCTTAGGGGTAGCAGAGCAAGTCTGGTGAAGCAGCTTGTATGTACAGTATGTAGTAGGATGTGGTGAGGGAAAGTCATTGGAGCAGCTTCCTCCTCCCTCATCCCACCCTCCTTCCATCCCTCCACCCCCACCCCCCCACATCTGCAGTGATTCGGGATCCCGGCAGGACAGATAAATCTTCCGTCTTCCATTGCGCAGCCAGTCAAAGATGGGCTCGAGTGGAGGAGCACGACATTAAATTATCCGGGACTTCCTGCAAAGCTCTTTTGGCGGTTTCTTTAGCCCAGAGGAGAGCAGCGGTGCAGGCCTGCAACCCTCTCTATTGCTCCCTCTGGCTGGTGGTGCTGACCTGCTCTTCCCTCGACCGACATGGAGGCAGGAAAGCCACCAGCAGTTACACTTTCCCAATCATCACACAAAGGAGCACTCAATTATATTGTTGCTCCACAAGTTGGATGTGGAGGGTCCTGTTCAGTACAGGCACGGAAGGATGTACACAATTCATTTTAGACGCATGTGAGAGTCTACAGTATCTGATTTCCCATCTCATAATGTCTAAGCCTATAAAACAATGATCTTTATGATCTCTAACAAGATCTTTACGTTTTTTTTTGTGTCAAAATGACAGCAAGAACAGTAGTCTTTGTTTCCAGGTAAGACGATCCCTCGTCTAGCTGCGTACTTGTGCCCCCATCCTCCCCCATCTTGTACAAAAGCCCATTTAGTCAGTCTACTACCATCCAGAGACTAGAGATCCCTTCTCCAAATTGCCCAGAAGGTCTTAGGCTCTGAGGAGTGGTAGGAAGTGGTGTTGGCAGTAAGGGAGGTGGGTAGTAGAGGAGCCATCCATCAGCACCACTGCTCTTTGAGTGCCCTGGGATCAGTGCTACGCTGTCATAAAGGTGGCATGGCCGCCAGACAGTAGACTTCTGTGTAACAAAGACCCTGGTGTCTCAGGCTGGGGAACTGATCTGCTGTCTGTGGGTGGAAGGTTTTCTCTCATTGTTGTCTTTGGATGGTAATTTGGTGTGACATGTTATTGGGTCATTTGGTGCATCACCAGTGGTATACCGAATGACATCGTTGTGAAATCATCAAGCTACTGAGTCTGCTTCATAGTGTGCGTCAGTAGAGATGATAAGGCGATTTATGTTAGCGTGAGGATGGACGCTTTACAGTGAGTCGATCAATAAATAGCTGAGTTTACTGCGTATCAGGCTCCGGTTTATTACTTCAGTAAATTCCAAGGATTCAGGTTTCCAAAGTTTTAGATGAGAAATGGAAGGAATGTTTAAGTACAAACGTGTATGTCATCGGGTGCCGTCATTAGAAAACGTTTGACTTAGGCCTAAATACGGTCAAAGTAGACACGCCACGAAGACACCACAAACGAGATAATACAACACATCTATGGTGCAGAGTTTTCCTTCAGAAGTGACATAATTACTTCAGAAGTTCATATTTTGGTGTATAACTAGGAACCATTATGTACTGTATGTTATTTTTGTGCATTTGAGGGGGCAGGTAGAGTGTAGGGCATGCTTTAGGTTCCCAGTTCTGCCAGACAAAGTTCAGCCATGGGAACCCTTGGGAAATGGGAAACAGGTGTCATGCATGAATGCCTGTGTAGAAACATCCACATACAAGGTACTCTCTCTCTCACTGAATGGGATCATTTTAGTGGTTGAAACAACCCCTGCTTTGAGGTGTCTAGTTGAGGATATGACAAGCAATAAAAATCTCCGGAAATCAAGGATTAGGGGAGAGTGGGGCTGGTTGTCCCACTTTCATCTTACCTACTGTATACTACTAAGCCTGTCGATGTATTACACAAACTCTGTCCCACATTCACTGACAGAACAATATCTCAAGATTTAGAACATAAACATAAAAGTCATGAACATATCGATTTTGGCCATATAAAACACAGATGCTGTCCTCATCTATAAAAGGTTTGCAACACTGACATAGATCAACGGCATGAATAGAATAGTAGTACTACTTCACAGGTTTCCATCTGGAAATGTATCTTTTGCACTACTACTCCCAACCCCAGTCAAAACAGAAACACTGTAGGGAACACAAGGTCATCCGCAGTGCTGCGACCCTGGAGTCATGAGGAGATAAAGGACCATACTCAAAAGCAAGGATGATCTCTAATGATGAGGATATACTGTAAACATTCATAGCACCCTCCTGTTTTTTTTGTTCTGAGCACTGTCACAGACAACCTCGTTTTCCCCTACACAATGTGACAACAAGCCCTGCTCTCCCCTACTCATGTTAATGTTAACACAGTCTTACAATGAAACAGACTGTCTTAAAACCCACGTCAGTGAAACATTTCTCATCTGTCCTCTCTTTCTCATTGCTTCCAAAGTCTAAAGCAAGAGCTCCAGTCAATAGTGTGACTATGTTCACCAGGGAACAGAGCCCTCATCCAATCAGCCTTGGGCAGGAACAACAGCAATGAACAGCCGAGTCGTGTAGACATGGAACCAGTCCTCCACTCCACTCCATTTCTCAACGCCTCCATCCATCCATCCATTCATCCACCCACCGCCGCACTCCAACTCCAATCAGGCCCCAGAGACGGAACCCGAGTCCGGGCTCGAGCCTGTGGAGTGACAGGCAGGCGGGGATTTCTGCAGCTCCTGGCCTGTGATATTCTCCATCCCCGCACTGTCTTTCATCAGGTCCTGTCCTTCGGCTCACAGACAGCTCAGAGAGAAGGTAAGGAGCTGCTAGTGTACAGTTTCACCGCCGGGCCCCTGTCTGCAGCATGTGGGAGGATGATTTCTAACACATGGAGCCCGGGGGCCGCAGAAAAAACAATGAAGGACCTGTCAGAGTCCCAGCCGCCCAGCCACCCCGACAAAACAGGGGTTAGTGATGTCACACCCATTCACACACCCCCCCCCCCCATCCCTCTTCACCCTAGTCCCATGCTCCAATTAACACCTGTTTTTACACTACACCAGCCCCCACGTTAGAACAAGTTGTATGTTATCTTCTTATGGCTGCAGGGGCAGTATTGAGTAGCTTGGATGAAAGGTGCACAGAGGTGCCCATAGTAAACTGCCTGCTCCTCAGTCCCAGTTACTAATATATGCATATTATTATTAGAAAACAGTCTGAAGTTTCTAAAACTGTTTGAATTATGTCTGTGAGTATAACAGAACTCATATGGCAGGCAAAAACCTGAAAAGTTCCACTTCCTGTTTGAATTTTTTCTGAGGTGGCAGATTTTCAACCAAGCTCTCATTGAAATTACAGCGAGATATTGATGAGTTTTCACTTCCTACGGCTTCCACTAGATGTCAACAGTCAATAGAACTTTGTCTGATGACTCTAATGTGAAGGGGGGCCGAAGGAGACAGGAATTAGTCAGGTCTGCCACGAGCTGACCATGCTTTCACATGCGCGTTCACATGAGGAGGACCTCCGTTCCACCGCTCTTCTGAAGTCAATCTAATTCTCCGGTTGGAACGTTATTCAAGATGTATGTTAACAACATTCTAAAGATTGATTCAGTACATCGTTTGACATGTTTCTACTGACAGTTACGGAACTTTTGCACATTTCGTCACGTTATAGTGGACGCGCTTGTGACTTTGGAATTGTTTACCAAAAGCGCTAACCAAAGTAGCTAATTGGACATAAATAACGGACATTATCGAACAAATCAAGCATTTATTGTGGACCTGGGATTCCTAGGACTGCATTCTGATGAAGTTCATCAAAGGTAAGGAAACAATTATCATGTATTTTCTGGTTTCTGTTGACCCCAACATGGCGGCTAATTTGACTATTGTTCTGAGCTCCGTCTCAGATTATTGCACGATTTGCTTTTTCCGTAAAGTTTTTTGAAATCTGACACAGCGGTTGCATTAAGGAGAGGTATATCTATAATTCCATGTGTATAACTTGTATTATCATCTACATTTATGATGAGTATTTCTGTTGAAATGATGTGGCTATGCAAAATCTGTCACGTTCTGACCTTAGTTCTTTTGTATTTTCTTTGTTTAAGTATGGTCAGGGCGTGAGTTGGGTGGGTTATCTATGTTTTGTGTTTCTATGTTGGGTTTTTCGTTTGGCCTGATATGGTTCTCAATCAGAGGCAGGTGTTAGTCATTGTCTCTGATTGTGAACCATATTTAGGTAGCCTGTTTTCTGTTGTGTTTTGTGGGTGGTTGTCTTCTGTGTCTGTGTGTTCCACACGGAACTGTTTCGGTTTTAGTTCGTTCACTTTATTGTTTTGTATTTCAGTGTTCAGGTTTGTTCCAATAAATATTCATCATGAACACTTACCACGCTGCGCTTTGGTCCTCCTCTCTTTCTCTCAACGAAGATCGTTACAAAATCACTTGATGTTTTTGGAACTAGTGAATGTAACGCGCCAATGTAAACTCAGATTTTTTGTTATAAATATGAACTTTTTCAAACAAAACATGCATGTATTGTGTAACATGAAGTCCTATGAGTGTCATCTGATGAAGATAATCAAAGGTTAGTGATTAATTATATCTATTTCTGCTTTTTCTGACTGCTATCTTTCGCTGGATAAATGGCTGTGCTTATTGTGGTTTGGTGGTGACCTAACATAATCGTTTGTAGTACTTTCGCTGAAAAGCATATTTGAAATCGGACACTTGGTGGGATTAACAACAAGATTACCTTTAAAATGATATAAGTCACATGTATGTTCGAGGAATTTTAATTATGAGATTTCTGTTGTTTGAATTTGGTGCCCTGCACTTTCACTGGCTGTTGTCATATCGATCCCGACAGCGGGATGCAGCCATAAGAAGTTATAGTCTGGCCTGGAGCCGCCTGGGTCTGCAGGATTAAAGCTCTAACAGCGGTAAAGGCTTCAGCTGCAGCTCTGCAGCTCCCTCACACGTCGTGAGGGATACTGGTCTGGCCTGTCGTGACACCTCCAGCCCAGCTCACTGAAACTGAGCTTTCACACCGACTGGTTTTGGCAGTAGATTTTGGCAGTAGATGTGTTAGCAAGCTGGCACGTGTCCATAGGATTAGCTTGGTTTTGCCAGAAATGCAGGCTAGATGTGATGGCCACCGTTTTACGGGCTCCTGACCAATTGTGCTATTTTGTTTGTTTTTTTGGGGCCGATCCTAACTTTTTTTGAGCATAATGTTTCGCCCATCGTTATATAGTACCAAAAATAACTTCTGGACATCAAAACAGCGATTGCTAACCCTGTGTTGGATAAGGGTGAATCAGAGGCGAAGGACATAATTCTCATCCCAGACTAGGCCCAATTCCCCGTCACTCGGAGTGTGGGACACCTAGAATGCGCTGGCGAGTGGATAAGTCGCCCTTATCCTCTGTTCTATTGGCGAACGTGCAATCATTGGAAAATAAACTGGATAAGTGCCGTTCGAGACTATCCTATCAACGTGATCTGAAGGACTGTAATATCCTACGTTTCACCAAGTCGTGGCTCAACAAGGATATGGAAAATACATGTTTTATGTTCCGGGATTCATCCAATGGCATTGAGGAGTTCACCGGCATCATTAATAACTGCATCGGCGACATAATACGCACAGTGACAATACGTACATGCCCTATCTCAAAGCCATGGATTACAGGCAACATCTGCACTGAGCTAAAGGCTAGAACTGCCTGAAGTGGGACACAAATCCGGAAGCTTATAACAAATCCCACTACGTGCTCCAATGAACCATCAAAAACGCAAAGTGTCAGTACAGGACTAAAATTGAATCCTACTACATCAGCTCTGGAGCTCGTTGGATGTGGCAGGGCTTGCAAACTATAACGGACTACAAAGGGAAACCCAGCTGTGAGCCTACCAGCCAACCTAAATGCCTTCTACGCTCGCTTCGAGGCAAGCAACACTGAACCATACATGAGAGCACCAGCTGTTCCAGACGACTGTGTGATCATGCTCTCTGTAGTCGATGTGAGTAAGACCTTTAAACAGGTTAACATTCACAAGGCAGATTACCAGGAAGTGTACTCAGAGCATGTGCTGACCAGCTGGCAAGTGTCTTCCCTGACATTTTCTACCTCTCCTTGACTCAGTCTGTAATACCCACATGTTTTAAGCAGACCACCATAGTCCCTGTGCCCAAGAACGCCAAGGTAACCTGTCGAAATGACTATCGCCCTGTAGCACTCACATCTGTAGCCATGAAATGCTTTGAAAGGCTGGTTCACATCACCACCATTATCCCAGACACACTGGATCCACTCCAATTTGCATACTGCCCCAACAGATCCACAGATGACACAATCTCTATTGCACTCCACATCACCCTTTCCCGCCTGGACAAAAGGAACACCTAAGTGAGAATGCTGTTCATTGACTACAGCTCAGTGTTCAACACCATAGTGTCCTCCAAGCTCATCACTAAGCTAAGGACCCTGGGATTAAACACCTCCCTCTGCAATTGGAACCTGGAGTTTCTGTTCTCTCTGCTAATGCACGGCAAGTGGTACCGGAGTGCCAAGTCTGGGACCAAACATACTCCTCAACAGCTTCTACCCCAAATTCATAAGACTGCTGAACATTTAATCAAATGGTTACCTGGACTTTATGCTTTTCACCCCTACCTACATGTACATATTACCTCGATCAGTCACCCCAACTACCACGTACCCCAGTACACTGAATCGGTACCCGTACTTCTTGTATACTGTATAGCCTGTATATAGTCTCGTTGTTATTTTATTTTGTAATTTTATTGTGTTACTATATTCTTTTGCTAATTGCTAATTTTCATACTTTTTAACTGCATTGCTGGGGAAGGGCTTGTAAGTAAGTATTTCCCGGTAAAGTCTACACTTGTATTCGGCGCATGTGACAAATAACATTTGATTGGATTTCGATTCATCAGATCTATTGTACTTGGATTCTGGTGGCTATCGAGAATGATGGATATGGCTGTGGCCATGTCACAAGAGTCTGTTCCCGGATGCCTCTGCCTCTTCTTTCATAGATGTAGTAAACAGAAGACGTTGCAGCTCTTCCCATTCCTTTCTATTGTTTGAAAGCAGATAGCTGAGGACTACCAGAAGCCAGAAGCCAATGCCAGCATTGGAAAAACACAATAAAGTAGGATAGAAAACGAACGTCACAGTGGTACAGGGAGTGAGGGCAGGTCCCGGTGGTCCGGAGAGCCGCACACGCCAGACAAAAAGAGTGAGGAAAGTCATCCATCACAGTGGGACCAAGAGTAGGGCCAAACCATAACAGTATGTGTGTGAGTCCATTGTCAGCCCGGCCGGGGTCATTGTTTGTGACCGGGAACCTCCACAGTACACACCCTCTGGCCTCAGAGTAAGACTTAACTCCTGGCTTCTCCCTGGAGGGAGTGGGCCCTGGTGGGAATGTCCTAACAGACCTTTCACTATGACACACACACACATGCAGGCAGGCACATAAATAGAACGCAGACAGACAAACAGACAGACAGACACTACACAGAGCTGTGGGAATGATCTTCAGTATATCACAGAGGTAAAGGGAGAAGGAGAAAGTGGAATGTAACAACTTAGATTTGAGTGTTTTTTTCTGCTGGTAAGAGGAACTGGCTTACAGGGATGGTGGTGATATACACTGCAGACATTCTGTCCCAACGTCTTTGCTTTCAGGTGACTTACATACTTTTTATTGACTAAATATCGTATTTTTGAAAGTCAAGCAAAACTATTTAACTCAAAGGCCCAACATGCAGAACTCGCTCTGCCATTTCCTGGTTGATCAATTTCTAATAGTTCGCCTAATTTCAGTTTGTGACAAAACAAGAAATGTAGAGAATCATTGTACCATCTAAACTTGTGAAATGTATTTTCAATAACAAAAAATATTGGATTTTCAGCTGTTTGAAGCTGATGTACAAAACAGAAAGTAAAAGAAGCAAAAACTAAACATAAGAATGGGAAGCATAGAAATAGTGCACATAGAAAAGATGCCTGCTTCTTAGACTTGCTTTCGATGAGGATGACAGCTCTATAACTCAAATTTCTATGTGAATTCGTCTGGGTCGCCCAAAAATGTACATATTGCAGCTTCAAACAAGAAAAATGTATAACTCAAATTATACATTCTATTATTTTCAATAAAGTCCACCTAAAATCCAACGTTGTCTAAGCCAAGAGAGTGAACGTTATTTATAATAAGGGTAACATGGAGAAAATCGGACCTCTCTGAAATGTAAACGGATGACCCTCCCTTCAGCAAAATATATTTTACCTAAACCCTCCCTGAACACTTGAAAAAACAAACAAGTGACCCTCCCCTACACCCAAAATTGTAATTAAAACAAACTGGATAGCAGAGAACATGTCTACCGTTTACACTCACTTCTTGGACAGACCAGAGCCTTAATTATGCACTGTTCTTTGTACTGTAAGGATTACACGGAAACACAGTAATTTTGATAGCGAACAGGGCTGCGAGCCAGAAGGTTGTGGGTTCACAGACCACCGTGGACAAGAGTAGGGGTGGAAAGATCATCTTTATATCAAAAGCATTGCATGAATCTATCATCGTACTTGCAGTGAGATTATTTTAAATTTTTTACATTTCATGCAATATTATGTAATTTTCTATATCAGCAGAATCTTTTTTTAATACCACACAAATTACTGAAATTACACGCCAAGAATGGACAGAGAGGTAGGCCTACATGTGGGGTGGCAGGTAGCCTAGTGGTTAGAGCGTTGGTCCGCGAGTCAAAAGGTTGCTGGATTGAATCCCTGAGCTAACAAAGTATTAATCTCTTGTTCTGGCCCTGAACAAGGCATTTAACCCACTGTTCCCTGGTAGGCTGTCCTTGTAAATAAGGATTTGTTCTTGACTGACATGACTAGTTACATTTAAAATGTGTTTGTTGTGTCATATGTTTCCAAATCAATGTGTCTTGTTTGCAAATAATACATCCCGAGACTTCATTAGGAATCGCAGCGTGGTTGCTTCAGAAGTTAGTCCTACCTTTCCACTGAAGACAGAGTAGGCAAAACCTGTCACAGAAAAATGGACGCTTTAACTGCTTGCTACTCTTCTTCTGTGGCTTCACCCAAGGAGAGGCCACAAGTGTTTCCGTTAAAGCTGTCTGGGTTTAAACAACTTCTATCGTACAGAATGTGAATAGCTTCATCAATTGATAGTGACAGAATCAGATTGCTTCGCAAGCAAAGTATATATTTTTTTGTCTCCTCGGCTGTAGAAAATTGTAGCTCAGCCTCGGAATGTCAAAGAAAGGAACCAATGATATCCCCATATTCACCGGAGTCACGTCTTTCCCGGGTATTTTACAGCTTGTTTCTAGCATAAAGCATCGCTGACTAAAGATCACTTTATATAATCGGATCCGTTTTACTTTCTTCAAAATCGTAAACTAACAAGGAGTAGCCCTGTGCTTTATTTCATTAATAAAAGGTAGGCCTATGGCATACCCTCTCAAACCTCCTCAATTCGAGTCTTTTAATTTAACAGCCCTTCACTGACACAGAGCTAGGCTATTTAAAGAGGGCATGGTGGGTGGAGGAATTGCCTGTCAAACAGGTAGGTCTACCTCTTATTTCTTCAATAGGAAGAAATAGGCTCCAACACAAAGCCCTCTTGTTGTTAGTTAAGTCTAATTAAAATTAAGATGGTTGAAATTAATTATGCCTACTCGAATTTTCTTACTTTCAGCACCATGAGCTGTCCATTTCCGAATGACTGCTGCTTTCAGTTTCAGCACCACCATGTAAGTTACTCGAATCTGGCTTATTGTGAGGTCAATAACTCTGATAAATATATCGTGGGCAGGACACCTTTGACTCTCCTCCTGAACTTCCACTGTAGCCCTACACAGCACAGCTATTGGTTAGGCAGCACACAAAACAGTTTTTGATCAGCAAGAGCAGAACAGGCCAGGGCTCAGGGTTGGAATATCCATTGCAGTGTGTAATGCAGCCTATTTACAACACCCCAGCAGGCATCTCAGAAAAATTACTTTGCTCTATGCTTCTTCCGAGCATGCACATCGTAGCCTATAGCCTATAGGCTATGGATCATTTGATTGAGAACACACTATATAGCCTATAGGCGCAATTAATATTGCGTGCCCAGCGCAGAATCAGAGATATATAGCCTAATAAGCAACTAATTCTAAAACACTGAGAAAAATAGAAATTTCATCAATTACAAATTACATGACCCTCCCCAGGATTAGATTTTTAAAAATATACTAAACCCTCCCCTTGATTGAAATTGAAAAACCATGACCCTCCCCAATTTTCCTCCAGGTAACCAATCTGTACATTTCCGTCAGTCCCTAAGTGAGTATCATTGACTACCAGCAGTTCTGAGCCCCTGTAGGGACAGTTTGTTCTGGTAGTCAGCAGGCTGAATGAACACTATCAAAACAACCTTGGGGTCACTGTGCTGTTTGTTTGCGTATTTACACTGTAGATCGGGATCAGGGCCAGCTAGTAGCTACTGAGACCATCTGCGCCAGCCAGCGTGGACATGAGTCAATATTTACCTACCACTCTGTAAACACTAGTCTACACCATTCAGAGAGGAGCAGAGGAGAAAAGACACCAGCATAACAGACTCTTTAACAACACGGGTAGATGATTATGTCGAGGGGCTAAGATCATTTTCCTCCCGAGTGGCGCAGCGGTCTAAGGCACTGCATCTCAGAGCGAGAGGAGTCACTACAGTCCCTGGTTTGAATCCAGGCTATATCACATCCGGCCGTGATTGGGAGTCCCATAGGGCGGCGCACAATTGGCCCAGGTTTGACGGGTTAGGCCGTCATTGTAAATAAGAATTTGTTCTTAACTGACTTGCCTGGTTAAATAAAGGTTAAATAAAAATAAGGGAAGGGGGCGGAGTAGGCAAATGTATTGTAGGATAGGGTAGGGTAGGCATTGTGTTCAATTGCGGTTTTGTCGCAATCCCTTCTAACGTGTCCTGACTCCTGCTCAGCTTGTAAGCGTTGTAGAAGGAAACAGAAAACATGTACAAGAGTCGAAGCTATCAGGAATGAGGCAATAGCTAATAGCCAAAATTCAAAAGCTAGAGGGAAATTCAGAGGACGAAAACAGAAGCCACTCCGTTTGTCACGACCGCTAAATAGCGCACGGTGGAGGTTACTCAAGAGCGGAGGAGAAAGACAAGTTAACAGAAATTCTTAAATGATGCCCCCTGATTATGTGAGGCCCCAGGTAATCGCCTGAGTTGCTTAATTCAGTGGTTCTCAATCCTGGTCCCGGGGACCCAAAGGGGTGGACATTTTTGTTTTTGCCCAGAGCACTACACACCTGATTCAAATCATCAAAGCCTTTTGATGAGTTGATGATTTGAATCAGGTGTGACCAGGATTGAAAACCAGTGTCCTAATTGTAAGTCCGCCACTGGGGCTAGGGTAGGGTAGTCGGAGAGGATACTTTTTTTACCCACTACAGGTATTTCTGCTTACATCATACGAGCAAACATGGCATACACATAGAGACCTCTCAAGGCGTAATGGAAGTAGTGCTAATGGGTGTTAAAGATTTTGATCAAGGCATGTACTACTTCTTTATTTCTCCTGCCAAAAAGCTGGGCAAGCGGAGGTTAAAAGCACCATCTTTACCATATCCATCATCATCACCAGCTCTAGCCAACTCTAAGAATCATCACTCCATCCTTTCCCATTCCATGAATCTCCACACAAACCCAAAAACAGGAAATCTAGTCTTACAGTGATCACGCTCAAATTTGCTTCTCTGTCTGTCTCTGGAGGGAGGGACGTGGCCAGGCCCAGCATCCAGGACTGTTGGTCAGGGCTCTCTGGATGTAAACCAACTCCTGCCAGGCTATATCACCTTTCAGGCCCCTGGCCCCTTAGGCCCCTGAGTTATTACAGGACAGATCAACCCAGTGCAGAGCACCACAGCAGAGAGAAGCAGTACCACAGGCCAGACCTAAGGCAGGCTGGCCGGGGGCTTCCGCCGCAGGTGTCAGCCTCTCTTATCCTCCGTCCTGTCAAGTCTTCTTGTTTTTGACGAGCGCTGTAATTCCCTGGCCCTACACCCATCCTCTGCCTTCTTCTCTTCCCTCGTTCCCTCTCTCTCTCAATCTCTGGGTCTGACAAACACAGGCAATTCCAGATTTTTCTCCTTAAGACCTGGCGAGGTTGGGGGAACTCTCCCACACAGCCCCAGACCCAGACCAGACCACTCTCCACTCTCCCCTTTCCCTCTCTCTCCTTATCTCTCTCTCTCCATTTCCCTCTGTAGGTTTTACAAGTCCAAGCAGCTGGGCTCGTCCACTAAATCCCTTGGGATTTGGGATTGTTAAAAAGATAAAGCTTTGAGGTAAGTGACAGAGAGAACATTTGGAGGCTCAACACCAAACCCACATTAAAGTTTGTTCAAGGAGGGGCAAGGGCGGGGGTGAAGGGGGTTGTGGGTAGTGCGTCAGACTGGTTCCCACCTCATCTGCTCCTATCCATTTTTTCCTCATTGAAGAGTAAGTGCTGGGGTTTGTCTTGGACAGACTGTGGTTAGTGCTTAATACAGGAACGTTTACAAAGTAAGGTTTATACTGTATACTATACTACCACAGTGTGGTAGTTGGTGAGTTTAACGATGGTATGGTTTTCATGTGTTATTTCTCATGCTTGTGCTAACAGCTAGCTATTCTCTCTCAAAATGACAGTCTACAGTATGGACAGAATATACAATATTGATACTTCTGTGAAGGCTACATTGACAACTCTATTGAACACATTTTTCTCTGAAAAGCAAACCATTTCCAAATCAAGACGATGTCCAGCACAGTAGTTCTGTTGTACCACTAAGAGGGCGGCCATATTGTTTGTGCTGTAACGGCTACCAGTGAACTGAACCAAAGCAACACCACCAGTCAAACAGCCTTAAACTCACAGCCCTGATTGAATATTCACCCTGCACTAATCCAGCCATGTTTTCTATCATCTCAGCTCTGATGCTGGATGGAAGCAGAGCAGCACCAGACACGTCTGACTGAGACAGGGGGAATGGGAAGGGAGCCCCCCGCGCTCAACACTCATGCACACCTCACCGTGACCTTTTGTGATCACCAGTAGACACTATGGAGGAAACCCGATCGGCAAGCGAAAACAAGAATGAAGTCATACTGTATCTTTATTTTAAGGGAGCCAGGCCGCAAGATCTGTGATATCCAAAGGAGGGGTGGGGAGTGGGGGAGGGACTGGGGGTCTGGGGGTGGTTTTTGCTCTCGGTTGTTTTCTGAACGCTTGCCAGGAAAGTTTAATGGCTGTGGAATTTGGACAGGAAAAAAGCGGAGCTGCTGGAAGTTTCAGAGGAAGCGAGGATGTGTGCCTCACGCAGGCAGCACCTCAGTTTGTGTTCTCCTCTCCTGGGCTGGAGAGAGAGGGGAGAGGGAAAGAACGAGAGAGAGAGAGAGAGAGAGAGAGAGAGAGAGAGAGAGAGAGAGAGAGAGAGAGAGAGAGAGAATGAAAGAGAGGGAGAGGAAGAGCGTCAATGTAGCTTTTCCAACCAGCCCTAGCCCTTGGGGGACAGCCCGCAGACAGACAGGACACAGTCAGCCAACCTCACAAATACCTGCATATACACATAACAATGCCCAAAGAAACATGTCAGACACACGTGCACATGCACAAATACACACACACACGGACTCACACAGAGAAATATAGCTACAAGAAGAAATCATCAGGTTCCACACACACCTTGCCCCAGATGCTTCTCAGTCTCGTCTCAGACACAGCGGTTCCTCTCTTCCGGGTCTCCAGGCAGGGAGAGGAAGTGGATCCAGTGATGAGGGTGATGAAGAGGGAGACAGATTCCCCCCAGAACACCATATCAGTGTTTGTCTGTGTCTGCGTGTGTCTACCCACGTCTCCTGGCCATGTCACCAGTAATGGCTGCACCTCGGCCTGCTCCCCATCCTTCACCCCACACCTCAGACCAGGCAGGGGCCAGGCAGACGGGACAACCAAGGGCAGACAGACTGGACAGGCCCCCAACAGACAGACTGGAGAGGGCCCCAACCAACCATGGGAAGAAGGCCCCTGCTGCTGGAGACCACCGTATCCATTACACACGCAAGCACGCAAACACACACACACACACACATGCAAACACACCCACACTCCTTCACCCCACGCCATGCCTGGGGCCAATAGGAAATTCCCACACACTCCTACAATGTCCCTCACCCCCCCACAATGGTGTCAGGTCCGACACTTTGACCAGTGAAAAACAAACACACGAGGAAGAGGAAATGCCTGTGGACAAATGGGCCAAATGCAAAGTGACTGCTGTATATGGCACCCTTGTCCCTTCAACTGTGAAAAAGAGGAGGATAGCGGGCGTAAGGGCCACTAAATTTAGTTCCTGTCAGTAACTGGGGAAAGCAACCTGATGAGTATAGAGCACGACCTTTGACACTGCAGCGTCGCATGAGAAATAAACTTTTGGCACCACTGTCTTCCCAAACAAAGACTGGAGCTTTGCGGAAATCGACGTAAACAAACACATGAAAAAACAAATATCCAAGTCCAAACTTTAGGTTAGATTGGATACATAAGGAATTTACAGGCATGGAAGTTTTTTTTTGGTGTTGAACAAATTAGTGGCAATTGTGATTGTGACTAGCCTAAATAAATCTACTCTAAATTCCATGTACTATAGGCAATTAAGTTGTTTTCTCCACACAAGTCATGATTTTTGTGACTCGATATCTATTTTTGTTTACCGGCATGTTAAGATGCAGTGATTAAGAAATCCATCTTAAAACTCACTGCCAGACGAAAGTCTCTAAAATAATCTGGTCTTGCTCTGCACACTACACACTGAATTACAAGGATAAATAACACTACTATTTGCGTCCAAGAATGTCAAATGTTTCCCCAACAGCAATGGATGTCTTCAATATATAGCTTTCCACATAATCAATGACTAATATCTGTTGCAGATCAATTAAACCCAAGTGCATCAAAATACATATGGAAAGCAATACTATAAAGGTTCAACCTCTACTCATGTTCTGGTGGTTTGTGGTACATCTTGGTTTGACACTTCACCCCAATATAGCCAAAGTAGAGTAGAGCAGAGAAGAATAGAGTAGAATAGAGTAGAGAAGAATATAGAAGAGTAGAGCAGAGCAGAGTAGAGTAGAGAAGAATAGAGTAGAGCACAGTAGGGTAGAGTAGAGACTAGTAGAGTAGAGCACAGTAGAGTAGATTAGAGAAGAATCGAGTAGAGTAGATCAGAGCAGAGAAGAATAGAGTAGAGTAGAGCAGAGAATAATAGTAGAGTAGAGTAGAGTAGAGTAGAGTAGAGTAGAGTAGAGTAGAGTAGAGTAGAGTAGAGCAGAGCAGAGAAGAATAGAGTAGAGTAGAACAGAGCAGAGTAGATCCCAACATGGGAAATTGTTTTGTAACTCAGCATCATCAATAAATTACAAGGACAAGTAACAATGACACGCACCTGCACTTCAGTATCCATTAAAGATAGTCTGACTCAGGTTTTAAGGTTTTAATAAATCTTCTTCGGGATCGGTGTCCCTTCCACGGGAAGGTTGAGCAAACGTAGGCTAATGCGATTAGCATGAGGTTGTAAGTAACAATAACATTTCCCAGGACAAGACATATCTGATATTGGCAGAAAGCTTAAATTCTTGTTAATCTAACTGCACTGTCCAATTTACAGTAGCTATTACAGTGAAATAATACCATGCTATTGTTTGAGGAGAGTGCACAATTTTGAACATGAAAAGCTTTTAATAAACAAATTAGGCACATTTGGGCAGTCTTGATACAGAATTTTGAACAGAAATGCAATGCTTCATTGGATCAGTCTAAAACTTTGCACATACACTGCTGCCATCTAGTGGCCAAAATCTAAATTGCACATGGGCTGAAATAATACATTATGGCCTTTATCTTGCATTTCAAAGATTATGGTACAAAAAAATACAAAAAGAACGGTTGTTTTTTTCTTTGTGTTATCGTTTACCAGATTTTTGTGTTATATTCTACTACACTCCTTTCACATTTCCATAAACGTCAAAAGTGGTTCCTTTCCAATGGTACCAAGAACATGCATATCCTTGCTTCAGGACCTGAGCTACAAGCAGTTAGATTTGGGTATGTCATTTTAGGCCAAAAATTTAAAAAAGGGGCTAATCCTTAAGAGGTAAGAAATGCTATTGTCTATCCTAATCTGGGGAAACAAGCAACAACAACACTCATAATGAGAAGACATCATAAAATCAGTTCATCATTACACTCATTAAAAAGCCTCATGCCTGTGAATAGGAGCGACCGTCTAAACCTCTCGGTGGAACTTCTGAGCAGGATTAACCTGCTACTGAAGCTGCTCTCGTGCAGCTCTGTGGAGTGGGTGTGTGTCATTGTCCATGATCGGGTGTGTCTTAGGCTTGTAGCCTTCTTATGAACATGTCCTGCATTGATTCTAGACTGCAGCCGATTATAGCACTGGCTTTAGTCCTCCTGGGCTATGTTCCCTTTCCAGCACACAATGGGAAGGCTATGGTAGGTATGGCAGTGTAGCCGTTGAATGAGTCGTTGGCTGTTGTTTAGTACTATACAAATATTTTTCAAAATCAGTATGCGTGTGTGGCTACATGCATGAGTGTATGCGCATGCTCTTACATGTGCTTACTTTTGTATGTGTATGCATGTTGTCTCTGTTGGCTGGCTACCTGTAGCTGTACCTCCCTAGGCTGGGCCTGCCATGCCGGGGCAGGTCCTGGGCAGGCAGGGTGGAATAATGCCGATCAGGGGGAGTAGAGGGGGACAGAGAGGGGGCTGTTTACTCAGCTGTATGGCTCCACAGGTCCAGCCAGGGGAAAGAGGATGTGTTCAGGGCCTCATTAATCATGGCCGCTTTCGGAAGAGATAAACAAGCCCGGCCCAGCAGGGATGCTGCCTGCCGCATGATGGGTGGATGGGGGGAGGGGGGGGAGGGTGGACTCACACCAGGGGGACAAGCCGAACCACTTGCTGTCCGGTCCACATCTGCACGGGCGCACGCGCTCATAAATCTGCATTCCCAACTCGCCTGGACAAACGGACAAACTGGACACAGACTGGCAGTCCTAGTCTAGTCTAATGTAGTACACGTCCTTCTTGTGTCATGTCGGATTGCTCTTTTCGTCCGCAAAATTTTTTATACAGGACTTCATGCCCATCGGATGTAGGCCTCAATCGCACATTCAATCACGTGAAGGTCTTGCGATTTGAATGTCTCTTGTTAGTCTCTTTATACTCTCTTTCAATGTGATCAGTGGACGTGATGCTCGGGGGAAGAATATCCATGGACAGTACAAAACAAAAATACAAATATTTCTTCACAGATCTCCTAGAGCTATATATTGCCTTTTGGGTTGCCACTGAAATTCATCCCTATATCAACCAATAGACAGGTGTTAGCCCCGCTCAGGTACATTCAACCAGGACAGACAGTGTTATCCTACACCCTCTCTCTTCTGGAGAAGAAGAAAACCAGGTCCAGGTTTGCTCTGCTTCAAGAAGGCTTGCATTATTACTACCTGCTGCTGCAGCCTGTCTCTCCATCCCCTCCAGACCTCTCCTCCAACAGCCCATGTGTTTCCCAACAGGCAGGGTTTCACTCATCTTCCTGCACCATATTTCATCAGCCGGGGGGAGAAGGAAAGAGAGTGAGGAAGGGAGGGAGGGAACAGAGAGCAAGGGCAATCAGCTTGAGAGAACTGACAGATGCAATAGGAGAAACGTTTACTTCACCGCTCCCCGCTAAATGAGTCTTAAGATATTATATTTCTCTGTTTATGTAAGCTTTATGTCTTAATTATGGGTTGTGTGTGTGTGTGTGTGTGTGTGTGTGTGTGTGTGTGTGTGTGTGTGTGTGTGTGTGTGTGTGTGTGTGTGTGTGTGTGTGTGTGTGTGTGTGTGTGTGTGTGTGTGTGTGTGTGTGTGTGTGTGTGTGTGTGGTGTAGCTACACTAATTGGTAGTGATAGTCTCGGAAAAGTTACATCATTACAGTTTTTACTGCCAGTCAAACAAATGGATATGAGTGAAATACAGCGCTGTAGTGTGCTGAGTGAAGTGGATTCATGCCCAATGATGTGCCCTGGCCTTGCTCACTGCTCCACACCCTACCAATACCAGCTATTTACCATTTCCCTGTCTAACTAGTAACAGTGTAGAAATAGGTTACAGTAGTTACTATACAATAGGCCAAAATAGTGGACCCATTGGTGCAGGCTTTACACCACTGACGATTGTATGACTTACGAGACTAATCAAATGATCAACAAAAAGCAAAAATATGTTGCATTACTGTTGGCTTTTGCCTTCCGATATATGTATTGCATGTGTTTGTTTACCTGTTCTGCCCGATCCATCAAGCAGACCTCTTGAGTCGATGGCTCATTACTTTGCAGGTGCACATTCTAAATGTTTCATACAAGGAGTTGACGGAGCGTTAATGTTAAGATAGGTAGGTAGGCTGTGTGGCTGCAGTCACAGGCAGGCAGTTGATTCGAAAATGAATAATGATTATCGGGTTCAGTGACTTCAGTGACTGAGTGACTTGAACAACATCACAGTGCAGCGTTCTGCCGCAGCAGATTTTTAGGTCTTTACTGCCACCTAGTGTAAACCGAGAGAGTCACCCGGTACAGTCAACAGATGGTTTTCAGCCTAAGCTGTACCACAAATGACCACATGGTGGTGTAGTTGACAACAAAATGGCCATTTGCGTCACTGAAGAGCTATTCTCCTAGTAGAAAAACAGCTCTTAAAACATTCACTTTGAATCATGATCTATGGTCTCATTAAAGCACATTTTACAAGTAGTAGGCTATCCTAGATTGAGCAGCACCGATAATGACCTATTTCACTTGACTGCACCTCAAATATGGAGCCATCAGGTGCTTTCCAGCAAATCACCTTCTAGGCCACCAAAATATTTACGTCCAACAAACACAGGTCCCGATTTGTATTTTACCTACGTCATGTTGCTGAGAGATATCTCCATAAACCTTATCTGCTCCTCTCAGCTCCCCCACTGACCCATCTGTTGTGGGCCACAGCCACCTACAGTAAATGGGCACTC
This sequence comes from Salvelinus fontinalis, assembly GCF_029448725.1. Classification (NCBI taxonomy): domain Eukaryota; kingdom Metazoa; phylum Chordata; class Actinopteri; order Salmoniformes; family Salmonidae; genus Salvelinus; species Salvelinus fontinalis. Next base: position 40,458,260 of record NC_074694.1, read on the forward strand.
AGCGGAAAGAGAAAGAAAGAGAGAGTGCTAACAATGTGAATATATCTCTATCCATCTGCACATATCCAACCTCTAATTTCCGGAAATGTCCATGAGGTGGCCTGATTTTGCTACACTGGTTCTATTCGGCTAATATGTGGCATATGATTTGCCGTTATGACATCCTTGACTATTAGGAATACAAAGAGGGTCCAACGTGCTAAGACGCACTTCTTCAAGGATGCTTGGCCTCTTGGTTTGGGGGGGGGGGGGGGGGGGGGGGTCTGCAACACCAGTAGTTTCCTAAAAGGCCTAAAATAGAATAGTACTGAAATATGAGTTTGAGTTTCATTTGACAGGGAAGTTATCTGCGGTGTATCTCTACCATTTGGCTGATATCATAATGGGAAAACGTTTCATTCATTCAGAATCTGTAACGGATCCTAACCTAGGTTGACTGCGATTGCTGGAGGGAGCTTACGTAACAAGTCTCTGAAAGGCACCTTTGGAAATCACACATGATTACGCAATGGCATGTGTAACAGATAGCATAGGGAAAATGTTTTCATTCGCCCCGGCCAGCCCCACCCGTATCAATGCCCTACGCATCTCACCATAACATTATGAGCCCCGGGGACAAGCAGATCTATTCACATGCAAGTCAAAGTCTTCTCTGATCTCATAAGAGTGGTTCGTTGGCATTTAGAAAGGGTTGATCTGGCCAGTTTGATCTATGTTGCTACTTGACTAGACACTTAGCTATAATGGTAGAGACCTCTTCAGTGGGTACATGCCTCATGTCTCAGCCAGGGAGAAAGATAGTGGACCTATGATGCGCCTCCAAAGGACGACAGCATCTATACGGTATCTCAGATCTGACAGCGCCACCCTGGCTAGCTCCCATGAGAACGTTGAGAGAAATACGATCCAGCCCTCAGCTCAACATGACACCCTTGTATGACCATATGGTAGGAATGTGTGGGAACAACAAGTCAACAGAACAGCATGCTCAGAACCCAAACAATATACCCATATGTAAGAGACTTGAAGAATACAATATATATTTAGGCTTAAATGGCTTCTGCATGAAAAGAGAGAATTCAAAGTGGGAAAAAAAATCAAAGGCCAAGTAATGTTGGATGCAAAATATACAGTACCAGTCAAAAGTTTGGACGCACCTACTCATTCAAGGATTTTTCTTAATTTGGATTATTTTCTACATTGTAGAATAATAGTGATGACATCAAAACTATAAAATAACACATATGGAATCATGTAGTAACCATTAGACCGGTGGAAATCTGTTCTTTGGTCGGATGAGACCAAATTTGCGATTTTTGGTTCCAACCGCCGTGTCTTTGTGAGACGCAGAGTAGGTGAACAGATGATCTCTGCATGTGTGGTTCCCACCATGAAACATGGAGGAGGGTGTGATGGTGTGGAGGTGCTTTCTGGTGACACTGTTGGTGATTTATTTAGAATTCAAGGCACTCTTAACCAGCATGGATACCACAGCATTCTGCAGCGATACGCCATCCCATTTGGTTTGCTCTTAGTGGGACTATCATTTGTTATTCAACAGGACAATGACCCAACACACCTCCAGGCTGTGTAAGGGGTATTTGATGAAGAAGGAGAGTGATGGGGTGCTGCATCAGATGACCTGGCCTCAACCCAATTGAGATAGTTTGGGCTGAGTTGGACCTTAGAGTGAAGGAAAAGCAGCCAACAAGGGCTCAGCATATGTGGGAACTCCTTCAAGAGTTGGAAAAGCATTCCAGGTGAAGCTGGTTGAGAGAATGCCAAGAGTGTACAAAAGGTTGTCATCAAGGCAAAGGTTGGCTACTTTGAAGAATCTAAAATCTAAAATATATTTTGATTTGTTTAACACTTCTTTGGTTACGACATGATTCCATGTGTGTTATTTTATAGTGTTGATGTCTTCACTATTATTGTACAATGTAGAAAATAGTACAAATAAAGAAAAACCCTTGAATGAGTAGGTGTGTCCAAACTTTTGACTGGTACTGTATTATAGATACCGTTATGAGGTCTTTCAAACATTTTCACTTTGAAAGTCAAATCGACACTTTAATCCTACTCCTCGTTTTTCAATGGTTCTGTATATTCACCACCTTACGGTGTGTGTTACATTTCTTTGGATTCTTTTTGTGGTGGTCTTATTCGCAGTAAGGTGGTTACTGGGCTATCATTTCCTCTGTGGTGGGAGACCATTTTCTGGGTCAGTGAACCCCACCAAAGGAGTGATTGAGTCTTAAAGGGTGCTCCCTCAAGCATGTGCCCTCTCCCCTGTCCCCTTGTTCCCAAGACAAAGGGCCCAACACAACACCCTCACAACATCCAGCAAACATTCAAAAACATTACACGTGTCTCGTGAGAGTAGCAGGAAATGAACCAGGTGCGATGGAATAATGTTAGATGATAACTCATCTCTATATGCTTTTACCACAGCATCTCTCTCTATAGTATCTAAGATCAGCGTTGTGGATGGAGCTGGTTTCAGCTCACCTGCCTGGGTTTGTGGGCCTGCTCATGCAGCTGTCAGTGGCCGGAGAGGAAGGGAGGGATCCATTGCTCTAGTGTAACGAGATTCCAGGCTAATCAGTGACTTTCCTGCCTTATCTCTTCCATCAGGACACTCAGGAGGCCGTGTAACCCAGGATAGGGTGATGTCATGCTGTGATGATGGGTCAGGTTGGTGGGGAGGGGGAGTGAGTGTGTGTATGTGTATGTGGGAGTGGGGTAGGTGTGTCATATATCTCCCCTTCAGTGAAGGAGAGGGGGGGGTAAAGGCAGAAGACCACATGGTGGTGACTAACTGGGGTGGTTATGTCCCTAACCTAGACAATACAAGATTAGGGGGCCTGGTTTGAGAGAGAGAGAGAGAGAGAGAGAGAGAGAGAGAGAAATAAATAACTTTTGTGAGTGTAATGTTTACACATCACCAGGGGTGAGACAGGGATGCAGCTTAAGCCCCACCATCTTCAACATATATATCAACAAATTGGCGCGGGCACTAGAACAGTCTGCAGCACCCGGCCTCACCCTACTAGAATCTGAAGTCAAATGTCTCCTGTTTGCTGATGATCTGGTGCTTCTGTCCCCAACCAAGGAGGGCCTACAGCAGCACCTAGATCTTCTGCACAGATTCTGTCAGACCTGGGCCCTGGCAGTAAATCTCAGTTAGATAAAAAGAATGTTGTTCCAAAAAAAGTTCAGTTGCCATCTAGGACACTGTTGCCCTAGAGCACACAAAAAACTATACATACCTCAGCCTAAACATCAGCGCCACAAGTAACTTCCACAAAGCTGTGAACAATCTGAGAGACAAGGCAAGAAGGGCCTTCTATACCATCAAAAGGAACATCAATTTTGACATACCAATTAGGATCTGGCTAAAAATACTTGAATCAATTATAGAACCCATTGCCCTTTATGTTTGTGAGGTCTGGGGTCAGCTCACCAACCAATAACTCACAAAATAGGGACAAATACCAAATTGAGACTCTGCATGCAGAAATCTGAAAAAATATTCTCTGTGTACAACGTAAAACACCAAATAATGCATGCAGAGCAGAAATAGGCCGATACTCGCTAGAAATAGGCCAGTACTAATTATCAAAATCCAGAAAAGAGACATTACATTTTACAACCACCTAAAAGGAAGCGATTCCCAAACCTTCCATAACAAAGCCATCACCTACAGAAAAATTAACCTGGAGAAGAGCCCTCTAAGCAAGCTGGTCCTGGGGCTCTGTTCACAAACATAAACAGACCCCACAGTGCCCCAGGACAGCAACACAATTAGACCCAACCAATGAGAAAACAAAAAGATAATTACTTGACACATTGGAAAGAATTTACAAAAGAACAGAGCAAACTAGAAGGCTATTTGGCCCTTAACAGAGAGTACACCATGGCAGAATTCCTGACCACTGTGACTGACTCAAAATTAAGGAAATCTTTGACTATGTACAGACTCAGTGAGCATAGCCTTGCTATTGAGAAATGCCGCTGAAGGCAGACCTGGCTCTCAAGAGAAGACAGGCTATGTGCACATTGCCCACAAAATGAGGTGAAAACTGAGATGCACTTCCTAACCTCCTGCCAAATGTATGACCATATTAGAGACACATATTTCCCTCAGATTACACAGACCCACAAAGAATTTGAAAACAAATCCAATTTTGATGAACTCCCAATACCACAGTGTGCAATCACATCAGTAAGATTTGTGACCTGTTGCCCCAAGAAAAGAGCAACCAGTGAAGAACAAACACCATTGTAAATTCAACCTATATTTATGTTAATTTATTTTCCCAATTTGTACTTGAACTATTTGCACATTATTGTAACACTGTATATAGACATACTATTACATTTGACATGTCTTTCTTCTTTCTTTCTACTTATTATTGTTCATTTTACCTATGTTTAATATCTATTTCACTTGCTTTGGCAATACAAACATATGTTTCCTATGCCAATAAAGCCCCTTAAATGGAATTGAATTGAGAGAGAGAGACAGAGAAAGAGAGAGAGAAAGAGAAAGAGAAAGAGAAAGAGAAAGAGAAAGAGAAAAAGAAGGAGAAAGAAAGAGAGAGAGAGAGAGAGAGAGAGAGAGAGAGAGAGAGAGAGAGAGAGAAAGAGAGAGAGAGAGAGAGCGAGAAAGCGTGTGTGAGTTTACTGCATGTGTGTCTGGAGGTTGGTTGATGAGGGTGTGAGAACATCAGCAGGGCTGTTTTAGGCTCATCTAACGATCTAGAGTGAAGTGGACCTGCAGCATCTCGCTATTTCAGCCACACCCGTTGCTGACAGGTGTATCAAATTGAGCACACAGCCATGCAATCTTCATAGACTAACATTGGCAGTAGAATGTTCTTATTGAAGAGCTCAGCAACTTTCAACGTGGCACCATCATAGGATGCCACCTTTCCAACAAGTCAGTTGTACAAACAGTACATGTATAGGTAGGGGTAAAGTGACTAGGCAACAGGATAGATAATAAACAGTAACCACAGCGTATGTGATGAGACAAAAGAGTTAGCGCAAAAAGGGTCAATGCAGATAGTCTGGGTAGCTATTTGGTTAACTTTTAGCAGTCTTATGGCTTGGGTGTAGAAGCTATTCAGGGTCCTGTTGGTTCCAGACTTGGTGTATCGTTACCGCTGGCTGGAATCCTTGACCATTTTTAGGGCCTTCCTCTGACACCGGCTAGTATAGAGGTCCTGGATGGCAGGGAGCTCGACAACGGTGATGCACTGGGCCGTACGCATTACCCTCTGTAGCACCTTGCGGTTTCCATAGCGAGTGGTGATGCAGCCTGTCAAAATGCTCTCAAGGGTGCAGCTATAGAACTTTTTGAGGATCTGAGGGTACATGCCAAATCTTTTCAACATCCTGAGGGGGAAGAGGTGTTGTCGTGCCCTCTTCATGACTGTGTTGTTGTGTGTGAACCATGTTAATTCTATAGTCATGTGGAAGCTCTCAACCCGCTCCACTATAGCCCTGTCGATATGGATGGGGGCATGCTCGGCCCTCCGTTTCCTGTAGTCCACTATCAGCTTCATTGTCTTCCTGACTTTCAGGGAGAGTTTGTTGTCCTGGCACCACACTGCCAGGTCGGTGATCAGGCCCAACACCATTGTGTCGTCAGCAAACTTTATGATGGTGTTGGAGTTGTATGCCACAACACAGTCGTGGCTGAACAGGGAGTACAGGAGGAGCTAAGCACACACCCCTGAGGGTCCCCTGTGTTGAGGGTCAGCGTGGCGGATGTGTTGTTGCCTACCCTCACTGACTGGGGGCGGCCCGTCTGGAAGTCCAGGATCCAGTTGCAGAGGGAGGTCTTCAGTCCCAGGTTCCTGAGCTTAGTGATGAGCTTGGAGGGCACTATGGTGTTGAATGCTGAGCTGTAGTCAACAAACAGCATTCTCATATAGGTGTTCCTCTTGTCAGGTGGGAGAGGGCGGTGTGGAGTGCATCATGTGTGGATCTGTTGTGTTGCTTGCCTCAAAGCAAGCATAGCAGACATTTAGCTCGTCTGGTAGAATTGCGTCACTGGGCAGCTCGTGGCTGGGTTTCCTTTTGTAATCCGTGATAGTTTGCAAGCCCTGCCACATTCGATGAACGTCAGAGCAGGTGCAGTAGGATTCAATCTTAGTCCTGCATTGACACTTTGCCTGTTGGATGGCTCGTCGTAATGGGATTTCTTATAAGCTTTTGGTTAGGATGTGTAAGTACTGTCACTGTGGGGACGATGTCATTGATGCGCTTATTAAGGAAGCAGATGACTGGTGTGGAAAACTCCTCAATGTTATCGGATGAATCCCAGGAACATATTCCAGTCTGCGCTAGTGAAACAGTCCTGTAGCTTAGCATCCGCTTCATTGGACCACATCCGTATTGAGTGCGTCACTGGTACTTCCTGTTTGAGTTTTCGCTTGTAAGCAGGAAGCAGGAAAGCAGGAGGATAGAGTTATGGTCAGATTTGCCAAATGGCGGGTGAAGGAGAGCTTTGTTTGTGTCTCTGTGTGTGGAGTAAAAGAGATCTAGAGTTGTTTTGCCTCTAGTTGCACAGGTGACATGCTGGTAGAAAGGAGGTAAAGCGGATTTCAGTTTCCCTGCATTAAAATCACCGGCCACGAGAAGCGCTGCGTCTGGATGTGCATTGTCTTGTTTGCTTATTGCCCTATACAGCTCAACGAGTATGGTTTTAATGCATGCATTGGTTTGTGGTGGTAAATAGACAGCTCTGAAAAATATAGATGAAAATTATCTTGGTAAATTGTCACGCCCTGATCTGTTTCACCTGTCTTTGTGATTGTCTCCACCCTCCTCTAGATGTTGCCCATTTTCCCCATTATCCCCTGTGTATTTATACCTGTGTTTTCTGTTTGTCTGTTGCCAGTTCATCTTGTTTGTCAAGTCAACCAGCATTTTTTAGATCTGCTTCTGCTTTCCCCAGTCTTTCTTTTCTCGTCCTCCTGGTTTTGACCCTTGCCTGTCCTGACTAAGCCCACCTGCCTGACCACTCTGCCAGCCACTGACCCCAAGCCTGCCTGCCGTCCTGTACCTGTAATAAACATTGTTACTTTGACACAGTCTGCTTCTGTGTCTTACCTTTATCCTGATAGTACGAACTGGCCATGACTGACCCAGCAGACCCGGGCCAGCTGTGCAATGCCATCTCCTCCCAAGGAGCCTCCATTGGTAGGCACGAGGAATTTCTTTGTGGTCTTATAGAGGGGGTCCAAACATCGGCTGAGCCCCATAAACGGGCATTGGACATGCTGCTGGAGCAATTCCGTGGGTTGTCTGGGAGGCAGCCTGCCACGGTGGTAAACCCTCCACCCCTCAGTAACTCGGCGGGTAGCAGCGCCGCCCCACCGGCCACTCCACCTTCCCGGGAGCCCCGCTTACCTCCCCCGGAACACTTTAATGGAGAGCCGAGCACCTGTCGTGCGTTTCTAGCTCAGTGTACCCTCATTTTCGAGCTTCAGCCCTCCTCATTCCCCTCGGATCGCACCAAGATATCCTACCTCATCATGTTGATCTCTGGGAGGGTTCTCACCTGGGCTACCGCCGTATGAGAAAAACAACCGTGCGTGAGTCTGGAGGTGTTCGTGGGAGAGATGAGGAAGGTTTTCGATACCCCGTTCTCCGGGAGAGAAGCTGCCCGGAAGCTAATCCAGCTCCGTCAGAATGCCCGCAGTGTGGCCGACTATGCGAGGGATTTCCGCACGTTGGCAACGGAGAGTGCTTGGAACCAGGAAGCACTGTTCAACATGTTCCTGCACGGTGTCTCGGAGGAGGTTATGGACGAGCTTGCTGCTCGGGAGTTACCCATGGATCTTGATTCCCTCATCGCTTTGACCATTCGCATCGATGGGCGATTACGGGAACGTCGGATGGAGAAATAATAAAATTTCATTCGCACATCCAGAGATTCCACCTTGCCTCCGAGTCATCCCGGAAGTCCCCGACGGTCCCGTTGAAGAAAGCACCCAAGGTTTCCCGACCTCCCTCGAGAGTCGCCGAAGCCGGCCGAGGCACTGTTTCCCAAGCCTATGCAACCAGGCAGAGCTGGGCTGTCACCAGTGGAACGGCAACACAGGATCAACGCAAAGAGTTGTCTGTATGGCGAGACTTTTGGTCATTTTGGGTCCGTTAAAGAGATCAGGCTCACTAGTAGGAGCGAGTACTCTGGTGGGCCATAGTGACAATTTTCCTGCTTCCCATGCTCGCACCCCTGTGCATAACATTCTGCTGTGGGGAAACCAGTCTAAATCCCTGCAGGCCAGCTCTCGTCGGACGTCTTCTCGCAGGCTGCACCGATATTGGTCAATGAGGGCCCTGTCGCTTCCAGGGCGAATTCCCTGGCGCTCCTCGTCCCCTGCCTCAAATGGAAGAGCCGTTCCCCCTTCGGGCAGATGGTCGAAAACGGGTGAACTCCTCGAAGTGGTCTAACGCCGCGTCATCTTCTCCCCATACGGCGTTTGCCCGCTCCAGAGCTCTCCCTGAGAGGCATGAGACGAGGGCTGACACTCTCTCCCTTTCCGAGGGAGCTGGGTGCACAGTGGCCAGGTAAAGGTCCAGTTGTAATAAGAATCCCTGGCACTGTGTGGCTGTCCCATCATACTCCCTGGGATGAGAGGGACGTATCCCACTAGGACTGGCTCCAAATAGGACGGGTAGAGGCAAACCCGGTTGCGCTGGTCGAGGCACTGGATATGTGGTCCATATTCTGGACAACACGATCCATCATGGTACCACGATGATGTATCATAGCCGAATATTACTGGACGCGCTCCTCGACTCCTTTAACCGGGGTACCTGCTCCTGCTGACTCCATAGTCGGTGTGTAATTCTGTCAAGGGGTGTACTAGAGAGGAATTCAGGTGCAGGAGAGCAGAGTAGTGTTAACAGGCGCACTTTTATTTTCGTTCCAAAAACGAGAGCACTACATAAATCAAAAGCGCTCAAAACACGGAACATAACAAAAGTCAAGCGCGTAATAAAACACCACATAACATGAAACAATTACACACAAAGACATGATGGGAAACAGAGGTTAAATACATGTAGATAAATTGGGGAATGAAAACCAGGTGTGTATGGAACAAGACAAAACAAATGGATATATGAAAAATGGAGCGGCGATGGCTAGAAAGCCGGTGACGTCGATTGCGGAACGCCGCCCGAACAAGGAGAGGCGCCGACTTCGGCGGAAGTCATGACAGCGCACCAGCTGTTGTTGACAAATAGACACACACACCCGCCCCTCGTCTTACCAGACGTAGCTTCTTTGTCCTGCCATTACTAAACGACATCATAACCGCCATCGATAAAAGACATTACTGTGCAGCCGTCTTCATCGACCTGGCCAAGGCTTTCGACTCTGTCAATCACCATATTCTTATCGGCAGACTCGGTAGCCTCTGTTTTTCTAATGACTGCCTTGCCTGGTTCACCAACTACTTTGCAGACAGAGTTCAGTGTGTCAAATCGGAGGGCATGTTGTCCGGTCCTCTGGCAGTCTCTATGTGGGTACCACAGGGTTCAATTCTCGGGCCGACTCTTTTCTCTGTATACATCAATGATGTTGCTCTTGCTGCGGGCGATTCCCTGATCCACCTCTATGCAGACGACACCATTCTGTATACTTCCGGCCCTTCCTTGGACACTGTGCTATCTAACCTCCAAACGAGCTTCAATGCCATACAACACTCCTTCCGTGGCCTCCAACTGCTCTTAAACGCTAGTAAAACCAAATGTATGCTTTTCAACCGTTCGCTGCCTGCACCCGCACGCCCGACTAGCATCACCACCCTGGACGTTCCGACCTAGAATATGTGGACATCTATAAGTACCTAGGTGTCTGGCTAGACTGCAAACTCTCCTTCCAGACTCATATCAAACATCTCCAATCCAAAATCAAATCTAGAGTCGGCTTTCTATTCCGCAACAAAGCCTCCTTCACTCACGCCGCCAAACTTACCCTAGTAAAACTGACTATCCTACCGATCCTCGACTTCGGCGATGTCATCTACAAAATTGCTTCAAAAACTCTACTCAGCAAACTGGATGCAGTTTATCACAGTGCCATCCGTTTTGTTACTAAAGCACCTTATACGACCCACCACTGCGACCTGTATGCCCTAGTCGGCTGGCCCTCGCTACATGTTCGTCGTCAGACCCACTGGCTCCAGGTCATCTACAAGGCTATGCTAGGTAAAGTGCCGCCTTATCTCAGTTCACTGGTCACGATGGCTACACCCACCCGTAGCACGCGCTCCAGCAGGTGTATCTCACTGATCATCCCTAAAGCCAAAACCTCATTTGGACGCCTTTCCTTCCAGTTCTCTGCTGCCTGCGACTGGAACGAATTGCAAAAATCTCTGAAGTTGGAGACTTTTATCTCCCTCAACAACTTTAAAAATCTGCTATCCGAGCAGCTAACCGATCGCTGCAGCTGTACATAGTCCATCTGTAAACTACCCACCCAATTTACCTACCTCACCCCCATACTGCTTTTATTTATTTACTTTTCTGCTCTTTTGCACACCAGTATCTCTTCTTGCACATGATCATCTGATGATTTATCACTCCAGTGTTAATCTGCTAAATTGTAATTACTCGATTTATTGCCTACCTCATGCCTTTTGCACACATTGTATATAGATTCTCTTTTTTTTCCTACCATGTTATTGACTTGTTTATTGTTTACTCCATGTGTAACTCTGTGTTGTTGTCTGTTCACACTGCTATGCTTTATCTTGGCCAGGTCGCAGTTGCAAATGAGAACTTGTTCTCAACTAGCCTACCTGGTTAAATAAAGGTGAAATAAAAAAAAATAAAAAAAACACTAGTGAGTGGATCCATGTTCATAATTGTTTATACTGGTTCCCCGTGGGAATCAAACCCACATCCTTGGCGTTGCAAGTGCCACGGTCTACCAACTGAGCCACACGGGACCAAATGCCCACCACTCTCACTCTTTTACAATTCATCAGTTAGAATCCTCCCATTAACCCACTGGCATTTCCACCCCTGTCCACTGGGTACATCTTCTTTATCTCCTATGTCTAATGGCAATAAAGCATGTCCACACTGCCACTGATCTGTCAGTCCTACATACCCGGCTCATCCCAAAAGGAGGTCATTCATATACCAGGCCTCACCAATACCCAGATGGCACCTGATGGCTCTAGCGCCAGTGTCACATCCATCTTTCTTCAAAGAGAAAGGTGGAGTGCCAGGCATTCTCCACGTGTGGCCTATAAGCCTGGTATTAGCTTGGTACACTTGTAGCTGCAAAAGGTCGCCTCTATCTTCAGCGTCTGTATAATCTTGTTGAGGTTGATGGTGGGTGCGTAAGACTTGTAAGAGTATTTAACTAATAGGACAGTGTGTTTAACTTGTATATGTCCACATACCGTATCGCTATATTTATGTGATTTCACGTTGATGCATGATGTAATACGCATACAGGATGTTCGATTGAGCTTTAGTTGCTAAGTCCATACCTCTGTTTTCCTAAGAGTGCTTTCTAACAAACGTGGGATTGCAAGTTACATAAGCATTGAGTCAACATGAATTACAGTCAAATATACAGTATGAAGAAATTAAAAACTACCAGCTGCAAAAGTCCAAGCCAGAACTACAGTATTTCTTGACAGTCTTGATATTTCTTGACATAAACTTTATGAGAGTGCTCTGTCGTGCAGTAAATCTGTGGTCAAGCTGAGTGACCTTGTCTTATCAGGTCAGCCCAAACCGGATAAACCCAAACTAAACACTACCGCCCAGTTGTTTGGAATCCCAACACAGGCTCTCGTGTTTGAGGGGAAAGGTCTAGGGGCATTGTTTAAACGTGCAGGGTTCATAACTAACTAAAACAAGAATTTGGACATAATTAGTGAGGCTCCCTTGTGGGAACAAAACTATAGTGATGCTAAATCACGAAACCTCAACGATATTATTTAGGAAAAGAGAAGAGGTGAGGATGGGTGAGAAGACTGGTTAAATCTGAGACACCACTGATCAGGAAATCTGTGAGAAGTGTATTCTTTTCTCAACATGCTCGAGGGTAGAGCTTTGATGTCTGTCTGAGTAGCATTGAAAGTGGACAGAGCCCTGCAGGGGTTTTCTGTACATTACGCACATCTATAGAATGATTTAACAAATGTATTATTTTACAATTATTTCTCAAAATATCAACTTCTAGTCAATAATGACCCATACTCAATCATCATGATTTCACATTTTCATTTTCCACTGTAAAATTCATGATAAACATTCCACAACACTGAATATTCCTCCTATCCACATAGCCTTTTGATTAGACTAAGACAGTGATGATGAGGCACAGCACACGCCCCAAAGCCAAACCATTGGCTTTCCCCATGTGCCTAGATGATGCAGCTGGATTACTATAGCTGAAGTAAATGGGATTTTGGTTTTATCCCCAAATTAGCATGGAAATGAAGTGGAATCTGGGATATAAATGAAAATGTGGGCGAGTTGGTTGGAGCGACAATAGAGAGTTTACACAAAACCAGTGCTGTGGAGAGACAGAGACAGCAACAAGGCTCCTCTGTGTCTCCTCATCTGAGCCATCCCGCCCTAAAAAAAAAAAAAGAAAACTTCTCCCAGTCCCAGCTCTTCTCTATGGGCTCCTGATGTGTGCTGTTGGCTCGTTGAGAAAACTGGAGAGGGCCAGTCTAAACCTTGAATAAAGGGGGGGTTTGCTTTGTCTCTTATCTGGAACCTCAGCTGGGCCAGTGCAGCTGCATGGGGACTTTCAGCCGGCTTCTGAAAACACCCCCATAAACGAGGAGATGATTGTATTCACCTGATTGATCTTTCATAGGGCAGTGCAGGCTATACAGGCTGGCTTTGGTGGGGCATGGATGGTGGGGTTGACAAACAAGCAAGTCAGTGTCTGTGGCAGGAGACTGAGACTGCAGGTGCTGAGCATGCTTGGGTTGGCGCGCTAGTCCTCCTCAGATGCCAATGGTGACATTTCCTGCCTGTGCCTATACACAAGCAGGCATCCCAGCAACGAAGCTATGTCCTGGGGGAATTAATAATAGGCCACCGGCGGGTACAGAGCACACACACACACACTCAGACAGTATACACACATAGATAGAGAACACACACACACACACACACACAGTACACACACTGATGAATGCACACACACACACACACACACACACACACACACACACACACACACACACACACACACACACACACACACACACACACACACACACACACACACACACACACACACACACACACACACACACACACACACACACACACACACACACACAGACAGTATACACACATAGATAGAGAACACACACACAGATAGACAGTACACACACTGATGAATGCACACACACACACACACACACACACACAGCCGTTAAAGCTCATCTGTTGTTGTGGGGGAGGCAGGCTGAGCTAAGCCTGTCTGGGGTCTGTGTGAACTGCAGTGCCAGGCATTCCACAGGGTTGGCGGTGGGAAATCAATTTATGTGTTGCGGTCTAAGCCAGCAGCCAGTGACAATCCCTGCACCAGGCCCGAGCCAGGAGACATAAATCAGCCACTGCGCCAGCTCATGACTTACAAGCGTTCATATCAGAGAAAGTGCACCGCAAGTGACTCTCACTCCCTTCTATATTTGGGGCAAATCTGTTCACTATTCAGGTGTATTCATAACAGGAACAAGTGCCTGACTGACAGGCAGCGGCAGACACTGACAGAAACAAAACAATGCTCAAGGGTGAGGGTTCAAAACCCTGATTTGTATTTGTGTAGTGTCGACACCTATTGCATCTGACCTCTTGGCCTTAATAAACATAACTGGCTCTGGTTTATGCTTGAGTTATTTTCAGGTGAGCATTGTTTGCTGTTCAGGAGGATGGAGGAAGTCCGGAAATTAATGGAGACGCCATTGGCCCAGAGGAGTCAAGACATAGGGCAGGGCAGCCTGGATCCACATTTGGCAGCCTGGCACAAAAAGGATGTGCGATAAGTCCATGCCCAAATGTGTAGAGTGTATTTTTAGTTGCTATTTCACTGGAAACGTTTGTTTAGCGCACACACACACACACACACACACACAGAGAGACACACAAACACACACACAGAGAGAGACACTCACACACACACTTCCCCTGCACCTCTTTCACACGGCAACTGTTTGGACTGGGAATCATCTTCCAGTTGACATGGCACGTGAGAGCAAGCTGCTCTTCCTCGAACGCCCCGTCCCTATTGCAAACAGCCAGGGCTGCCTGTCTTGTCTGCCCTCTGCCCACTGCCTGAGAGAGTATGTCCTGTTTGTTTTAATGGTCCAGAGATGCCCCCCTTCTATGGATGAGAAACATGGATGTCATGCACGGGTCAATGAAATGAATGGACATCCTCACGGGCATTGATGTATTAGATGAAGCGTTGTATACGTAGCGTTATAAATGTGTCACTATTTGGGGGAACGAAGATTAAAGAATGAAAACGACACGGTTTATGAATCGTAAATGCTTAGTGTCAATTTATTATGAACATAGAATTCGTCGATATTACGGTTATTGTAACACAGTAACATAATACAATACTATTTGAGATGTGATCAAGGACAAGAGGATGTATATGGGGGTGGGGGGGGGGGGGGGGGGGGGGGTATTGGCAGAGATCTCTTGAGTAGCACACATGGTTTAGTTCTGGCATGGTCTGGTCTGGCATGGTTCGACTCTGGTATGGGGACTCATTAGATTCCCAGTGGGGGTAATGGTAGAGGGTCAACCTGTCCCACCACGGAGCCACCGACTCGACCCAGGGCAAGCTGTCTCATAGACACAATAAAATAACACGTAGCCTGGCACTGCTCAAATTAATAAAAGATTTGGTGGAAAATAAGAATGATTTTCGATCAAATGAGCGGTACAAAGAATAGTTGCACAAGCACGTCATTTCAGAACATTGTCAAAATCAAATCAAAATCCTACTTTATTAGTCGCATGCGCCGAATACAACAAGTGCAGACCTTACCGTGAAATGCTTACTCATCAATTTTCTACATCTCAATATGAGTGAGCATTTGATAAAATGCCGGTGTGTTTATGTTCTATTTTGTATTAAAAACAGCATCCCTTCTACAGAGACCATTAAAAGAGCCTCCTTTCGCTCTCTGTGGGCTCTTCTTAACCCCGCTGACACATATCAGACTCAGACAAGCATACATGGCTATTAGTAAATGTTTTGGAAATTAGATAGGCTATATGAGTACTTTTAAGATAATGAAACATCTCCATTAGTTTCAGAAATTAACGACCACGCTAAGCCACAGAAAGATTGTTTTTATATCAATTATTTCCCCTTTCATTTTCATTTTAGAGTGCATGTGATAGAATTTAATTGAATAGAATATTTGTTTTAAATTGCGTCAGAAAACATAATAACACGACAGTGATATTTTCCTTCCAGCTCAGTATGATGTTTGGTTTAAACGCAACCTGTGACATTTCTATTCAAAAGGTGCTCCAAATAGCTGACCTCTGACTGAGTCAGTGAACAAAGACATTTCTAGTTGTACATTACATACTGTAAAACGTGTTTGTATCCTAGTCATTAAAAGTGAGGAGAAAGAGTGTAAGAAGGTAAACAAATTAACTTATTTGACCGTGTCTGGGCAGGAGGGACATTCAAGATTGGGCTGGTTTTTATGAATGGAAGTTTTTACCTCTTTACCTCTCGCTCTCTGTGAATGAAAAACAACAGGAAAATCTAGTATAAAGGCTCTCTGAGTCCCAAGCTCTGATTGGCTGCCACTCCTCTAACTCCACCCATGGTTGCTAGGGACCTGGACAGTCTCATAGCCGATTGGTTCAAAGAGGGAACCTAGTTTTCATTCATAAATCAGGTCATTCATTAGGACAAAAGTAGAAGTTCAACCCCTTGAAAGAGGAAATCCACCAATCACCATGTCATTTGGCCCGAGCAAGCGTCTGAAAGCAAGTCTATGTAGTCCAAATCAACACTCAAGTCGGGGAAATAATTGACTACACCCTTGCTTTTTTGGGCATTTCCGACCCAAGCTGATAACACACTCATCAAGCTTTCAGTTTGATTATAGTTGACTCTTATAAGCAAGAGTTATTTAGTTGCCCTCCAAATAAAGTGTGACCCATTATTATTTCCATAAATCCTATATAAAGCCATTTATACACAACAAATCACATTTTATAACTATAAGAGCAGTCGAGACGCGACATTTGTTAATTTTCACAGTTCCATTTCCTCTCGCGCCGTTCGTGTAAATATGAAGTATAAGCTACTTGTTTTTGTAAGAAAAGCCTATTTTTATAAGTGCATGGTCCTATAAAAACACAATTTACTGGTTTGCATGTCGATTTTACAAATGAAAATCCAACATCGTTAGGTAACACTTCATTTGGATAGTCCATCTGTAGATGCTCTACAGACTATCTTCATTCTATCAGTAACATTTCAACTAACTATCTACTAACCCTAACCCTAGCTCTGACTCTGACCATAACCTTAACCTTTATACTAACCCTTATTCCAAACCTAACCGTAACTTTAGCAAGCAGTTGCTTATCAACAGATAGTATGTTAGTATGATCCAGACTATCCAAATAAAGTGTGACCCATTATTATTTCCATAAATCCTATATAAAGCCATTTATACACAACAAATCACATTTTATAACTATAAGAGCAAAGAAGAGGCACATTGCATAGGCTTACTTGTTGAGAGAATTGTGTGCGGTATCTGACGACTGTGCGAGATCTATCACGAACCAGCAGTAAAGGGTTTTGTCTAGAAGGGATACAGCTTTTGTAAAAAATAACATTTTCGTTGCAGGTTTAGGAGGATTTACCCAGCAGGTTAGGAGAATTGGGTTAAGGTTATGAAAAGGCTTAGGGTTAGCTAAAATGCGCCCTCTCCCAAAAATAAGACTTTCGATGGCAATTTGACAAAGTTGTATTACATCTAGAGATGGCCGTTGTAAAGGGGGCAGCAGCTCCTTGAGTAATAGCTCGCAGGTCGCTTCCCTCTGCATTTTTAGTGAATGGAGCTCATTATGTATGCAGCTTTCTCGCAGCTCCATTCACAACTATCGCTCCTCTTGTCCCTCTTCCCTCTCTCCCTGCAGGCTGCGTGGATATCATTCAACTCAGCCTAAATGACCACAAACGGTTAACGGATGGATTATAAAATGGATGGATATTTGGACCAGCAAGTGCCTTACACTTTAGCAAATGTACGTATGGATAAAGTAATGTATTTGTAAATGCTGTGCTCAGTTTTTAGGACTTGGCTACCGGGCTTTCTCTCTGATCGCCCTTTGCCTGAGATTTGTCTGAAGCAATTGTGTGCGCGAAGAAAACTATTTTCATTCGCTTCTAAACTATCAAAAGTTCTGCACAATTGTTTTACTACATAAACTAAATGAGAGCTTTTATTTTACCCTGCTCATTAACACATTGCTTGTCTCTAGACAGGACATGTTAACGGTGTCACCTAGCAAATGGGTTAACAATTTGAGAGGGCAAATGGAACGATAGAGCGCGTTTGTGTTGCAACACTGTTGCAGTTTACGGCGACAAGCTGCGTTGGTTTTCTGTTGTGGTTGTATTGGGTTGATAATAGGTTATATGAGAGTAATTCTCAATGGTATTTGAAGGGACAATATTTGTTCAGTCTGGAATGGTAACAAAAAAAGAAACGCTGAAAGTTACAACTCTATAATAATAATTAGGATACTACTACTAATAAAAAGAATAGGAGAATTCCATCCTTTTTTAATATCCTTTTTATAATGTAATATGTGATTATTTTGGTATTGATTGCCATATTGACTAATTAACTAAACCAATTAGTGACAGTGGGACTGTTCTAGGTAGCTTATGACATCAAAGGTAGACTACATGTCATGTTTGAGTGTATTTCCCACTTCTGTAATATTTCTGATGCTTTGCAGAAGTCACAAGGAAATGGGCCCCTAAATAGACTGTTGATGGCTGCAAAAAGGAAATACATGGACACGGAATTACCCCCTCAGGAATCTGAAGGTAAAGTCAGAACTCCAAAGGAAGCTCTCAATGTTCCCTTTACGTGACACACGTTTACCTCGTCAATGGTCTGCTTACCAAAGCATCATGCAGATGTATGGCTTCTATTTATGGATTGATAAATATGACTTAACTTGCCTAAACTTGATCTAGCCGACATGACCAGACCATCTTGTGAGCACTGCTCTTTGATCTTGTCGTTCTGTGGTAATGATGTTTTTTTTTTCTTCCTCTTTCAGACCTCTTTCAGGATTTAAGCCAACTTCAGGAGACATGGCTCACAGAAGGTGAGACTGACTGTTTGCAGCATTTACTTAAATTCGTTTATTTTTTATTAATTGCTATGTTTCAGTGAGAGTGACAATGATATATCATATCGCAACAGAGACTAGGGAAAGGTCAACAATATTTTAATGTGTTAGGTAGTATGTTTAAATATGCGTTTGATCTGTTGAACATTAGTGATATCCTGGAGGACCAACCTTGGTCAGACATATTAATATGGAAATGATCCATTACAAAAGGAGTCTATTGATATAGTTGTGAGTGTGTTTGATCTCAATTTCTCAGTTGATGACTGCTAGGTTGATGAGAACACATACCACCACGAAGCAGCAATGGCTTCAAACAACTCTCGATCATGATCGAGGTCTTTTCTCGAGAAGTATATTTATACAAGTATTTATTAAATCCCTACAGACTTATTAATATAGAGTGGGACTGAAAGAATGTACAGTATGATAATTACAATTAATTTGACTATTAGTCATGTGCAGG
This sequence comes from Salvelinus fontinalis, assembly GCF_029448725.1. Classification (NCBI taxonomy): domain Eukaryota; kingdom Metazoa; phylum Chordata; class Actinopteri; order Salmoniformes; family Salmonidae; genus Salvelinus; species Salvelinus fontinalis. Next base: position 40,477,158 of record NC_074694.1, read on the forward strand.
GACACAACTTTGGTTTTAGAAGTGGGGGGGGAGTTTTTTTTTTTTATTATCTAGTCGAATAAACACTCCAGTCGGATAAAATAAGCACTGTTGCCTCGTTTTGTACCACATTCCAATGCTAAAACTGGGGGAGAAAAAAATGCAATTCCAGAATGTGGGGGACCCGTCCCCGGTGAAAGTTGCACCCCTGGTCATCTGTACCAAATATTTAGTTGACATCAGGAAAGGCCTATTTTACTTTACTGCGGTGATATTCAAACTTTTTAAACACAATTTTTTCGACCAGAATTTTTGGGGATACCATTTTTTCCCACAGGAACTTCTCGCAACCACACCTCACCCTAAATCTAACTTCATAACCTTTAAATCGGTAAATTTCCATTTTTAAATAACTTTAATTTAATTGCATTTTCATCTCTTATCAAAATGAAAAGAAACCAATGAATACTCAATAAAATTATATTTTTCAAATTATCTTTTTGAAAAACGTTTGTATATTGTCCCATTCAATAATCTGTACTCTTCATTTTTTGTTCCCCAAAAAAATATTAAATATATTATTATTTACCCACTAGGGGTCGTAACCCCGACTTTGAATACCACCGCTTTAGTGAGCGTTAGACACACAGTACACGGTGGAGTAGCAAAACGTAGTTTCAGTAAAAATGTAGGCAATAAAACAAGAACCGTTTCACTTTAAGAGGTGAAGAAAGGCTCGGGGAGTTAAAGCATTATGTTGCAATTCACGTGGTCATTAGTGATATGTTACGACAGAAACATTTCCTTGGTGAACATAGACAGGACATGATCAACTGTAAACATTCCCTATTTTGGCCATGTTGGCATGTAGTGTCCTTGCGTGCCAATAAGCCCAGCCAATGCAAACAAACAGCATGTTAGGCCCGTGTCACTAAAAGCACATAACGATGAAATTGACCTAGGCAGGCATCCGCAATTGTCATTAGTGTGGAGTTTAAAGGTACGATATGACGTGCGCTCTAAAGAAGCAATTATATGTTAGGACGGGACAACAGCACTAAGGAATGACTCACGCATGTTTGGTAATGTTTGGTAAATCTGGGGCCCAGAAATGGAAGGGCAATATGTAACACTTAAACAACCTCTAAACAAGAAATGAAACCTGCTACAAAATGCCTGCCATCTTGAACCAGCCAAATTGATATCCTGTGATTTGTAGCAGACTTGGGTCAAATACACATGTATGTCAAATGCTTTCAAATACTTGAGCTTCAGTTGATTTTCTTTGTGTAATGGAGCCAATAGAAAAGTCCCAAAGGTGCAAACTCCAAGCTGAATCAAGTGCACCTCAAATCCTTTCAGACCCGAGACTGGTTTACAGTATACATGATGTACATAACAAAACAACCAGATAACTTATGTAACATTCTTTTGTTTGGCTCAAGAGGGTATCTTATTGCCTTAAATGAAAAGCAAAAAGTTAATGTCCATAAGTACATGTACAGGAGTCTTCAATTGCCAGTGCTGTGTTCATTGTAAAAGAGTAGTGGGTACACTAGTGATTACATGGGAGGTACTTCCAGACTGTTGTTGTGAGGAAAGGGGATTTCTAAAGTTATGCATTTTTTGCATGACTATCCCGAGACACAGCTTATCTGCTTATCTTGAAGTAACCATTTTTTCATGGTAGAGGACAGTTCACAGTAGCATCCTTAGTATTGACCATGAGTCACACAAGACCAAAATCTATAACCAGATCCTGTGAGAAGTCAAGTATTATCGACACAAACTACTTTAAGGAAGTTGTTGTGGATGCTTGAGTTGAGCTATACCTTTTTCACACTACTGAGCCGAGCTGTACTGTATTGGCCTGGTTACGCATTCACCATAATTGCTGGAACTGTGCTGGAAAGGCCAATGTGAAAAGAAAATACCCGAGCCAACACAGTACAGTTCGGGTCGGCACGCTAGCGTGAAAAGGCTTCAAGTCATTCAAATGGGCCTCCCTCTTATGAAAAATGATTGTTTAAGATGCCCAGCAAACAATGCTCTCTTTGTATCTCGGCCTCGGCACCTATTCTCATGCAGCGTCAAACTGGCAAGTTCACACCGCCACGCTCCACAGACAAAGACAGAGCCAACGCCAATAAAAGGGCCAACAATGAGAACCACCCCAAAGTCTGGTCCCTTTGATGGACATTTTATTTGTATTTAGTCAGCCATAAAGGTAACATCCATAGCAGAGCAGTAAATATGGGGTTCTGTTGTACTGCATCAACAGATTGCCAAGAGGAGGACTTGCTGGGCTATAGAGAGAATTAAAAAGCCGAGCTGCCTGGGTGGAAGTCAGTGGCGTAACTATCAAGGTGTTATTTAACCCTAAATAGTAGCTTGTTTTTGAGCTGTTCTGGCAGAACCCCTCTGTCCTGTTGCATTAATTAGAGGCCTATCATTGTGACTGATTGTGGTTGCAAGGGATTCACCAACATTGTAAAAACTCGATAGCTGGAGGGAGTTTTCTGCTAGAGAGTGTGGAAGAAATAGAGGAGACAGGAAGGTTACGAGAGAGAGAGAGTGTTCAGGAGCTTGTCACATCTTGTCATTGGCGTTTATGACAGAGTTCTATGCTCCTCCCAAGATCTCCCATTGAGGAAAAAAAAAGTAATTCAAGGTGCCTGAAAACAACAAAAAAAGGAAATGTGTCTGCGCTCATATAAACACATTGTCTGTCTTGTGCTGACTTGCATCTCAAAGCCTTTGACGAGGTGTTCCTGGAAGCAAATCGGATACACACACGCGCACGCGTTCACACACACACACACACACTCTCCCTCTGTCTCCCTAAGCACAGGGTTGTGCTCTTGTCTACGAGCCAGTCGCACTGACGCTCAGATATCCTTAATGCTTTCTTCTCTTCCTTTTTCTTAGCTCGATCCAACGTGTTCCCATTTTAGACACGTTGAAACTGGTGGAAACGATTTATTGTTTGATCTGGTGGACTAAATATTGGCCTCTGCTCTTTCTCATGAAGCAGCTTTATCCTTCACCTTAGGGCAAAAGTTAAAAGGGGGTAATAGTGTTACCGTATAGGAACAGGACGCAGCATTATATAAGAAATCAATGTCATTTATCTGAACATGCTCCAAGACGCCGTCATCCGGTTTCCTCCTCACAGGAAGCGTGGCGGAAATACGTGAAAGTGGATTTGAATTTCTCATTTCCTCTTTTCGCTCCGTTTTCAATGCTTTGTTTTGTGGTCTGTTAGCTGAAGTGAGAGAGGGGGCCTTTTGGCTAGGTTTGGGTCTTTAACTTGGCTGGGTGATGTCACAGGCGCTGGCACTTACTAACTTTCTCTTTGTGGGTTCTATGAAGTTGCCCTTGCTCTGTTTAAGGAAAAAAGCCAAGTGTTTATTTGGTTATGCCAAATTTGAGTTTCAATTTGAGAGACTTTTTAATGTTAGTAAATTAAACTTCAGTTTTGGTTTCCTATAATACTATACAATTTCACTTTCCATATTCTCATTATCTTAAACCATTTTAGAGTGGAGAGGGGACATGTGCTTCCCATGTGGTGGCATTTTGTTTTCGTTCGAAACCATCAACTTTTCCTAAGAATTGACGTGCACCATTACGTAAGTGCAAGACCAAAGCAATTAAAAGGCTTATGAAAAAGCAGGAACCTTTCAAATTGGAGTCATGCCTGTTGTAAAGGTTTCTAGACCTGGCTGCAGGCGAGGTTTAGGCCATTCAGCCACGGGTAGCGAATCAGATGCCAGTGTGCTCATGGGTAAATTTGACCTTTTCACCTTTTGGGGCATTGGCAGTCCACTAATCTGGACTTCCTAACCCGTTTGTGTGGTTCAAAGTCCAGTGCTTGGGAGGACAATTGACATCGGAAATGTATTTGGATCTGAGCATCTCAGCAAACAGAAAAGTATAATACTATCAAGCCCTGTTGCACCCGTACATAATGGGCTGGTTTTGCAAAACGACTGCGACAATTCAGTCAGATACGGCCTAGATGGTAGGATAGGGTTAATTTGACTATAATGTCAATAATAAGATTGTAAATTAAACTGACTGCAAGTTACAATCAAGTATGAATACATTAATATTTATTTCACCAGGTCCGGTGTTTCTATAAATGTTGAAGATTTTTGATGTTTTTATGATTGAATTATTCAACAAAACATCACTCATTCACGCTAGTGGCCTTGTGACCAAGATCTAAATAGTGCTAACCTAAACTTGCCCTCAGCTCCCCCTACTTCTCTCTCAATTCCTCGTCCTCCTACCACCTCTAGCTTGACCTTAAGAACAATTTCTCAAAGGCTTCAAAGCAGGTGACGAATTCCAGAACACTTCACTAGCCGCAGAGCATCTAGATTGACCAAGAATGTCCTCTAGCTCCACTAAATGGGTGTAAGACTGTCAGAAGACATCTCATTTCCTTCCTTGTTTAAAAAGCCTGTTTAGTCTCTCTGTGCTCTGTGACGGAAAGAACACAGACACAAGTAAACAACATGCACACATTTTACATGCCGCTGACGTCTTGTCACGATTCACATCAACGAGGGCAAAACATATCTCTGTGGATATTTGGCCAGGATTTACAAAGAGAATACGATTCCAACTGAATGTCTTGAAATGGGATCCGTGGGTGGAGGAAAGCAAGGCTGCTCCACCTCTGAACTGATCCATTAATCACCACTTTCGTTCGATAGCTAGTCTGCGTGAGTGACAGTAACCCTGTCTCCACTGTAAGTGCACCTCTTAAGGCCTTAAATCACCCTGTGCTGCCATCGTTAGGCCTCATGTCAGAGCCAGTGGCATGTGTTCATGGATGCCAAGAAAAGTCACGCCCCCCTCAATAAAATAATAATAATTTATCTTTCTTAATTTTCCTTCAATTTGCAAGAGGCTCTGATCTGGTCTGGTCAAAAGACTATACATTATTGCCACCCGTAGCATTGAATGCAAGGGAAGCCAGCGAGCATTTGGCCAGCCTTGATCATTTAAAAAATAATAGCCAATCACAGTTTAGTTGAATTGAGTGAGCTCAACTGTGAATGGTCCTAGCGTACCAAAAAGAAATGGTGAAAGGAAGCCAGTTTGGATTTGGCTTCCCTCAAATCACATCACATCGAGAGCAATACGTCATTGACAGAAACGACTTGAATTGTTGCATCTGGTGGCTAGCTACTTAGCTAGCTAAAATTGTCCCTCTCCTAAATTAGCCATGGATGGTGATAGGGATTTGGACTTGTGGTTTTACTTAATTCTCCCAGTGGCCAGTGATTATAACGGCAAATCTGATCCAACCATAAATTCATACATTGTGCCCCTGGCTTGAGAGGATGGAAGTTCAATATGTAGCTAGATGCAGAAGCTAATGTTTACTAGCTAACGTTGCCCATAAAAAGGAAGTTAGGCTCGCTAGCGAGCAAACATTTTAGGCAGATAGCCCAGGACAACAAAAAATAAAATTGTGTACTGTATGACAGAATCATAGACCGTTTCGTCAGCATGAAAGAGAGAAGGATGGCATTGGCATTTCTCTACAAATAGGGTGAGTCAACATGTTTTCTCTACTTGCACGCACGCACACACACACACACAGAAATTATAACCATGGACAGCCACATCTTATTTAGCTTAAGTTGATTGGACTAAACTGTTTTTGGTATCTTTTAGTTGTCAATGTATTAGACTAAGCAGAAGTGATTTGATGATGTTGAAATGTTGAAGTTGAAATGGTGCTGGAATAGTGGAGGCAGCTCCTGTTTTCTTTGCGACTTGCTGTAACTCTCCGTGGTTCTAAGTCAATACTTGTTTAGTAGTCCAAAAATGTCGGAAACATGAACTTTCTTGACCATGCTGTAGGTCATGTAACTGTTTGTTACATGCAATATGCTTTGTGGACTTCACCGGACAGAGTTTGCTCTCCGGTTTTGTGATGACACTTAGATCTGGTTGAATTTATTCTTATTGTCTCAGCCTTTAGGCTTATATATCACTGTAGCAAGGCATGTGAACTAACAGGTTATAGAGCAAACAACACAATTATCACGACACATAGGTTGTAAAATTGCTTTTCTTCTGGCTTGGCATCCCCAGGTATTTTACCCACGCACTGCTACTGGGCAGGGCATCGTACTTCATACCAAAATACGTTATCAGAAGGGACCCAGAGTTTTTCCTGGTCAGGTCAGGAGGTCAGGAAAAACTCCTGACACTAATTGAGGTCAGAACAAAAATGAGACAGTCAATAATCACAGTAACGATGCTTGACTGCGGTCAAGGCATAACTGAGGTTAAACCCTGCCAAGGCGCAGCTCGAAAGGTTAACGAATAAATCAGTGTTTGTGCCATCAAGACGTTAAATGCCACATGAAACGAGGAGAGCGAGGTAGCATGTAGCTGTGACTGAGTCCAACAGCTAAGCTTCATTCCTCCCTTGACTATGTGGTATTGATCTGTCGCTCATGGAAAAGTGCTGGCACACTGGAAAGTGTGGAAGTGAACGTTGCTTGGCTGGACCCAGGCAGTGACTCAGGTTTCATGGCCAAGGAAAGAGTCTGACGAGGCCCAGTGCCATGACCGCCAAGGACCATGGGCAGGTTGAGCTGAGCTTCCACGCTGGCAAGGCTGCTGGACAACATGAAGAACTAAGACTGTCTCAGTTAATGGAGAGATGTAGCTAGCATCAGACAGGCTAAGCGCGCATGCTAACGTAGTGCTCACTCGCCTAGAAAGGCTAGCATAGCAGGCTAGCATAGTGCTCACTCTCTCTAGATAAATTGACAGACCACCAAGGCTAGCTACATTATGCTCAACCCATGACATGACTAACGGTTTCTCTTTCTTTTCTGATTTCAGCTCAAGTTCCTGACAGTGATGAGCAGTTTGTTCCTGATTTCCACTCCGAAAACTGTAAGAAAAAAAATGCACGTGTCACTGCTAAGAATTCTGTGTGTGTGCGTGAGGGAGAGAGAGAGAAACTTAGATACGGGGTCAGCGTTGGGTTGTTAAACTGTTCAAGGCTTGGGCGGAGCTACTGTAATTGTCAAAGTTACAGTAATCTTTGGCTGGGAAACAAAGCATTTCCAAGACAAATACTTAATACGACCGACTCATCAGGTGTGAATTTGGATGCTACTATTGTCCTCCTCCATCCATTTGCATAGTTATGAAAGCTGAATGGATCGACCCAGGAAACCAGTAAAAGATCATTCAGAGTCCAGGTACAAAGATTCCCTTTTGTGTATGTCTGAGGTGTAAGAGGGGAAAGCAAATTCCTGTACTACACAACTTCATGGCTAGTATTTGAATGGTTTTCCCTTTTTGTTGTGTTCCTAGACAATGGTGATTCAGGATCTGTAGGGGAGTGTGCGCTTTACAAACAGCGTCCTCCGTGCCCTTTTCATTTAAAGCCATTCATAGAGTTAGGCCCTTTTTATATTGACGAAAGTTGGAGATTCTCGAGAGGAGATTCTCGAGAGGTATCGAAAATAAATCCTGAGAACGTATACTTATTAATAATGGGATTTAAAGCTGTGAATTGCTCATGTCTCGACCGCTAGCTACCTTCAGGGGTAGCGCACAACCCAGGGCAGTGTAAACAGAATTGTCTCATTGAGTCCAGCATTCCTACAGTAAAAATATTAATAACAGAACAGTGTTTTTGGAACAGCTGAAATGTATAGACATTTTCCTTATATTTGAGAGTTTTTACCTGAAATTGCAGTAACAGCCTGTTACATTCTACATTTGGAGCCGTAGCTTTAAGAAAGATAATCTTGCTTGGCTGCCCTGCACTGAGCCACCTTCCAGGCAAGAAGCCATTTGATCTAGCTATGCAAGCAAGACCTGATCAGCTCCCCAGGAAATGATCAACGTTTTAGTCGCAATTTGTGTTTACCTCATATAATGACTTCCATGATGTTGATCAAATGACGCCTGGTTTGTTCTAAGGCAGGGGTATTCAACCAGGGGTCCCGCAGGGGGTCCGCAAAAAAAAAATTGTTTTTATGAATATATCGATAGCAACAACAGAATAAACAAATGTAGAATTACATACATACAGCAGAAAAGGAGAATATCTTCTTTCTAATGATGTCAACTTCTTTTCTTAACTCCTAATATTGAGCAAATTCCACGGAGTTTCTACTGTCTTTGGTATTACACGTACTGGAATATCTGACATAGGCTTTGAAAAACCACCCACGAACATGCTACCACTGCGGCAAGTGCCGCTGGCTGCTGGTAAGCTTTCTTGACTTGGGACATAAATGTTTGCCAACACATGGCCAAATTTTTGTTTAACAAGCTAAACAGCTGCTCTTATCAAAAACGGGTTTGGAGTTACCTTTCTAGCTAATAGGCTATGTTAAAGTTTACACTTCCTCTTCCAATTATAATGTGGGGAGGTCAGAACAATAAATATATTTACCAAATCTATTCATTTTAAAATGTTGATTACCTCTCTCCTTGTCATTATCATTCTCACCTGAGGATAAGACAAGATGTGAAAATTATTTTTTTGCAAACATATGATGGGGGTCACGGGTTTGCCTGGGGTGGGGGGTTCCCTGGGCAGGAGAAGGTTGAAGACCCCAGTTTTAAGGGAACTTTAATACATTGATATTGTAATGTAGAACTAAGAGCTAGCAATCTAGCTATGGTTCAGCATTCAGCTAACTGGCTAACGTTAGTAGCTAGCCATTATGATGTAGATAGCTAATGAGAATACAGAAATGATTTTGTTTAGTTTGCTTCCAAGCAAGCTCTATACTATACTATGAATGACACTGTATTATAATGTTATTTTATATTCGTATAAGACAGGTAAATGTTCATGTTTGATATGCTAACATTACTAGCTGGTGGTAGCTTAGCTAACTGTGCTATTGTCTTACGTGCTAGGTACATTTAATGTGTGTACGAACAAGAAAATAAACCCTTTAATTGTCTGCACATGCTTGTGAATTGTTGCATTATTCAAGAGTGTAATATGCTCGGGTTGCATTTTTTCTGTACAGCACTTTGAGATATCAGCTGATGTAAGAAGGGCTATATAAATACATTTGATTTGATTTGAAGAGAATAATATGCTAGGGTTGCATTATTTAAGAGTGTAGCTACTATGTTTTAACTAAATGAAAAGTTGCTTGCATTGTTGAATAGTTTGCATGCTTATTGGCTAGTGTCTACTGTGATATTTACGGTAAATTTGGAGCTGAAAAGCAAGAATGTCACATTGCCAGCCACGACGAAAGGTAAAGCAAGGATGTAATGTCATTTGAAAAATCTAAATGCACTGCATAGCCAGAAATATGTGGACACCTGCTCTTCGAACATCTCATTCCAAAATCATGGGCATTAATATGGAGTTGGTCCCACTCTTCTGGGAAGCCTTTCCACTAGATGTTGGAACATTGCTGCAGGGACTTGCTTCCATTCAGCCACAAGAGCATTAGTGAGGTCGGGCACTGATGTTGGGCGATTAGGCCTGGCTCGCTGTCGGCGTTCCAATTCATCCCAAAGGTATTCGATGGGGTGGAGGTCAGGGCTCTGTGCAGGCCAGTCAAGTCATTCCACACCGATCTCGACAAACCAATTTCTGTATGGACCTTGCTTTGTGAACGGGGGCATTGTCATGCTGAAACAGGAAAGGGCCTTCCCCAAACTGTTGCCACAAAGTTGGAAGTACAGAATCGTCTAGAATGGCTTTGTATGCTGTAGCGTTTCCCTCTACTGGAACTAAGAGTCCTAACCCGGACCATGAAAAAGAGCCCCAGACCATTATTCCTCCTCCACCAAACTTTAGTTGGCACTATGCATTTAACCACTTTGCGGCTGAGCCGTTGTTGCTCCTAGACGTTTCCAATTCACAATAACAGCATTTACTGTTGACTGGGGCAGCTCTAGCAGGGCAGAAATTTGACAAACTGACTTGTTGGAAATGTGGCATCCTATGACTGTGCCACGTTGAAAGTCACTGAGCTCTTCAGTATGGACCATACTACTGCCACTACTTGTTTATGGAGATTGTGTGGCTGTGTGATTTTTTACACCTATCAGGACCGGGTGTGGCTGAAATAGCCGAATCCACTGATCTGAAGGGGTGTCCACATCTTTTTGGCCATGTAGTGAATCTTCACCAGTCGGCTCCTCAGACTCTCTTCCAATTTTCGTCAATCTGAATAGGCCCTTATGGGTGAGACCGTTAAAAATGATGAAGAATCGGACATTTGGTATATTTAACAGAAAATTTGATGCAGAATTAACATGGCAATTTCAATGGATAAAGTCTCAATTAAACATGTTTTGAACATAATTTAAACCTGAAAATAAGTCAGAAGTTTTATAGTGTGAAACTTAGCAACGGAGTTCCCCCTGGACCTGCTCAAAACCCATTAGCCCCAGTGACCCATGCCCAGTGAAACATATTGTTCCTGTCTGTGGAGCAACAATGAGGAGGAGGAAGTGGCGTTGAACCATAGGGCACGCAAGGGTCATGTCTACTTAACCCTAGGCTAACCCAGCCAATCACTGCCAGCTTGCTGCCCATGGTTGACCCTGGTATGATCCGTAGGGTCATTGGGGCTTCACTTTGACAGGCAGCTCACTTATATGCAGTAGTCTGAGCAGAGACGGGCTCAGGTTGACAGACAGCACTCCTGCTAGCTCCTGCTGTTCGTACTCAATGGCCAGAACACTCTTTTGGGCTTCTCTATTCAACATGATGTGATGGGAAGCACCAAGTAGACAGGCTGCCATTGACATAAAGATATTCTTCTACGTGTTTGTGGTTGCGACTGGGAGCGAGTCTATTGAAGCCCCCTGCGGGTTAAATGAAAGCCTTGTCTGTTCCCATACCCAGTTATGCATTATTCCATCGAACTCATCACTCTTCAGCCTTGTAATATAGTTCTAAACAGGTGAGTCAGATGTTATGGTAACTCAGAGTACAGGGCGCAAAGCTGGCAAACAAAGTCCCAACATTTTCCGGAGGCCGTATTGAAAAGGCGCCACAGCAAATCAAAAGTTGTTTTCTGAGTCAGGTTGTTACCTGTATGGGTGTGGAAGATAGAGGGAAAGGGAGCGAGAATGACAGAGAGAGCGAGAGGGATGGAGAGAGTAAAAACAGAGCACCAGGCTTTGGGACACTGGAATGCTAGATGAAGGAGATGGGAGGAGGGGGGGGACAATAAGTTATTGTGCAATACCTGCACATCTGGTAAATCTATCTGTTCCCTTCTCCCTCAATAACAGATAACAAGCATGCTCTGTCTGCAGAGTTCCACCGAGGGATGGTTATGTAAACACATGTCCTTTACCTCTGACTTATACTGTGTATTTGATGGAAATTGACCTTCACGCTTTTAATACAGCACATGTGTGTTCCTTAACATATGATTCACTGAATACCGTTATGAAATGAAGTAAATCATAAAGATGGGGATGACTTTCAGCTCGCGATAGTTAAAAAGGAGGGGGGGATGTTGACTTTTAGGGGTTTGACAAATCCCCCTATCTGATCTGTAATGAGGCTGTTGGATACTGACAGGCCCATTTGTTCTCAATGTATCTGGCTGCAGGGAGGGCACTCAGTCGCATGTCAATCAAATCTTCCACACACTGAATGTTTACTTAGTTTCTACTTTTTAAGGTTTTGAGAATTGTCTAAGAGAGAATAAATAAGCCATTGATAAATGTGTTGTTACTGAAATACAAGTTGGGTGGCAAGCAATAGTTCTTTGGGTTCCGTCAGATGGAGAGCAGCCCAACAGACACATCCCATTCATACATTTTCTCCTGAGTGTAAGAGGAAGCGTGTCTCCCCCTCTCCCCATTCATAAAAAAAGTGCCACAGTAGTACGTTACCCCCTTTGTGACCCCCCCCCCGCTCTACGAGTGGATTCTCTGACCCCTCCCTCTTCCTACCTCTGTACAAACTAAGCCGAGTTTTAAATCTGGACACCCCTAACTACCCCTCCCCCCCCCCCCCCCCCCTCTCTCTCTCTCCTTTCCTCCCTTCTACCCTCTCTCTTTCTCTACACATTGAGTGTTCCAAGATGTGAGCTGATCCAGTCATTTCGGAGCTGTGTGGGCCGATTGTTTAGTTTCGGGCCTTGTAGTAATTATATAGGAAGTTGTGGCTGTAGATGCCGTTCCAGTCTTTTAGATAGAAAAGGGGAAACGGAGAGAGAGAGAGAACGGAAAGAGACAGAAAGAGATAGGGAGCGCAGTTGAGTGCGAACGCTCACAGCAGTTTGTCTCATCGGTCGGAAGCGTTCTGCCCCGACATTCATTTTCGACCTTCTCTCTTGTTTGTGTTGTCGTGTTCCCCCTGCTCACTCATTCGTTCAGAGCTGGCCCAATCAGTCGCCATTTGAAGCCGAGGGAGAGTGAATTGGTGAGCCTCTCCCTCTCTTTGCTCTCCTCTCCACTCAAACGAAAATAAATATGCAGCCCAGTGTTCTCAACTTTCCAAAATACAGCTGCTACGCAACAAAGTCTGCAAAAACATCCAGGCGACTGCCAGATATGCATGGGTACCATTCGCCCTGGGAGGACGATTCCTCTTCAATGTGTATGCGTCCATGCGCGCGTGTGGTTATACGAGTGAATAGGTCATTTCTCTCTCCAAACACACATGCATCCTGCCCACCTACACATGGTACGCACACACACACATACACACTACGCACACACACATACACACTCTGCACACACACATCCACACTCTGCACACACACATACACACTCTGCACACACTTCAGCCCCACAGTTTTATGAATGGGCTGGTTGTGAGAGACTGGCCGAAGCAGCACATTGGGTCAAGGAGAGGGAATCTCAATTCATGAATTGGAGGGCCGTTATTCTACTACTAACACTACAAAAAAAGAGGGAGAACAATTGAAATGCTTTATCTCTTTCCATTTGGTTTCTGCTAATGTAATCCTTCAGTTATACATTCTTTACAAAGGACTTAAATATATTTTCCAAACAGTGTTTTATGTCTTCTCGATGTCGGGATTTGAAAGAATCAACAGTTGTTTCCCCTCTTATAATGCACACACTAACATAATACTTTTGCCTCGTAATACTCAATAAAAACTGGCTTCTGTGGATGGAGTAAACGTTGATTCAGACCAGTCCTGCAGACCAGGGACTGTATATGTAGAGATTGAGCCAGCTCTAACGGAGTGCCAGCTCAACCTTCTGGATGGGCAGTAGTGTGTTTTTTATTACAGAAGAGGGGGGGGGGGGGGGCATGTGGAGGGAGCGAAAGGGGGGCTCGAGGCACGGCTGTGCTTTAACATTCTCCACAGCTGGAATGTTTTCTCTTTCTAAGGTGATAGCAGTGGAAAATAAGGGGGAACACATACAGGCAGGGATGAGGCCAGTTAGCTCCACGTTAAGCAATACTACATGACCGACGAGAAACGAGAGCACGTCAGCAAACCACACATGGCATCACAAAATAGCACCAGCGTTAATTGGTGATGCCATAGTTTTTGCCAAGACAGGCAACTAGGGCTATCCCTCTATTTTCTCTTCTTGACTGAGTCAGTCATAGCTGGGCCCTGTTCAATAGGTAGAAAACGTTTTGAAAAGAAGTGAAACTGGGACCTGTACCTGAACTTAAGAACACCAATAAGAACACAGATCTTCTCTGTGTCTTACTAAAACATGACCCTGGTTTGCTCATTGTTTACAACCGCCACATGTGACTTTAAGACGGGATGGATGATGGCTGAGGCTGTGGTCTTGCTATAGTGACTTGCTGACAGAGGACAGGACGTGTGTGTGGAGTGAACCTAGTAGAGCTGTATTGATCCTAAAGATTCCCCAGACGGGGGAGGAAGAGAGGGAGGCGGAGGGATAGATGAACGGATAAAGTATGGATAAATCAGGAAAGGGGAGAGAGAGAGAGAGGAAGAAATAGAGAGATTGAAGGGAGCGATAGGGCGAGAGGATCTGTGGATGTGGCATGTGCTCTGATAATTACAGGGAGGTGTCCGGCCAGGCTTTTTACTAGGACTTGATGGGAACAGTGCAGCACGTGTTATCTATCTCCAGTCACGATAAGCCTGGTCTGCCCCCATATCTCCTCCCCTCCCTCCCCCATCCCATCCCTCCCTCCTACACTTCAGCACTAGATGGATATCAGCCAGGTCAGTGGGAGCTCATTATATCATTTCAGTAATGGCAGGGGGGGCGGGAATCGATCGGCACATTAAACATTAAGAGGGGGCAGCTATATTGGGGACTGAGGGATTGAGAGTGAAGAGTCAATATTGTGCCACATTAATCACACCCCTTGCTTTCTGCGATGGAACGACCCACTCGCTGCCCATGTCCTGGGATGGGGATGTATTGTATTGTGTCCACTAAACAGCAATGGGGGAGAAAGATTTATAGACCGTCAATGGCCATTCATAGAATACCACCGCAACGCACTGGGGATGAAATGGACAATGGATGAAGTGTGATTAATCTAAATGTTTAAAGAGATACAGGTCATGTTTTTTGTCAATAGGAAGGCAATGGCCAACTTTGATCCAACTTAGATTTCAGTGCAGCCGCGTAAACTTTGATTCGGTATCACTGTACATGTTGTTGTTTACCATGCTATTATCCACAACACGTCCTGTGTCAGTGCTAATCGCTATTAGGTTCATTCATCGAGAAGAGGCGAAGTAGGGTCGGGATCATTCTGGTGGAAGAGCTGCCTTTTCTAAATCCTGTGTCCACGCCTCCGTGTCTTGAACACAGGATGGACATGACAGTCACATGCACACACACATTCTGATTCACGGTAACGTCTCTTCACTGGCTACTCCTGAACTGTTCTAGCTTCTCATGCAGGTCCTACAGGCCTGTTGTCCTAAGGCTATGTACAGTATGCTACAGTCATTGGTGGGTGACATCATTTCATTTAACATATTAAGCACACGGGATATGAAAAGGGAATTTCCACGGTCAAAAAAAGTCAACCTGACAAAATGTTCAAATTATCTAGAAGTAAGAAGTGAAACTTGGATGATGGGACGTGTGACACTCCATACTCTGGTCACATGTACTGAGTTTCATTCAAGTCCGCCACATCCTCTTACCCAACACAACCTCAAGCTAATATGAAACCAAAATACATCGGACACTTCCGTTTATCTTAAAGCGTCTTGATATCTCTCACATAGTTAATCGGTTTTGAAGCAGCAAAGCCAAGGGAGAAAAAGGGACCTGCCACGTCGCTTCACCTTCCATTTGCTTCCTGTTGATACTACAGTACTGTCTATCTATCGTGTCTCATTTGGCAGGTATCTGACAACAATGCTTTATATATTCAAGGAAGTCAAGTATTAAAAACAATATCCGATCAGAAAGGGGGACCCGTAAATCAGATAGGAGAAACGAATGGTTAAATGGACCAAGCGTTGGCTTTTAAAGATGCCGAGTTGTCAGTTCGCCCATCGCTCTCTCTGCTCTTTCTGATTGTGCATTGACCTGAGAAGCACACATGTCCAGCACATGTTTCCATGTGCCAGTGGCATAGCTGCTGGATTGTCTCTCTAGTCTCAATGATGTGGAACACATTGAATCGTCGTCGTTGACTCGCCATTCCACTGGATTTTCCACTGATGCACTATTACACTGAACAAAAATATAAACGCAACATGTAAAGTGTTGGTCCCATGTTTCATGAGCTGAAATAAAAGATCCCAGAAATGTTCCATACGCACAAATTTCTCTCAAATTTTGTGCACAAATTTGTTTACATCCCTGTTAGTGACCATTTCTACTTTGCCAAGATAATCCATCCACCTGACAGGTGTGGCATATCAAGAAGCTGATTAAACAACATGATCATTACACAGATGCACCTTGTTCTGGGGACAATAACAGGCCAATCTGAAATGTGCAGTTTTGTCACACAACACAAGGACACAGATGTTTCAAGTTTTAAGGGAGAGTGCAATTGGTATGCTGACCGCAGGAATGTCCACCAGAGCTGTTGCCAGAAAACTGAATGTTGATTTCTCTACCATAAGCCGCTTCCAATGTTGTTTTAGAGAATTTGGCAGTACGTCCAACTGGTCTCACAACCGCAGACCACGTGTATGGCGTCGTGTGGGCGAGAGGTTTGGTGATGTCAGCGTTGTGAACAGAGTGCCCCATGGTGGCGGTGGGGTCATAGTATGGGCAGGCATAAGCTACGGACAATGCACACAATTGAATCTTATCGATGGCAATTTGAATGCTCAGAGATACCATGACGAGATCCTGAGGCCCATTCGTGCCATTCATCCTCTGCCATCACCACATGTTTCAGCTTGATAATGCACACCCCGATGTTGCAAGGATCTGTACACAATTCCTGGAAGCTGAACATGTCCAAGGTCTTCCATGGCTTGCATACTCACCAGACATATTGAGCATGTTTGGGATGCTCTGGATTGATGTGTACAACAGTATGTTCCACTTCCCGCCATTATCCATCAACTTCGCACAGCCATTGAAGAGGAGTGGGACAACAATCCACAGGCCACAATCAACAGCCTGATCAACTCTATGCGAAATAAATGTGTTGCGCTGAATGAGGCAAATGGTAGTCACACCAGATATGACTGGTTTTCTGATCCACAACCCTATTTTTCTTTTAAAAGGTATCTGTAACCAACAGATGCTTATCTGTATTCCCAGTCATATGCAATCCATAGATTAGGGCCTAATGAATGTATTTCTGTAACAGCAGTCGTCCTCTTCTTCCTCTGAAGAGGTGTAACAAGGATCAGACCAATACGCAGCGTGGTAAGTGCTCATGATGATTTATTAAAATGGAACACTGAAATACAAAAACAATAAACGATGTACAGAAAACCGAAACAGTACCGTGTGGTGAAAAAACACTAACACGGAAACAAACACCCACAAACCAACAGTGAAACCTAGGCTACCTAAGTATGATTCTCAACCAGAGACAACTAACGACACCTGCCTCTGATTGAGAATCATACTAGGCCGAAACAGAAACCTAAACATAGAAACACAAAACATAGACTGCCCACCCCAACTCACGCCCTGACCATACAAAATAAAGACAAAACAAAGGAAAATAAAGGTCAGAACGTGACAATTTCAATTGACCGATTTACTTATATAAACTGTATCTCAGTCAAATCTTTGAAATTGTTGCATGTTGCGATTATATTTTTGTTCAGTATACATTATACATACAGTACTTTCAATATGTGGGCCAACATACTTGGAATGAAAATGTCAGCATTTAAATTTCACCTAAATGTTTACAGTGAGTGAAATTGAATGCCATTATTCTGTACTTGATAGGGTTGAAAGTTACAGCAGTGGCAACAAGCCCTGTTGAAAATAAGAATCACTTCAACAGAAAAGGTGCCAGAATTAGTTGTAGGTGAAGCAGCATGTGTTGATATATTTGACCTTTGCCATCATATCATACCGTATACACCTATTGTTGAGCCGGTCCACAGAGTCAGACAGAGGAATGCTATATAACATATCTCAGAAAACAATTTAGTTCCCTTCAAAACCTTTCGAGCCATTGTGATATTATAATTCTTGTTGTTTTTATGGATCTGTCATCGTTGGGATCAATTGGCCGGTGGGGGACCAGGTCTCTCTCTCTCTCTCTCTGGCTTTTTAGAAAGAGTAATACTAATGCAAGAAATGCTATATCATTAACATTCAAGGAAAAGTCCTGTGACAGTTGAAATACACCCCCATTCATTCTCATGATTTACCTATGGCAGTAGTTTGCAATACTATTCACCCTATTTGACATTGCAACCCCTCCCCCACCTCGCAGGCCAAACATTTTAGTGGCCCCCCCTCTTGACGTATGTTTTAAAGTAAATATCCTGCAATTCTACACAATTCTCTAAAATGGCTAATTGAGTGACTTCCAGTGACTGACATTGCTGACTGCTGGTGCACAACCAAATTTCGAACTTGTGTATTCTACTATTCTAACTCTCAACAGTAAGTTGAGACCCTGACTGAGTTTTGGGGGGGGGGGGCCCTTGCGGCCTGGGGACCTAAGCGACCGCTTATGTCGCTTATGCCTGGAACCGGCCCTGAACCAGAATGATAAGTCACTTAGAAGCTCACTAGCTGGCTGGCGGGTACAGAAGCTGTCACGGCCTGCAGACTTCCAGAGACTTCCCATCCCAGAGATAAACACCCCAATGTAAAGTTCTCCAGATCCTCTCTCATTGAGTTCAGGTTTAAATTCCCCTAGAGGAGAACCTTTAATGGTAGGAAATGCTCTGTATAAAATAAACTGAGAAGTTTACACGGGAGGGGAGTTTCCTACCTGGCATTCAAACCTGGTTGCCACTTGTTTGATCATTGCCATTAGCTACCAAGCTATGATTGGAATCCTGAACAAACTGAAGATCACAAGAGTATAGTGAGACGAGATACATACCCTATTTCTTTTATTCTTTCTTGATACTTTACGTTTTCAACTTTAAGTCTCTTGATGATGCAACACTCTTAACCCTGAATTCCTCTTTGCGTTACACAATGTAGTAGCATGGCTGTGACAAGGTATTTCTTTAGCACTTCCTGTCTTAAGCCTCAGAGGAATGTCCCATTTCAGACGTGCTTCTGGCGGCTCCTCAGTCCTGAGGAGTTCCTACTACTACCCCCATGTGTTCCAGCTGAGGACCCTTTTGTGTGGGCGGGGAGGGGGGGGTGGAGTTTTGAAGGGGTTGGAGGTCTCCGGTCCTGACATTTTGTTTGCGGTGGGTGTTGACTGAATACAGCCCCCCTTCCATAATAATCCTGCCACTTCCTGAAGCACTCAACCATGACCATCACCTTTCACCCTGCATCCTCCCCCAAAGCTTCACCATTTACATATGTAAAGTCCGCCTGCTCCTCCCTCCACCCCCCATCCCCAACCTGGGTCATCCTGCCTATAGGGGTGGTCAGAATGGGAGTGAATGGTGAGACACCAGAGAAAGCATCAATCGAAAGATTCAAACGATTCAAACGTTCAACTTTCATCACAAGAAGAATACTTTCCACATGCCCTATAGCCCTACTCCGTATATTTTGTGGGGAGAATAAGACAAGCGCATCAGCAGTGAACGTCTCTAAAGTTACCGACCCCTACCTAAGGATGTTGAGATGTTAGGATGTGTTCACATATACGGTACCCCCCCCAACACCCATTTCAAATATTAAGAGAGGAAACACTCATCCCCTCTCTGCTTTAACACTGGGTACCTTATGGGTACAGTATCTGTCCAGAAAGATCTAAACACTTCTCTCGGGTATTATACAGTACATTATGTTTAAGTTCACCACACCCCTTTAGAAAAAACTCATTGAAGTAAAATATGAGGATCTTGGAGAAAAAGGGATGTAACTACTAACAGAGCTGCAGAGAGAGAAACCAGAGTCTGTAAACTGGGGTCAAATGTCCCAAAATGAAACCAACAGGGAAGGGCAATGCTGTCCAAACTGTTTATATGACTGCCACTACTTTATAAACTTTGGGGGCAAATTTGATATAATTTGAACTGGATTAACCTCAATAATATAACTTTTTTCCAAGATTTGCAAAACCGTCATTTGTTAAACCGTTTTGAAACCGCACATTTTAGGAATCAACCTTTTTCTATTTGAAATAAATCATAATTTTTCTGCCGTGTCATTCATTTAAGATACTCTTTGGAGAGGTAGAGTTTCAGAAGTTTTCTGAAAACGGGCAGGGACTCTGCTGTCCTAGCTTCAGGGGGAAGCTGGTGCCACATTTGCAGTGCCAGGCCAGAGAAGATATCAAATACAACTGAAACAATTCATATGCTCAAATGTTGGCATATTTCTATAAGCATCAAGGGACGTAGACTAATCCAATGTCTCCCGTCCTTTGATCCTGGGCTTGATAAATCATTTGATTCATTAGGGCTTCGTTAACGGGGAAGTCAGCCAACTTCTGCTAATTGAGGAAATGTGCCAGACAACAACAGCAGCAATCACACACACTCACAGCCATCCCGTGCTCATTTACAAGAGTAATTCATATTGTAGATCCTGACAGACGAATCTCCACCGATTCACTATTGAACAGTGCTGTGCTTCATTCTCAAACAGCGACCCATGCTCTTGGCTCGATGCTGTTCGGAGCAGTATGCAGGTTTTGAAGTTAAACATGTTCTGAGGGCTGTCCTCAGAAGCGGGGCCACATCAAAAGGCAATATGTCTGCCCCACTTGAGCTGCATTGTGACTGGACTTGTTTACAGTACACACGACACACCATGGATTGTTTGCCATTCATGACTGTGGCACTATGTGAGACAAACACATCCCACACTCTCATAGACGTGTTCGAAAGTCAGTCAGTCATGTGCCGCCCTGGGTATTAAGAGAAGTGAAGAGAGCAGAAGGATTTGGAGGACTGCAATATTAATGTGTCTGTGTGGGAGATCTGGGTAAATACTTTCTAATCCTTTCTGATCGCACTCTAAAGCCAACACTTCCTCACCTGCCCGGGTTTGTCAAGGAGGGGAGACTAAAATAATAGGATTCCCTCTGTTCTACAAGCTGCCTGCCTGCCTGCCTGCCTGCCTGCCTGCCTGCCTGCCTGCCTGCCTGCCTGCCTGCCTGCCTGCCTGCCTGCCTGCCTGCCTGCCTGCCTGCCTGCCTGCCTGCCTGCCTGCCTGCCTGCCTGCCTGCCTGCCTGCCTGCCTGCCTGCCTGCCTGCCTGCCTGCCTGCCTGCCTGCCTGCCTGCCTGCCTGCCTGCCTGCCTGCCTGCCTGCCTGCCTGCCTGCCTGCCTGCCTGCCTGCCTGCCTGCCTGCCTGCCTGCCTGCCTGCCTGCCTGCCTGCCTGCCTGCCTGCCTGCCTGCCTGCCTGCCTGCCTGCCTGCCTGCCTGCCTGCCTGCCTGCCTGCCTGCCTGCCTGCCTGCCTGCCTGCCTGCCTGCCTGCCTGCCTGCCTGCCTGCCTGCCTGCCTGCCTGCCTGCCTGCCTGCCTGCCTGCCTGCCTGCCTGCCTGCCTGCCTGCCTGCCTGCCTGCCTGCCTGCCTGCCTGCCTGCCTGCCTGCCTGCCTGCCTGCCTGCCTGCCTGCCTGCCTGCCTGCCTGCCTGCCTGCCTGCCTGCCTGCCTGCCTGCCTGCCTGCCTGCCTGCCTGCCTGCCTGCCTGCCTGCCTTCCTTCCTTCCTTCCTTCCTTCCTTCCTTCCTTCCTTTCTGTGTGTCGCTTTCTCCCTCTCTTTCTCAGTCTCCTTCATTCTGTCTACATTTCTCCCCGATTGTCTCTTTCTTTTGGCCTCTCCATTCCTCTCTAGCCTTTTCTTCTACTGTGTTGCTCTCTTTGAATAGCTGTAGAAGTCCCTTTCGCCGCCTTTTACAGTCAGTCGCTGCATTTTTTCTCCTCCCTTTTTGTGAATGGGATACAGACAGTATGTAATTACCTGGTGTCGGGTTTCAGCAGGGCCTGTTCTGTCAGCACCACACCCACTGCAGTCACACACACACACACACACACACACACACACACACACACACACACACACACACACACACACACACACACACACACACACACACACACACACACACACACACACACACACACACACACACACACACACAGAGGCCTCCCCAGCTGGAAGTGCACAGCTGCTGCTGTTTACCCTCTCAGGGCCAGAAAAACATCCTGTGCTGTACAGTCGGTGAAAACCTCCCCTCACATAATAAACACAGCCTCGGCACAGTTTGAAGCCCCACTTTTGGTGATTTGTGTGGCCTTTTAGACAAAGGTCCTCACCAAGAAAGGAGCTTGATAGACAGTAGACATCTTAGGTGAAGTTTGGATTGAACATGAAAAAAATATATAGACCGCAGAAAAGAAGCGTCTGGTAAACAGTTTAGAATGTTCGCAAACGAAGAACTCAACCAAGACAAAACATTTTTATCTAGCCATTTCCCTTTGGAGAAGAAAGTTCTTAAACTGAAATACCAAAAAAATGATATAGCATTGTTTGCCAAGGAAATAAAGAATGTATTATGTCTCAGTCGAACATCATGCTGACCAATATGTTACATTGCCTGTTGCTCATCCAAAGACAGTGTCTTGGCCAGTGTCGTGGTTTAGGTTTGGCTTGCCTTTGTGTTGGTACACAGGATGTTATGGCTGGTGTTGTGTCTGGAGGAGAGGACAAAAGTGGGCGAGGACACCAACGGCTTCCAAATGAACTGCAGGAATGTGTGTACGCACATGTGTCTTACGTGTGCTTAGATGTGTCTGTCTGCATCCCTTGTTTTCAATTGACTGTCACCTAAGTGTTCTGGCTCGTATTAGAGATTCCTGTGTGGACAGAAGTATTTGCTCTGCCTTTTGAGCTTGACGACACCACAGAGGGGGAAAGAAAATGATCCATGTGCGCCAACCTCCTTTTCTGCCTCTGTTCTTCTACAGCGGTGGCATTCCACAGCCCGCCAGTCACCATCAAGAAGGAACCACAGAGCCCAGGTTCCGACCCCAGCCAATCCTGTAGCCACAAGCAGACCTTCACCTACCCCAATGGAGAGCAGTGCCTTTACGCCAGGTACCCATGTCAGCACAACAGTGGCAAGAAAAAGTATGTGAACCCTTTGGAATTACCTGGATTTCTGCATAAATTAGTCATACAATTGGATCTGATCTTCATCTTGGTCACAACAACAGACAAACACAGTGTGCATAAACTAATAACACACAAATGATTCAATTTTTCTTGTCTATATTGAACACATCGTTTAAACATTCACAGTGTAGGTTGGAAAAAGTATGTGAACCCCTAGGCTAATGACTTCTCCAAAAGCTAATTGGAGTCAGGAGTCAGCTAACCTGGAGTCCAATCAATGAGACGAGATTGGAGATGTTGGTTAGAGCTGCCTTGCCCTATAAAAAAAAACACTCACAAAATGCGAGTTTGCTATTCACAAGAAGCATTGCCGGATGTGAATCATGCCTCGAACAAAAGAGAACTCAGAAGACCTAAGATGAAGAATTGTTGACTTGCATAAAGCTGGAAAGGGTTACAAAAGCATCTCTAACAGCCTTGATGTTCATCAGGTAAGACAAATTGTCTATAAATGGAGAAGGTTCAGCATTGTTGCTACTCTCCCTAGGAGTGGCTACAAGAGCACAGTGCAGAATGCTCAACGAGGTTAAGTAGAATCCTAGAGTGTCAGCTAAAAAGACTTACAGAAATCTCTGGAACATGCTATTATCTCTGTTGATGAGTCTAAGATACGTAAAACACTAAACAAGAATGGTGTTCATAGGAGAACACCACTGAAGAAGCCACTGCTGTCCAAAAAAAACATTGCTGCACGTCTGAAGTTCGCAAAAGAGCACCTGGATGTTCCACAGCGCTACTGGCAACATATTCTGTGGACAGATTAAACTACAGTTGAGTTGTTTGGAAGGAAGGAACACATGACACTATGTGTGTAGAAAAAAAGGCACAGCACACCAACATCAAAACCTTATCCCAACTGTAAAGTATGGTGGAGGGAGTATCATGGTTTAGGGCTGCAGGGCCTGGACAGCTTGCTATCATCGACGGAAAAATGAATTTCCAAATTTATCAAGACATTTTGCAGGTGAATGGAAGGCTGTCTGCCAATCTGTCTGCCAATTGATGCTCAACAGAAGTTGGGTGATGCAACAGGACACTGCCTCAAAATACAGAAGGAGATCATCAACAGAATGGCTTCAACAGAAGAAAATGTGCCTTCTGGAGTGGCCCAGTCAGTCCTAACCTCAACCCAATTTAAAATGCTGTGGCATGACCTCGAGAGTGGTTCACACGAGACATCCTATGAATATTGCTGAACTGAAACAGTTTTGTAAAGATGAATGGTCCAAAATTCCTGATCCGCATCTACAGAAAACGTTTGGTTGAGTTTATTGCTGCCAAAGGAGGGTCAACCAGTTATTAAATCCAAGGGTTCACATACTTTTCCCACCCTGCACTGTAAACATTTAAATTATGTATTCAATATAGACAAGAAAAATAAAATAATTTGTGTGTTATTAGTTTAAGCACACTATGTTTGTCTATTATTGTGACTTAGATGAAGGTCAGATCAAATTTGATGACCAATTTATGCAAAAATCCAGGTAATTCCAAAGGGTTCACATAGTTTGTCTTGCCACTGTATAGTACACCGCTACTTATGGCCCGTTTACAAACATTTTAGAGTTAGACGGTCCATAGCAAGTCACTAGTCAGCCAATTACAGTCAATTATCGGACATAATTCAGTGCGGCAAAGAGAATGACTAGACCACAAGCTATTGACCACAACGCCAGTAACTACAAAACAGCCGTCCTCCATAAGCCCAGTTTGGCTTACTGACCTGTATTATTAATGCTAGGGCTTTCTACTGATGCCATGGTAGTGCTCATAAACCACATTGGGATTCATAAACCATGTTTGTGTGTATTTTTTCCAGTGCCTACGAGCAGAAGAGGGCTGCAGGACCAAATAAGAGCTCCTGCACCCAAGGGACACCCATGTCCCCCATGCAGCACCATTACTCCCCCAAGCAAGTCGGAGGCGCTGGTGGAAGGCCTGACAACATGGCCTACAACATGAACCACCCTGCCGCCTCCCAGCCACTGCCCAGCCACAACAACTACCCCATGAACCCCAGGTATTACCCCCTGTACTGTACGAAATACTTAAACTTGTGCCAAAAAAGTGCATGCCTTTGGTGGGTGACATAATAATGTGCTTTTGATGTGGATGCTACGCTACAAGACTGTTTTGCTAGCACAGACTGGAATATGTTCCGGGATTCATCCAATAGCATTGAGGAGAATACCACCTCAGTCATCGGCTTCATCAATAAGTGCATTGACAACGTCGTCCCCACAGTGACCTTATGTACATATCCTAACCAGAAGCCATGGATTACAGGCAACATCCGGATCGAGCTAAAGGCTAGAGCAGCCGCTTTCAAGGAACGGGACACTAATCCGGACGCTTATAAGAAATCCCGCTACGCCCTCAGACAAACCATCAAACAGGCAAAGCGTCAATACAGGATTAAGATTGAATCATACTACACCGGCTCTGACGCTTTTCGGATGTGGCAGTGCTTGAAAACTTTTGCGGACTACAAAGGGAAACCCAGCCACGAGCTGCCAGTGATGCGAGCCTACCAGATGAGTTAAATGCCTTTTATTCTCGCTTCAATGCAAGCAACACTAAAGTATGCATGAGAGCACCAGCTGTTCTGGACGACTGTGTGATAACGCTCTCGGTAGCTGATGTGAGCAATACCTTTAATAAACAGAACAACATTCACAAAGCCGCGGGGCCAGATGGATTACCAAGCATGCATGGACCAACTGCCAACCTCTCCCTGACCGAGTCTGTAATACCTACATGTTTCAAGCAGACCACCATAGTCCCTGTGCCCAAGGTACCGAAGGTAACCTGCCTAATGATTACCACCCTGTAGCACTCACATCATGGCTCACATCAACAGCATCATCCCAGATACACTAGACCCACTCCAATTCACATACTGCCCTAACAGATCCACAGATGACGCAATCTCAATCGCACTCCACACTGGCCTTTCCCACCTGGACAAAAGGAACACCTATGTGAGAATGCTTTTCATTGACTACAGCTCAGCGTTCAACACAAACCCCTTAGCTTAGTGCCCACAAAACTCATCACTAAGCTAAGGACCCTGGGACTAACCTTCCTCTGCAACTGGATTCTGGACTCCCTGACGGACCTCCCTCAGGTGGTAAGGGTAGGCAACAACACATCTGCCACACTAATCCTCAACAATGGTGCCCCTCAGGGGTGTGTGCGTAGTCCCCTCCTGTACTCCCTGTTCACCCACAACTGCGTCTCCAAACACAACTCCAACACTATCATTAAGTTTGCTGACGACACAACAGTGGTAGGCCTGATTACCGACAACGATGAGACAGCCTATAGGGAGGAGGTCAGAGAACTGGCAGTGTGGTGCCAGGACAACAACCTCTCCCTCAATGTGAGCAAGACAAAGGAGCTGATCGTGGACTGCAGGAAAAGGTGGGCCGAACAGGCCCCCATTAACATCGACGGGGCTGTAGTGGAGCGGGTCGAGAGTTTCAAGTTCCTTGGTGTCCACATCACCAATGATCTATCATGCCCCAAACACACCAAGACAGTCGTGAAGAGGGCACGACAACACCTTTTCGCCCCCAGGAGACTGAAAAGATTTGGCATGGGTCCCCAGATCCTCAAAAAGTTCTACAGCTGCTCAGCATCTGACCGTAAGGTGCTACAGAGGGTAGTGTGTATGGCCCAGTACATCACTGGGGCCAAGCTTCCTGCCATCCAGGACCTATATACTAGGCAGAGTCAGAGGAAAGACCAAAAAATGGTAAAAGACTCCAGTCACCGAAATCATAGACTCTTCTGGTACCGCACGGCAAGCGGTACCAGAGCGCCAAGTCTAGGACCAAAAAGCTCCTTAACAGTTTCTACCCCCCAGCCATAAGACTGCTGAACAATTAATCAAATGGCCACCCAGACTATTTACATTGACCCCCAACCCACCCATTTGTGTTTACACTACTGCTACTCACTGTTTATTACCTATGCATAGTCACTTTACCCCTACCTACATGTACAAATTACTTTGACTAACCTGTACCCCCGCACATTGACTCGGTACCGGTACCCCCTGTATATAGCCTCGTTATTGTTATTTTATTGTGTTACCTTTTATTATTTTTTACTTTAGCTTTTTTGGTAAATATTTTCTTAACTCTTTCTTGAACTGCATTGTTAGTTAAGGGCTTGAAAGTAAGCATTTCACTGTGTTGTATATGGCGCATGTGACAACTAAAGTTTGATTTGATACTGATAGTTTTTCATTGCCCTCTCTTCCCTTCTCTCAGTTCCAGTTATCAGGCCCCCTCAGCAGACATGTGCCCCCCGGGGTTCCCCCCTCAAGGGCAGGCCTTCCAGCGAATGCACCCTGCCCCAGCCGGAGGTGGTGGCGGTGGAGGAGGAGGTGGAGGACCGGGTGGAGGTGGCGGGGGTGGCTACCATCGGCAGCACTCAGACCCCTGTCTGCCCTACCTGCAGCAGAGCTTCAAGCAGGAGTATCTGGACCCTCTGTATGAGAGGGCTGCCCACATGGCAGGACAAGGACACGGGCCTGGGCCAGGGCATGGATCAAGGCACGGACCTCACCCACCTCACCAACCCCAAAACTCCCACCCCCATCCTCACAGGTTCCCCCCTGCCCACATGATGGTGAAGCAGGAGCCGACTGACTACACCTATGAGCCTGGTGAGTGATTAAATCATGGTGGGCCCGAGAGCGGAATGACAGAGATACAGTATGAGAATGTTTTGACTGTCAGCAATCCCTGTAGTATAAATAGTCTATCTATAATGAATAGCTAATGTTTTTTTTTTGGAGAGAAGCTAATCTCTAATGGAAGTCGCCGAGCATCATTCCTCCCTGACAAATCAACACACTGAACACTGCAAAACATACCCAAACGAATCCTATGTCACTCAAAAGAACATGTAGGCCTTCTGTAGGACATAAGATGTATCAACCCAATTACCTATGCATTGAAATGTTATGTACATATTGCTTTGTGGCTTTTGCTCTCGGTCCTACAAAAGTTCCTTTGAGCCAACCTGTGTATGGCGAACCTTCGAACAAAATGTCCAAAAACAGACACTTCTATATCTACAACAGACTTTTCCCCTACCCCCTCTCTACCTCCAAACTCCTCCTTTCAACTCCCTGACACTTTGCAAAAAAAGGTCTCTGACTCTTGTCTGTAATTCAGTTTTTTCCCCCCCTCCTCTACACTCCTCCCCGCTCCCTCTCGCCGCTCGCTCGTCTCACCGAAAGGAAGGCAGAGGAATTTCATTGAGAAAATGGAGGGCACTGGAAAGACTAGAGTCCCCAGTGGAGCACTCTGGGGTGTTGGGTTGCAACAGCGGTTTCCTTTCTGCAGGCAGATGAACTCATAATGGAAAAATGAGCGTGGCCGCAGTAACTCGAACCTCTCACTGGCTGGGATGTGGAGGTGAGGGGAGGGGGAAGGAGAGGGTGGGGGTAGCTATGGGCCTTGGCAACAACAAACTGAGAACCAGCTCTACCACCACAGCACAGCCCCAAAGCCCTGGCGGTTCCCTTTAAGCAGTGCTAGGATGCAAACACAAGGGCTGGAAATGCAATACGGTGTATAAGTGACATACGGCATGGGTGTTGTGCATATAAGTGACAGTCAACTGGGAGCAGAGCTGTCTTTGTCATGTTTCCCTTGGGTCTTATGGACACAGTGGACAAACACAGCTACAAAGTGAGCCTCCCGGCGCTGAAACCCGCATACCTCGCAATACAATAAGACCGACGATCTAAATTCTTTGGACTTTTTTATGTTTTGATAGAAGCCGGACAGTGCTCAGAAAGTTCAACTTGGTGCTTGAAGGAATCGGACAGTCTTAGAGGAAATAAAAAGGACGTCTGTGGATAAACTGGACTCTGTTGGTAGGAGGAGGAGGAGTTGAGGGGGCTGGTGGGCCTGCCTGAGTGTTGTGCCACAAATAAGAGCTGGCCAGCTATTTTGCCTGCTCAGACTTTCTATCACAAGGACCTCATAGTCCTAATGTGACCAAATCAAATCAAAATGATAGATAAATGCGCCACTAGGCCTTAGGCAGTTACAGTGGGGCAAAAAAGTATTTAGTCAGCCACCAATTGTGCAAGTTCTCCCACTTAAAAAGATGAGAGAGGCCTGTAATTTTCATCATAGGTACACTTCAAATATGACAGACAAAAAGAGAAAAAAAAATCCAGAAAATCACATTGTAGGATTTTTAATGAATTTATTTGCAAATTATGGTGGAAAATAAGTATTGATATTATTTACAGTGTGATAGAGTACTGGCCCGGGAATGAAGAGTCTGATTTCCCCCAGTGACATCTTATCAGAGCCACAGCACTGCAACTGAATTCCCCAGGAGTGAGTCACCAAACTCACCACACTACTGAGGTGCAGGAGACTAGAGCTTCACCCACTCTTGCCTGCTCTTGCCATTCAGCCACTCATACAAACAAACACACAGATGCATGTGCATGCACTCACTCACACAGGCACACACACTATACTGTATATGAGATGAGACCAGGTCGTCACCAACCGGACCACAACCATTAGCAATAAGGAGAAACATCCACCACCCACCCCTGATTAGAGAGGTTTTCAATTTATACAACTTCAGGAAATAGAAATGTGATAAAACATTTGATTAGGGATTGATAGATATACAAAGATCTCATCCATTTGCGCGGTGGCTGGTTGTAAGGGTGTGTCCAGTTACTGACCTGTATTACAAATGTCAGGTGGATGGACAAGGTGCTGACACCTCAGACTCACCATTCTCTACCACTGTACTACACTACACTGCTGCTCCTCACTAGGTGCTTACTCATGGCCTAAAAATACTTTCGAGGACAGGTGATATTATGACAAATGAAGGTTTTGTCCTTGCAGGGCTCGAGGCGATCAAACCAAAATATGCACATTAATACTCTCTCTCCCTGTGGACATTGGCCTGGTATTGATAGAGTGAGGAAGAAAACCCATCTGTACATTGAGAAAGTTTACACTGCATTGAGCAATAGGTGTATGCTTGTGTTACTGTCCTGCAGACGTGCCTGGATGTCCTTCAATGTACCACCACAGCGAGGGGTACCCCAACCCCCAGCACAACAATGAAGGTAAGCAAAAACTCTGGTAGCTAGGTTATATGAATAATGACATGTCAGAAGCATGTATACACCCTTCATAGATACTTCATAGACACGTATGACTAATGTTATAATGCATTATGACTGCAGCATGTTTGTTTTTTTACATGCGTGCCTTATTACCAAAAGTCTGTGCCACCGGTTCATTGCACTGTAGATGGGAGGGGCATACTATATGTACAGAATCTCCCTCTCCCATTTTTTATTTATTTAAATGAGGCCTTGCTACCTACCGGCTGTAGCATTGCGGTCATATGCTAACCAGCCCAGTGTCCGTATTTCCATTGGCTAACCGGAGGTGTCGCTATGTTTCCATTGGCAGAGGCTCTGGCCTTTTCCTGCCTCAAGGATCTCTGGATAAACATTTCTACTGGAAAAAGCCTGTGTATTTTTCCTTGAGAAAAGAAAAACACTCCTCCTCTTCACTCCCTTTGTTTGTCACACCATTCTAGCTATTGTCCAGGACCATTTCTTAAATTAGTGAGAACTCAGGAACTACTCTTGAACAGCTATTCCCAAGACAGACTGTATTATTAAGGATCGTCAGAGTATTAAACACTTCAAATAAAATATTAAAGCAAAAGGAAGAAGGAAGAAGGAACATGTGTCATGGGCGAATTCACCATATTCATACTCATTCATTTTGCCATGATGTGATTCAAGATTTGGCATACAAGTTAAAGCCACCCAAGACAACTTGTAGAACTAATTATAACACCTGTCTTGTTTTACAGGCTATCTCTTTGAAAACGACTCCTGTGTCGTTCCGGAGAAATTCGAAGGTGAGCCTTACAACTTGCTATCTACTGTCCAGAAGTCAGCTCAAGACACTGAGCCTAAAACTCGCACACTCCAATCCACTTCAATAGGTGTCCCTGAGATCAGATAATGGTTATGGGTGATGGCACTGAGGGAGTCCACTGTCCGTTCTCCATAGGAGAGAAACAGAATCCATTAAATCAAATCACGTGTCTC